>NC_057012.1:4423622-4734485 GCF_000002595.2 Chlamydomonas reinhardtii
CGCCACGTCGGCCACTCCGCCAAAACCTACCCTCGGCCACCCGCCGCCGCCCCCGCCGCCCCTCCTCCCTCCTCCCCTCCCCTCCCCTCCCCTCCCCTCCCCTCCCCTCCCCTCCCCTCCCCTCCCCCTCCCCTCCCCTCCCCTCCCCCTCCCCTCCCCCCCCCCTCCCCTCCCCTCCCCCCACCCCGTCTCCTCACCAGCTTGGCACTGTGCACAAAGTCGTGTTCAAAGTCCAGGTGCACCAGGCCGTCGCTCAGAGCCATGTGGTTCATCACGAACCAGGCCACGCTGGCGCCCGCCACGGTGGCGCGCAGCCGCTGCAGCAGCCCGTGCCGCAGTCCGGCGGAGGCGGCGGGGCCCAGCACCGCGTCAGCAACCAGCGCAGAGGCCTTCTTCATGGCCTTGCCCTGTTGGCGGTTGGAGTTGGTGTTGGTTGTTGGTGGTTGTGTTGGGTTTGGTTGTTGGGTGGGGTAATGGTGGCGGGTAAGGGATGCATGTGCATGCTTGCGTGGTAGGAGGACGTGCATGTGTGTCCTGGTACCGTACATCGTAATACGTCGGTGACACACAGTGATGGCAGCACGGTATCCTAGCTAGCTTCAAAGTTCCGGCCCCCACCTGCACCCGGTTCAACAGCATGTCACTGCCCGCCTCAATCGCGTGACCGCCCAGCTGCACCGCTGCAGACGCCGTCGACAGAGCCGCCATGGACGCGGCGGCGGCGGTCGTGGCGGCGGTGGCGGCGCCGACAAAGCCCGACACCGCCACACCGCCGGCCGACGACACGGCGACGGCGGTGGAGGTGGCGGCTGCCAGGCCGGCGGCAAAGGCGACGCTGTGGTGCGCGCGCCCGTGGCGGAGCCCGGCGGCGGCGATGCCGCCGGCGCGCGGGGACTCGGCGGCGGCGGCGGCGGCGCTGCCACCGCCCTCGCTCAGCTGGAAGTTGGTGTGGGTGCGCCGCATGGAGCCACGCAGCGACTGGAAGGGAGTGAGGGCGGAGCCGAGGCCCAACGGCACACGCCACGCCGCGGCGGGGCTGCCGTTTGCGGCGGCGGCACCACCAGGGCCGTGGGCGTGGCCCACGCTGCGCGCACGTGATAGCCAGGAGCGGAGCGAGGAGCCCACGGCCTCAGTACCCGCTGACGGCGAGCCGCCGCCGTTGGCGTTGGCGTTGGTGCCGCCGACCGCCGACCGGCCCAAGGTGAATGACTGTGACGAGCTCACGGACGGCTGCCGCGCCGCCACCGCCGCCGCCGCCGCCGCACCCGCACTGTTTGGCGGCGCAGGAGAGGCGGCTGCGGCGTTGGGGGCTGCTGCCGCCGCCGCTGCCAGAGACGGCGAAGGCTGCTGCTGCTCCAGGTTGACTTGGTGCGTGGCAAAGGGCGTAGCGTGCTTCGACCGGCCTGTGACTGGGCTGTTGAAGTCGCCCAAGGCGCCCGCGGCGGCGCCGTCGCCGCCGCCCGCCACCGTCGCTGCCGCCGCCCTCTCCGCCTCCTCGTGCATGGGTACATCGACGGGCGTGGGTCGCGGCAGCAGCTGCGTCAGGTGCTCGATGGTGGTGGCGGTGTCTCGGTGCGGCACCGCCGCTGCTGCCGCTGCCACGGCGGCGGTGGCCGCGCTGCCAGCAGTCTGGTTTGCGGCGACGTGGTCGCTGGCAGCTTTCGCCTCCATGGCCCGGATCAGGCCCGCCTCCGCCAGCGCCCACACGCCGCTGTGCGCGATGTTCCAGTCGGGCAGGTAGGGGCAGCGCTCAGCGGCGCCGCCTCGGGCGGCGGAGGCAAGAGCAGGAGCACCAGCAGCAGCAGCAGCTTCCGCTGCTGGTGCTGCGGGCTCCTCCTCGGACACCCGCGATAGCGACTCGTCGCGCACGCGTTTGAAGGTGGCGTGCCTGCGAGGCAGCAGCAGCAGCAGCGGCACAAGCAGCAGAGTAAAGGAGTCTGGGTAAGGCCAACGCTGCTGCTTATTGGGGGGGGCCATGGCGCGCTGGAGGTGAAGGGGTGGGAGGTGGAGGTGGAGGTGGAGGCACGAGGTGGAGATGGGTGCTCCGCCGCTCCTCTCACAAGCACACCCCCAGCCACGGCCATCACGACCCTCGCGACCCTCATCGGCCTTCTCAGACCACCAGCGGTGCCGAACACCGCCCAGTCGCCCATGCTTGCGGCGCCCGCCACATACGGCGTCGCCATTGCGCGTCTCTGCCCTGGCCCCAACTCCCAATGCAACAGCCAGCCGCTCGCACCTGTCAAAGAAGACTGGCTTAGTGCCCTGCTGCTCCTGAGGAAGGTCGACGGGGGCAAGGAGGGCCCGGGGAAGGGGGAAGGGCACGGGGCGGATCAGCGGGGGAGCGGCGACTTGCAGCAGCTGTTGGCTTGGTTGCGTGCGCGGGGATCGTGGCCTCCGGCCTCGCGCCACCCCAATGCCACTACGCCCCAACCACTAGGTTGCCAGCGCAGCGTGCCGCGCGTGGTTATACAAATTGGAGTGCCTAGGCAAGGTCTGCCGGGAAGAGGCAAGGGGCCTCACCTGGAAGGAGGGGCAGCTGTCGAGCATGAAGGGCGGAGCCGGCCCAGCTTTGAGCGGAGGCGTCGTCGAGCGCTTAGCCGCAGTGCCAGGCACCGATGCATCCTCGGTGCCTCCTACTACGTCAGAGAACACGCCTATGCTGACAGCGGGCTCGCCGAGGCCCGCAGCACTTGGCCGCGCGGCGGATGCACGCGCGGCTGGCTCAGGGCTTTGCTCCCTGAGCCCTTCCTCCGGCGCTAAGGACGCGCCAGCACCCGCTGCTGTTGTTGTGCTAATCGAGCTGCCTATCCTAATCGAAGGTGCCACAGTCTTATCAGAGCTGTGTTTGACGACATCTGCAACGCGCGCCGAGGCGAGAGCCATTTCCCGTGAATTTCAGCTAATAGTAAGAGAGCTGCACGCAGCACGAGGCAAATCTGCAGTTGGGCCAGAGAAAATTCTGCAACGGATGCAACCGCGCACGAAGCCGCGTGCCTATATTTGCTCGAGTGTAGCTGGAGCTGAAGGATGGCTGTGCGTGTGGCGCAAGTCTTAGCGGGAGCTCTACTGAAGGGCTGAAGTCTCATCTTCTCGCGATCGTTCGCGACGCCTAACCGCCCGATGAGACGAACTCGTCATAACCGGTCTTCCGGCTGTAGCGTCAGTGTCATTGCATCCAGTGTGATTACAAGACATCGTGATGAGCGTTAATTTGCGCATGGCCGATCGAACCGTTGACATGTCGCGGCCTTCATCAAGAAGCCAAGGCCTTGACCGGGGCTCAACCAGCTCTTAGATACTCCATGAAACAACACCACATACGTTCATTCCTCATCACGCCTTAGAATTGAGCCCGGCCTGCACCACGCACGCAGACCACTCGAACCCCTGGCACGTTCTCGACGGTTGGCGGCCTCGCGCGCGAGTCGCGCGTCCGCAAACACGGGCCTAATGCAAAGAATGTTCGCGCACCGCTTAAGCATCATAACTGTCAACACATGCGTACTTGCAGTAACATGCGCATAATCCAAGCGTTTCGCGCGGCCAGCCACTAATAACGCGTGACTGGATACACAAACCAAACAGTTTTAGCCCCCCCTCCTCTGCGCCCCTTCACTTGACCGGTCCATCCCCAACGTTCCTCTTTGGGTGCACTAGCCGCGTGCGGCCGTGCCTGTACCAAGTATATGCGAACAGGCACCGTAGAGCCCCAGCGTCAGTGCCCTTGGTAACGCGCCTCGCGCTCCATACACATACGAGGCCTTTGCGCACTTTGCGCCTGCTGCCTGGCGGCGGCAATGCCGGGCCAGCTGCCGCCGCTCACTTTTCCGCATCCGCCGCCCCCGCACTGCTCTTGCTCCCACGCCCACTCCCATTCCCGCTTCCCCTGCCGTTGCTGCTCCGGCGGCCACGGCCGCTGCACGTCAACTTAGATTGGCTGCTGCCTCTTAAACGCCAGGCCGCGGCTGGGACGGGAAGAGGCCCGCCCGGTGCTCCTCCAGCGCTCGCGTCAGGAGCTCCGTCTGGCGCCGCTGCTCGTCGCTCTGCGGGCCGACACCATCAAAGGGTGGGTTGCGGTTGGCAGCGGTTGTGCAAGGGGAACTGAAATGGATGGATGCAAGGCGGAATGAGCAAGAAACATGTATGGTGATGGCGAAGGTGGGGTGTGGGTCTGGGGAATGTGGTGAGAGAGAGGCCAGAGGCGCGAGGGCAGGCACGGGGCCAGGCGCCCGTCTGGTCCACAAGCGCTACTCAACTTCCAACACAGCGAGCGAGCTGTCCAAGCGCACACACTACAGCAACACCCCTGTCACTACCTTCCATCCACTCCCTCCCACACATGCACCGCGCACCAATCACACTGCACTACTGCAGCCGCTCACACGGCCCCTCGCGCAACCAGCCCCCGCACGCAACCAGCCCGTCACGCAGCCAGCCCCTGACGAAGCCAGCCCAGCTCCGAACGAAGCCATGCCAGCCCCCCAGACTCACCGGCATCCTCGCCAGCTGCAGCGGCACCAGCGCGCGCTGCCGCTGCGCCGACATGGCCACGAAGGCCCGCAGCTGCGCCTCCCTGCAGCCCGTGCGTATCGCCAGTTCCGCCTGCGCCAGGTTCGCGCGCGCCGCCGCGTGCGCCTCGCGGTCGTGGCTGCTCAACGCCACCTGCTGCCCCTCGGCCGCGCGCTGCGCCGCCGAGCGCGCCACCTCGTTCGACAGCTGGATGACGCGTTTGAGCTGCGCCGCCGCCGCGCGATCCGCCGCCGCCAGGTCGCCGCCGTCCTGGTGGGCCAGGCGGAACAGCAGGCCGTTGGACTGGGCGCGGTAGGTGCTGCCCGCGACCCCGACCGCGACGGCCAGCCGGGCAGCGGCTTCGCCGCGCGCCGAGGCGAGCCAGGCCTCAAAGTCGACCAGGCCGTGCAGCTGCCCGTGTGCAGCTCCAGCGGGCGCGGGCGCGGGCGAGGCAGCGGCGGCAGGCTGGGTGGCGGAGGCGCGGCCGGCTGCCGCCGGCGCGATCGGCGGCAGCGTGCGGCGGGCTGCAGGCGCGCGCGGCTGTTGTTGTTGCTGATCCTGTTGTGGCTGCGGCTGCGGCTGCGGCTGCTGGGGCGTCGGCTGCGGGGTGCGCTGCGGTGCGGCAGCCTGCGGCAGCGCCCGGTGAAGGCCTGCCTGCTGCCGCCCGACCTGCGCTTGCTGCGGCGCCTGCTGCGGTAGCGGTGCAGGCAGGTGCGCAGCCGCGGGCACCGCGCCGGCCGCAGCGCGGCCGCGCATCTGGACCGAGCCCGAGCCGGGGCTTGTCGCTGCGCCGTCGCGTCCGCCGATGACGGCTGCATCCCCGGCGCCGCCACGAGCCGCTGCCACGACGAGAGAGCCGGGCTGCCGCGTCGCGCGAGCGTCAACTGGCGGCGCATCCATTTCTCCTGACGGCGCTGTAGGTGCCCGGCGTTTCCTCTGAGAGGCGGGCAGCGGCTGCGGTGGTAGTGGTGGCGCTGCTGCTGCTGCTGCTGCAGCAGCCGCAGCGCGCCGCGGCCGCTTGCTGATAGCATGGGCGCCTAAAGCATCGACGTTCCCGGCAGCTGCCGCGGCGCCTGTATCCACAGCGGCCGCGCTTGTGTTGCTTGCATCCGTTGCTGCCCGGGACCGCTTCTGTTGCCGGGTGGCCGCGACAGGGGCTACGCCACCACTGCCACCGCCACTGCACTGTGCCAGCGCCGGCGCCGGCTGCTCCACCTCGCCCGCCGCCGCTCCACCGCTGCGGCCAGCGGCAGCCGTGGCCGCGTGACTGAGGCTGCGCTGCGAGGCCTGCGGCGGTGGGCCCAGAGGCGCGCGCGACTGGGTCCGCTGTTGCGCCGCCTGCTGCTGCGAAGCGTGCGGCTGGGGCCTGGCCCCCGCCGCTGTCGCCACAGGCGCCGCGGCCAAGGGCACTGCCGCCGCCGCGGTTGCCACTTCCGCCGCCTCGGCGTCGGGGCTGGCTACCTCGCCAGCGTCCACGTCAGCAGCACCTGCAGCAGCGCCATGGCTGCCCAGCAGCAGCCCCGAGTCGTCGGCGTGCGGGTTGAGCGACCAGGTGGGCGCGGGCGACGGCGGCAGCAGCGGCAGCCCGCCATCGTCCGCCTCGTCAGCGCCTCCCGCGCCCATCTCAGCCTGTCCGGCTAGTTGCAGGCCCGTTTCCGCCGCTGGCTCCGCCGCCAGGGGCGCGGCCGCGCCGGCCAAGTCCTCCATGTCTGCGAGGTGCGGCAGCAGCGCCGCGATCTCCATGTCAGACATGGGCGGGTGCGCGTCCGCAAGGCCCGGCGCCAGCTCCCCCGCGGCGCCCGCCGCCACCACTGGTGCCTGGGCGGCCGCACGTGCCCCCGTGCCGCTGGTAATGGCCGCGGCAACGCCAGCCGCCCTGGCAACGTCCGGCGCGGCAGGCGCAACGCTATCCGGTGCCGGTGCCTGCACAGGCGCCGCCGCGGTACCCTGATCCGCCGCTGTTGCGTCCACCTCCTCCTCCTCCTCGCTGCCGCTGCTGCCGCTGCCGTCGCCTCCTGCCTCCGTGTCTGTCCGCTCGTTGTCGCCCTCGTCATCCGCATCATCGCCGTTGCCGCCGCCGCGAACTTTGCCGCGGACGCTGCCACGCACATTGCCGCGAACGTTGCCACGAAAGCCGGCGCGGACAGCGCGTCGGCGCCGCTGCTGCTGCGCGCGTGTGCGGCCACCGCCGCTGCCGCTGTTGCCATCGTCGCCGCCGTCGCCACCGCTGCCGCGATCGTCACCACTGCCGCTGCCGCTGCCCCCTTCGTCGCTGCTGCTCGACTGCGTGGAAGTGCTAACGTCGCTCCTGTCAGCCGCCATGCCACCTGCGAACAGCTGCACGGCCTTGACCGCCGCCCGCCGCGGCGGCTGCCGCCGCGCCGGCGCCGGCGCCGGCGCCGCCGCCGCTGCCGCCTCCGGCGGCGGCTGCCCGAACACGGCGTCCAGCCCCTCCAGCGGCAGCGTCGCGTCGCCTGCAGCCGTCGGCCGCGCGCTGGCGGCGGCAGCGGCCAGGCGCTGCCGCCGCGGCACCGGCATGACGTCGTCGTCGCTGCCGCTGTCGCTGGTCATGCTGACGCTGCTGCGCTCCGTGGACTCATCGCTGTCCATCACGGCGGCGGCGGCGGCGCGGCCGCGCGACGGCCGGCTTTTGGAGCCCAGGTTCATGCGGTGCCGCGCCGGGGCGCCGTCGGGGTGGGCGGCGCCACCGCCGCTGCGCGCGGCGCCGCGCGGGTCGCGACGCGAGCGGCCGTTGGCCGCCGGCGTCGCGGCGGCGGCCGCCGCCGCCGCTGCCGCGGCCGCCAAGGCGGCCGTGTCCATGGCGCCGCCGGCGGTGACAAAGGCCGCGATGCCCGCCACGGTGGTCGCGGCGGCTGCGGCCGCCACGGCGTCCTGGCCCGCGCCAAAGACGTCGCCGCCAGTAGCGGCCGCCAGGCCGGCTGCAGCCGCTACCGCCGCCGCCTGGTCCGCCTCCTCCCGCATGCGCTTGCGCTTCCTGCTCTCGCGCTTCTTGGGCGGCACGCCGTCTGCGCCGCCGGGGCCGTCCGGCTGCATGTCGGCGTAGCGGGCCTGCGCGAACATCATCTCCAGCGGGTACTGCGGCGGCACCGCGAACATCGGGTGCGCCACCGCTGCCGCCGCCGCCAGCTCCACCGCCAGCTCCTGCGCCGTCTGCGGCGGCGGCAGCCGCGGGTCCTTTCTGAGCTGGTACAGCAGCGACAGTGCAAGCTCGCACAGGCCCCCGCCCGGCTCGCCGGGCGCCGGCACGGGCGCCGGCGGAAGCGGAAGCGGCGGCTGCGCCGCCGATGCCGCTGCCGCGGCGACGGCGGCCTGCAGGCCCAGTGGCGGCGGCGCATTCGCGTCGACGTCGGCGGCGGCGCCCTGCAGCTCCTGCCCGCCAATGCCCAGACCGTGCGGCTGGCCTTCCGGTGCCGCCAGCCAGCTGCCGAGCTGCGCGGCATCTACGCCCACCGCCGCCGCGGCGGCGGCGGCAGCCGCCGCCGCCACGACCGCCGCCGCCTCCGGGGACGCCGCCGCCGCCGCGGCCGCGGCAGCCACGGCCGCGGCGGCCGGGTCCTCGATCACGGCCAGGTCAATCTCCGGCAGAGCCGCTATGAGTGGGTCTAGTTCCGCTGCGGCCGCCGCCGCCGCCAACGCTGTCGGAGACAGCAGGTGTGGCGCCACGTCCGCTGCTACCGCTGCACCTGCTGCTGGCGACGGTGCCGCCACCGCCGCCAGCCGCGCGCCGCCGGCGCCTTCGCTGCCGTCGTCGCTAAACACGTCACTGATGAGCATGTCCATGAAGCGCGAACGTGGCCGAGGCTGCGGCTGCGCCTCCTGAGCAAGCGCCTGGTGAGGCTGCGTCCCCTGGGACTGTATCTCCTGCGGCTGATGGTCCTGCGGCTGCGCCTCCTGAGCCTGCGGCAGCGGCTCCTGCGGCACCTGCTGCGGCACTTGCTGCAGGACTGCCGCCGGCTGCTGCGGCTGCTGAGGTTCCAGTGGCGGCGGCGGCGGCGGCGGCGTCACCGCAGGCGGGGCGTGCGTCAGCGCCTGCAGCCCTGTCGGTAAAGCCCCCACGACAGGTGGCACGACCGCTGGCGGGGCCTCGGGCACTGGCGCCGCGGCGGCTGCAGTTCCATCCGCCGGCGGGCCCAGAGCCGGCGCCGCCACAGCATGCATGCTGCGGCTAGTCCCGTGGCGCGGCTGGGAGATGCCCATCGCCGCTGCCAAGGCAGCTTGCAGCCCTGGCGGCGGCGGCGACGGTGGCGGCCGCAGCGGCGACGGCGGCGGCGGCAGCAGCGGCAGTGCCGCCGCGGCGGTGAAACCAGGCGACGCCGGGCTGCCGTCTAACGCGGCATGCACAGCCCCGAGCAGTGAGCTGCAGCCCGCCTCCGGCCCTGCCCCTGCCCCCGCCTCCGCCGCCGCCGCCGTCGGCGGCCCTGCCTGCGCCTGCGCTCCTGACATCGAGGACTCCGCCCCTGTGCCCACCTGCGGCTCTGCATCGACCTCCACAGGCGCCTGCGAGGCGGCAGCAGTCACTTCCGGCGACGATGCAGCGGAGCCGCCGCCAACGACCGGCTGCGGCCCGGCGCCCGCCTCGTTCCGAGCCTCCGGTGGCGTGGCATCGGCGGCTGCCTGCGTTGCAGCCGGCTCTTCGCCGGACGTCGCCGCCAGTTGCATACCTGCCTGTGCAGGCCCTGCCTGGAGCACGTCTGGAGCTGGCTGCGTCTGCGCCGTGGGCTCGCCTGCGCCTGCACCTGCGTCTGCGTCTGCGACTGCGAATGCTTGTTGGTGGTGGGCGGACACAGCCGGCGAGGTGGTGCGCTCAGACGCCGCCAACGCAGCGTCATCCTGTGAAGGCCGGGCCGACCCGCCTGGCAGCTGGTGCTGGTGCGGCTGATGCTGCGGCGGCGGAGGCTCTTCTGGTTGAGACGGTTGCAATTGCGGCTGCGGAGGCGGTGCTTGCGGCTGGTGTGCGTGCGCCACCGGAGGCAGCTGCGGCGACGGCTGCTCCGCCTGCTGCCCCTGCTCCGCCGGCTGCGTCAGCTGCTCCGCCTGCTGTCCCTGCTCTTGCTGTGGCGGCAGTAGCTCTGCCTGCTGCTCCTGCTGCTGCTGCTGTCCTTGTTGCGGCAGCGGCTGAGAAGACTGCGCCGCTTCGCCTCCGGGCACTGGCTGCGACATGGCTGGTGCTGCAGCGGCAGCAACAGCGCCTGATGCTGCTGCGCCCTCGCCCGCTGGCCTTGCCGCCTCGGCCTCCACCTCCGCATCATCGTCAAGCTCCCCTTCCTCGTGCTCCTCGGACTGCGGCGACGTCTGCTCCTGCGGCCGCTCCTTCGCCTGCGCCTGCTCCGGTGCCTGTGCCTGCATCTCCAGCGCCTGCTCCTGCTCCTGCGCATGCGCCGCCGCAGCGCCCGTCCCCAGCTCACCCACCGCCCCCGCCTCCCACTCCACCGCTTCCCGGGCAGGCGCTGCTGCGTGATCCAAGCCGTGCACCGCCGCCCCCGCCGCCAGGGCCCCCGCCTCCAGGGTCTGCGCCTCCAAGGCGCCCGCCTCAGCCTCAGCCTCGGCTGGTGCCCCGCCCGCGTGTGCGCTGGTGTCGCCCACCGCCGACTCTGCCTCCGCATGCCGGTGCTCAGCCCGGCTGCCGTCGCTGCCGCTGCTGGCATGGAGCCCCGCGTGCACGACACTAACTACATGCTGCGAGGCCGAGTGCTGCTGATGCACCGCCGCAGCCGGCGCCGCTGCCGATGCCGGAGCGGTTGCCGGTGCCGACTGGGCGGCCGCCGCCGCTGCCGCTGCAGGATAAGGCACAGGCGCCTCCGCCGTCCCCTCCTCCTCCTCGCCCGCTTGATTGTCGCCCTCCGCCGCTTCCGCCTCTGCCTCTGGCAAGGGTTCATGCCCTGCGCATGTCACTGCCAGCGCCCGCCCCGCGGCGCCGTCGCTGCTGCCGCCAAGGCCATCACCATGATCCAGACTGTTGCACGCGCTAGCGGTGCCGGCATGAAGCGGCGCCCCACGCTGCATAGAAGCCGCCCCCGCCGCCTCCTCCGTCCCCTCCACAGGTTGCCGCAACGGCTGCGCTTGCTGCTGCCCCTGCTGCTCGTGCTGGTGCTGCTGGTGCCGCTCGCTCGACAGCTCCGGTGCCGCCGGGTGCGGCCGCTGCAGTGCCGGCTCCTGCGACTGCGTCGACAGAGGGGAGCCGCTAAGCCGCGGCGCCGCAGCCGCCACCGGGGCAGCCGCACCCGGAGCCGCAGCCACAGCCGCCGAAGCTGGCTGTGGCGGCGGGTTCTGATGCAGCAATAGCGGTTCGCCTTCGGTTGTGGCGTCCAGATCCGGCGTATCGGGGCCGCCCCTGGCAGCCACCATCTCCTCCCTTGAGGCGGATGTGGAGGCGGCGGGCGCGCCGGCGGGCACGGCTGCGCCGGCTCCGGCTGAGGCACTAGGCCTGTGTGCGCTGGGCCCTTCCGAGTACGCGTGCGGCTGAGGCTGTGTAGCGGGCAGCACCACCGCCTGTGTAGCGGGCTGCGGCGACGGCAGTGTATGCGAGTGCGGGTGCGGAAGCGCATACGCCCGCGCTGAGGGCTGCGAATGCGGCTGCGCACGCGCGGGATCCGCAGACTCGGTCGACTTGTCGTCGTCCTCCTCTTGCTCGTCCTCGCCCGCGCCCTCCTGCTCCTCCTCCCCTTCCCCGTCCCCGCTGCCGCTCGCCTCAGGCCCGCTCGCCAGGCCCTTCGCTGGGTAGCTGTGGTGCTGTTGGTGTTGGTGTTGCTGCTGCTGTTGTTGCAGCTGCTGCTGTTGTTGTTGCTGCTGCTGCTGCCGCTGCAGCTCCTGCTGCACGAGACTGTAGCGCAGCCGCCCCGGTGGCAGCTTCTGCTGCTGCTGCTGCCCTGCCGCGGCCAGCCGGGCGGCCTTCTCCGCCTCCGCCGCGCGCGCCGCCGCGGCTGCGGCTGCGGCTATGGCGGCTGGGCTCATAGCGCTATTCATGAGGTGTTGAGCGCCCTGCGACGGCACCGCGGCGATGGTGCGGTTGCCGAACTTCTCCTCCCAACTCTGACGCGCCGCCGGCGACATCGTATTGGCAAAGCGCGTGATGGTGGACGAGCCCAGAGCGGCGCCGCCGCGGCTGCCCCGCCCGCGCCCGCGCCCCCGACCCCGGCCGCGACCTCGGCCGCGGCCGCGACCGCGGCCCCGGCCCCGGCCGCTGCCCCACGCTCCAGAGCCGTACGCAGATGCCGGCGAGTAGGAGGGATCCACTTCCTGCTCGTAACCCGACCCAGTACCGTCACCATCGTCATCGTCAGAAGTGTCCACGGCCGCGGAGGAGCGGCCTCGGCCTCGGCCCCGGCCGCGCCCCCGGCCCCGGCCGCGCCCACGCAGACTGGTTGCGGCGGTGGTGGCGCTGCTGCTGCGGCCGCGCCCCCGGCCTCGGCCGCGCCCACGCCCGCGCCCACGGCCCCGACCGCGGCCGCGCCCGCGGCCGCGCGAAGGCCGCTCGTCATCGTCGTCGATGTCGTCCGTGTTATAGTCCTCATCACTTACGTTGTCCTCGTATTCGAGCGAGTCCGAATCTTCCGAATAGCTGCCGCCCCCCGTGTGGTCGGCGGCGCCCTCCTCGCCCTCCTCCTCGTCCCCCTCTTCCTCCTCCTCGCCCTCCTCGCCCTCCTCCTCTTCGTCGTCCCCATACTCCTCCTCCTCGCCATCGCCGCCCTCCTCCGCGCCCGGGCCGCCGGTGTAGTACCGTTGCTGCTGGCGCGCCTGCTGATGCGGGTGCTGCTGGTGCTGTTGCTGGTGCGGGTGCGGGTGCGCCGCATAGCCGGGCTGGGCGTCGGTGTAATGCTGCACCCCCTGCACCCCCTGATGCGGTTGGTGCTGTTGATGCTGTTGGTGCACATGGTGGCCGTTCCCTAGCGCGTGCTGAGCATGCCCCGTGCTCGAGTGGGGAAGGGCCACCTGCACCTGCCCCTGCTCCTGCCCATGACCGTAACGATGCCGCTGGGCCACGTGCCCCTGCCCGCGCCCCTGGCCGCTGCCGTACAGACCCTCCGTCTCCGTGTCGTCGCCGCCGCCGTCGCTCTCCGCGCCTGCGCCGCCTGCGCCGCCGCCAGCGTGCGCATAAGCAGGAGGCTTGTGTAGCAGCCGCGGGCCCGGCGGCGGCCGCGGCGGCGGGTGCAGCTCATGCATGGGGATCATCTGTCCCACCACACCGCGATCTGCCTCCATCGACGCAGCACGCAGCGGCGGCGGCGCCCCCGTGGCTGCAGCAGCTACGGCCGAAACTGGCTGTGCCAGATGCGGCCGTGGTGGAGCGGGCGGCGGCCGTGGCGGAAGCGGCGGTGGCGGTGGCGGCGGCGGCTCGGGTTCCTCAATCATGACCTCCACTGTGAGCCCGTCATCGCCACCTGCAGCGTCGCCAGCCTGTCCATGTCCATGTCCATGGTGTTGGTGCTGTTGGTGCTGTTGATGGTGCTGGTGCTGTTGGTGCTGTTGATGTTGGTGTTGGTGCGGGTGCTGGTGGTGTTGGTGCTGGTGCGGGTGTGGAAGTTGCGCCTGCGGTTGCGCCGGTGGTGGTGGCGGTGGCAGCGCTGGTGCTGGTGCCTCACACTGCGGCGGCGGTGGTGGCGGTGGTGCTGATGCTGGCCGCGCCAGCGCAGGCGCCGCTGGCGCGAGCTCCGGCGCGGTGGTGATGGCGGGAGCCGCCAGCAGCGCTTGTACACGCGGTGGCAGCGGCTCGGCTGCCAACCCCGATTCCCGCGCCTTGCAGTGCCGACAAAACCAGACCGCGTCACCTGTTCAGCGAGGGGGCACAGGTATCAAGCACAGGTGCCCACAGAATCCTCATGAAGCTCATGCACCGCCAGGCGACCTACGCGCCCCGCAGGCCTCCGCCTGCTGCCGCCAAGGTGACAGGCTACACGTGCATCTCGTGCAAGTTGATGCAGACACAACAACAGCAACCGAGCGAGTGCGAGGCGGCAGACGTGCCCCTGTCACGCACCTTCTGGCAGCTCCGTCAGCCCCGAGCAATCGAGGTCCACAATGTCCTCGCAGCACTCGCACAGCACAGCGTCAGTGGCTGCGGGGGGAGTGTCCAGGGGGGCAATAACAGTTCAGTAGGATGCAAGGCAGGCCGCGGGTTGCATGTTAAAGGAGACGATGTGGAGCATCTGGTACAGCGGTACAGCAGGCATTCTGCAAATGACCGGGCAGGGCTCGCGAACTGTTGTGTGCTCGGGCCGTCTGATCTCATTCAACTTCTCATCGGGGGTATGGACAGCAAGCACGGCATGCAAGGGCAGCGGCTGGCCACGCCCCCGCCCCCCCTCTGTCCTGTCCGGTCCTGCAGCCACCCACCGTCTTCGCTGATGGGCGCCAGGCACTCGCCACACACGTCCGGGAAGATGGCGAGCTGCGAGGCGGCCCAAGGGGCGTTGCAGAGTTGATGAGCAGAAGTAGCAGAAGCGGATGTGCATAGTACAGGAAGGCAGGTGGTGTGTGGGGTTGGGGCGAGAGGTCAGACAAGGCGGGTGGGGTGCGGCGGACGCGCGTGACGAACATCTCCCTTGGGTGAGAGCCCTGACTAGCAGGTCTCATTGCCTGTTCTCAGCCGGCTCGACGCAGGGCCCTTGGCGTCGGCAGCGCCGCGCATCCTCGTGCAGCTTGCGAGCCTGACTGTTCCCCGCGTGCCCCCAGCCTCTCCCCAGCCTGTCCCCAGCCTGCAGTTCTCCACCCACCCAGCGCAATTTGGCTTCGACTTCGGGTTTGGATGTAATAAACCCGTTCGTGGGGCTCGGGCATGTATCCCCCCTCTCCCCCGCCCGCGGCTGGTCCCCGCCTGCGCACCTGGAATCTGTTCTTGGCTGTGGTGGGGAACAGCGCCAGCGTGTCACGCAGCCGGAGCTGCGGCCGCAGCTGCGTCAGCAGCCGGTTCACGATGAACATGCCTGCAGGTGGCGGGAATGGCGGCGTTGGTGGCAGCGGTGGTGACGGCGGTGGCGGCAGCGGTGGCGGCGCAAAATAGTGAAGTGCGGCGCAGGGGAGGACGCAGCGACCATAGTGCAATACATGATGTCGTGCCAGTAGTACCTTAATCGGCTCCATGGCTGGCATACCCCTTCCCATGACACGCCGTGCCATTCCCGCTGTGCCGCCGCATGCAACTGCATTCCCTGCCTTCACTTCCCCGACCCGTGCCCCCCCCCTCGGTCGCAGCACCATCACACAGCTGCTTCCCTCCGGCCCAGTCACCCTCCAGTCCACCTGCTCTCTTACCCATTTCCTCTCCCGGCCCGCTTCCCGCCCGGCCCAGTCTCCTCCGACCCAGTTCCTCTCCGGCCCACTCCCTCCCCGACCCAGTCCCACTTCCGGTCCACTTCCGCTTCCAGGCCCACTTGCTGTCCCAGCCTGCCCTCTGCCCTCTCGCCGCACGCACCCTCGTCCTCCGCCTCCGCCGAGTCCATGTACCACAGGTCCACATCGCCCAGGCTGCGCACGCCGCCGCTGTGGCCGCCGCCGCCGAGCGCCAGCACCTGGACAAGAAGAGGATGGTGTGATGCGTTGAGTGGTTGCAAAAGGCAGCGGCAGAAGAGATATCCAGCCAGCGCATGTGCCCGCCCAGCCCAGTCCCAGGTCCAGGCCCGGGGCAGCCCGGCTTGTGAGCTAACTGCACAGCCCTGCCTGGGCGACCCCAAGTCGCTAGCCCCCTTGCCCTCCACGCGCCCTCCCGCCTGCCCTCCCACCCGCCCTCCACGCACCCTCCCGCATGCCCTGCCACCCGCCCTCCCACGCGCCCAGCAGCCCGCCCTCCTCCCACGCGCCCGCAACACACCTGCACGCCCAGGCAGAAGCAGCCCGCCTTGCTGCGGCACGTGGCCCGCTGCAGGTGCGGCTCCAGGTCGGGGCGGCTGCAGGGCCAGGCCAGCGTGCCACTGCCCACGTCCTCCAGGTCATCGGGCGACAGCTTCTGTGGCCGAGGGGATTACGTCACGGCGTGGAGGGGGGGAGGGAAAGTGGTGTTGAGGGGGACCCGGCGCGGAGGGTGCAGCCAGGAGCGATGAACATCGGGGCTGGGTCCAGACGCAGGAGGAGGGTAGCCGTCCATGCACCAGGGGAGACACTGTACTGCTGACCGCCTTGTGGGCGAGCTGCGATAGTCCGCGACACATATCCGCCCAAGCCCCGGGCACTGACGGTGGTGACGGCCCCGGCAAGAGGGCGCCCCGGCGCCCGTGCTGCGGCGTCGTACCCAAACCCACCCTCACCGGACAACCCGGAAGCGCCAGGAGGACCGCTTGCCCGACGGCCTAGGACTTCGACTTGGAGCCCCTTGCAGACGCTACCGACCTTGCCCTCCGTACCGCATTCAAGCCGACCCCTGGACAGCCGCTGGCGCACATGCGACCAAAGTCCTCGGCGTCCAACTCTTCGTAACCCACCTGGATGAATAGCGGCTCCTTCCCCGGCCGCTGCAGGTGCGGGCTGAAGCCGAAGTGCGACACTAGCGCCTGCAGTCGGGAGCGCTGGTGCGGGAATAGCTCCTCCCCAGCAGCGCCCTCCTGCTCCGGCGTTGCCATCAGGCCCGCCCTGCCGTGCTACCGCTGCTGAAGTGTCGAGCTCAGGCCCCGGCGCCGCCCGGGGCCCGCCACGCGTGGCGGGCGCAGTCCTGGTGTGCTGCGCTGACCGCCCGACGTTGGACTGTGTTTGTCCCAGCGCCGCGCTGGGCTGCCTCCGCTGTCGCACCACGTCGCCAGAGCTTTCTGATAAACGCTGACGGACTGCCAACGGGTGGAAAAGCTGCGGCGGGCAATATGCTCTGCCCGTTGTGCACACGTTCGAGCTCCGAGCCCTGCAGTAGTTGGTGCTCACTTTGTTGGGCTTACCGACTATCCAGAAATATGTCATTGGTGGTAAGTTAATCGCTGACAGTCGTGACCTGGTTTGGCAAAAAAGAGCGAGTCAACAGGCCCCCGAGCCCCGAAAACCGCCCGTGTGGCAGTATGCTGCTGCAGCTAAGTTGCATGAAGCCATGCTAATAGAGCAGGCCCGCGCCAACGCCCTCTAGTCGCGGCACATCGCGAGCTTACGCACCTATCGCTTGTTCCAAAGGGCACACCCAGTGGGGAAGTCCACGACGAATTACTATTTTAATCGGTTGGTAGACTGGTCTTGTTAACAATAAAAATGCAGGCTGGCGCGAAAACCAGCACTGGGACCTTGGACTGTTGTGGGTCTGAGTAGTCAATTAACGTCCAGTAACAATCTGCTATCGATATGCCCGAAGCTTGCGTCTTCCAGGTCGCGAGCGAGTTTACGCCCATCAAGTGCAGGCCGATGCAGTTATGTTAAACTGCGGGTTGTAAGGTGCAATGGCGTTGAGTTTGTGCATCAACCATAAGGATAACCGGTGAACTTCTGACTTGAGTTGCCTTTGAGCAGGCATATAATCATCATCTGTGGAACTCAGACCTGTCTGGACGCTGACTGACGATACGGTCACTCAGGTCGTTAATTGTTGCTACGTACTAACAACTGGTAGCATAGATGGAGCAACTGCGCACGCTATTACAAGACAATGACCCGGGAGGCGGGGAGGCGGGCTTGCCGCTCGGCGTCTTGTTCAGCCGCTGCCAGGTGGTGTATGCACAGCAGGACCAGCTCGTGGTGTCGCGGGATCCAGATCTAATTGACTCGGCGCTGGCGCTGCTGGCGCGCACTCAGTCGGCAGTGGAGTCGGCAGGCATCTTCAGCTCCAACGAGGACGCCGACGACCTGGCGACGGCGGATGTTAAGTTCCTGCTTGTGCCGTTTTACATCGGCAGCCTACTATCGGCGGCGCCCGTCACCCCGGGCGCGAGCGGCAGCGCGGCAGTGGCCCGGCTGTCGGCGGTGCACAGAGCGCTGCCGGCCCTTGGGACCTTCCTACACAGGTAGGTGCGCAACAGCGAGCAGCTCGAGCAAACACGATAGCGCGGCACACGCTCGGGCCTGATAGGCTAAAGCCACACGAGCAGGCACACGCGTGTGAAGGGCACACGCGTGCCGAGGGCCTCGGTGATGGGGGCGCTTGTTCCATGGCCGCAGGCCCGCATCGCACCGCACCGGGACTTTGCTGGCACCGCCGCCACCAACACCACTCCTAGCAAATGATGCCCACCATCTCACCACCACCAACGCGACGGGCGCCCCCCTCCCTCCTCCCACGCCGCACAGGTGTGAGCAGTACGACATGCTGGGTGTGCTGGGCCGCAACGCGATGGATGCGGCGGCCAGCGGCGCGGCGCCCGACCCCGCGGCCAAGCGCACCTTCAAGGTGCGTGGGTGTGGGGCGTCGGAGGAGGCAGAGGTTAAGTGGGGGCAAAGGGTCGTGGGGTCTGGAATGGGGTGGGCGCGTGCCGGCGCCAGGATTGTTGCTGTCAAGCTGCTGCCCGACGCCGCTTGGCCATTAACGCCTCTTCCAACACCAGGTCGAGAAGTTTAAGCGGGAAAAGGCGCTGAGCGCGGCGTTGGCGGGGCTGGAGGCGCGGCGGGCGGCGGCGGCGGCGCAGGAGCGCGAGGTGGGCGCGGCAAGAGGGCGGGGCATAGGTTGGAGGCCCAGGCGGGGGCGTGGCTCTGCCATGTGGGGCTCTCCGACTTCGATGTCTTGTGATAGTGAGGGGAACATGACCCGGGGCCTCCTTTCTGACGAATGATGGCATTCAAGTCATCAACAAACGGGTCATGCTGTCGTGTGTCATATCTCCAGGACGAGGCGGCGGCAGCTGGCACCGCTCCGGGCATCACGCGGGGCGGCGCCGACGGCGCAGCCGTGGCAGGGCCCGCCGCAGCGGCGGCGGCCGCTGGCGGCGCGGCGGGCACGGGGCCCGGTAGCGCGGTGGCGGCGGCGGCGTCACGAGGGGCGGGCGGCGGCGGCGCGCTGGATGAGGAGGACGAGCGGCAGCTGTGGAAGTGGCGTGTGGAGCTGTGTGTGCTGCAGGCGCTGGACACGCAGACCTCCCTCAAGCAGGAGGTGAGTGGGTGGGTGTTGGAGTGCGGGTGCAGGTGCGGGTGCGGGTGCGCTTTCCTGCTCAGCAGCCTTTGGGGGCGGCAATGGGTGGGGTCCTGGTGGCGGGGGCGCCCGGATCCCATATGCTCGCATGCCCAAATTGTCATCTGGGCCAGCTGCACCGTCCTGCACCGCCCTGTATCATCCTATATCACCCCGCATAACTGAATGCTGTGGCCCGAAAACACACCCCCGGCTCTTGATATCTGGTCTGGCCTGACCTGCTCCGTCTGGTCTGTTATGGTCTGCGTAGGACGAGATGCTGCAGCACGTGGCGGCGCGGGAGGCGGCGGCGGGGCCGTCCGGCTCGGGCCGGCCGGGCGGCAGCGCCAGCAGCGCCAATGGGCCCAGCGAGGCGGAGCGGGTGATGCTGATGGAGAAGCTGCGGGGCATTTGCAGGGACCTGGACGGCGGGCGGCGGGCGCAGATGGCACGGGACGTGAGTACGGCAACACCGATGGCGGTGGCGACCTTTGGGGCAGTGGTGGCGCTCAGGGCGGGACTGCGCCGCCACCTCTCTCGGGCCTCAGGGGGGGAGCGTGGGCCTCCCTCGTGTCTCTTCTTTCTTATTGGGTACGGTAAAGCAACATGCCCCTTCGTTATCACCCCCAATGCCCCCAGGTGTTCAAGCCCAGCCACATCCTGCCCACGCTCACGGTGGAGGAGGCGGGCGAGATCGAGGGCCGCGAGGCAATGGAGCGGGAGGCGCGGCAGGCCAAGGCGGAGGCCAAGGAGGCGGCGCGCCGGGTGGGTACTGGGTTGCGGCGTGGCGTGGCGTGGCGCTGCCTCTGTGTTCGCCTGCTTCCCCTGAAGAAGTGCAGCTGCCAAGGAATGTGTTGTGTTGAGCTGGGGGGCAGCGTGCCGTTCCGGTGGCGCTTGCGCGCCGGGACCGCACCGCTGGTCCAGACCCCGCCAGGCACTTGACGGCGGACACTGCTCCGCCGAGCCCACGCCCTCGCCCACACTGCACTCGCATTCCTCGACTGCCCACGACCACCAATTGCACAGCCACCAACTGTAACCTGCCCGTCGCTGTATGGTGCACAGGCCGCACTCGACTCTGACGAGGAGGACGAGGAGGACAAGGTCAAGGCACGTGCCTGGGACGACTACCGGGACGCCAACCCGCGCGGGGCTGGCAACAGCAAGCTGCGGCCATGCGGGTGATGCCATGATGTGAGTCAGCCGCTGGCAGCGTGGTGGCGGCGTGGTGGCGGCGTGGTGGTGGAGAGGGGCTGGATGAGGGGCTGGAAAGGGGCTAGAGTGAGGCGGGCTGGACTGAGGCGGGTTGGACTTGAGGCCAGCCGCGTGGGGCGAACCGCTTGCGGTGTTCAGAGCGGGAGAGGACGGAAACAGCGCGCTGCCATTGCAGGCATGTGCCGCTGAGGTTTTGGCGCTCTGCCGTTGTATTCCTATCTAGAGCTGGTCACGCACAAAGCGGAATGACGCACATGGATCACGACACAAAGCATGGCCAGATACCCCACATGCGTGCGGATGGTACAATGCAAACAATGGGCGAAAGAGTACATCAGGAAGTCCGAGTGAGACCACCAGTTTCACCGGTTTTGGCGCTGTGCGGTACTCGCGGTTGCGGCGGCTGGTGAGCTGGTCAAGGTGTGTGTTGGTCTGGCTGCGGGCTGCAGCGCACACGGGCTGGCAGCGGGCGCGGCGGGCTGGCAGGGCCGCGGGCGGCCGCGAGGGTCGCGAAGTCGCTGGTGCTGTGGGCATATGCCGCAGTGTGCTATGCCGTGTTGGCTGTAAACATGGAATGCAACAGGACCGCTGGAGGCGCCCGGAAGATGGTAATGTGGCTGTTTCCATGCATTGCGTCGTGTTACAATTTGAGGGCGGCACTAGGGCGCAAAAGTCGCGTCCAAACAGACACCGGCGCCAGCCCGACCTCTCCCGCGCGGGAGCGCGTTGATCCCGACCCGGTAAGTCCCATCGTGGGACAGTACCCCCAAGGCCCCTTCCATAGCGTAGATGTTCCTGGGCGCTCTCCAGCGTGCATGCGGGTTCTAGGTAGCCACGCCCACGCTGCGAGGCTGGGAAAAAGGCCCATTGTGACAGCAAGCCAGCTTTCGCGCCATGGGTTGCCGGCGACAGCCCTGTGGTGTAGCAGCTTGGGTATGCATAGCTTGTTGGGGTACGGGTGGGCAATGACTCCCAACCTTGCGCGCGTAGGATTTATGAGGGCATCCTGCCCCCTGCGCAAAAGCATGAATTTTGCACCCATGCAATGCGCGAGGGGAGCAGCTACCCACCGCGCGCTGCCCTGCTGCCAGGTATCAACTGGATTATCAATCCCAATACCCAGGCATTTAGCTGGCATGGCTGGGAAGCGCGAGGGAACAAGGGGTGTCAGCTTTGTACAGCTGGAAAATGGGCTGAGCCCCATGTAGCGCAAGGGGATGTGACGATGGGCACCGGCGACATGAACAGCACCCTTGCAAGCCCATCCAGCGGGACTGGCCACTATGCCAACGCCGTGCCGAGGCACCGACATGCCCTGTCCCCGCCACGCCACGCCACCTTACCCACGCCACTTCACGGTCCATGATATCCCAAATGCACCTCACCCACATCCCACTCAAGCACCGCAAACGGCTAGCCGGGCTCGGGCGCGGGATCCCGGGCCGCGACACATGTAAGGCTCGGGGACGCATGGTTTGGCTGTTGCAAACAATTTCGACATTCTTGCCCCAAGACGCTTGTCGTCGACATGTTTTGATACATGGATGTAAGATATTTAGGGGCCGAGAGCTATACTCGCGAACTGAAGAAAGTCAAGATGTCCATGGACTCACGAGGTCGCTTCTCGCTCCGGCCGAGTTTTCCCTGCCGCCTATTTTTCTACAATGGGGAATAGCAATTAATAATACGTGGCGCTCGCGGTTTGTGCCAGTATGGTACTTTTTGTCGACGCAGGCAGGCACCGGCACGGACAGGGGCAATCCTGGGGGGCTTCGCCCCCCCTGGATCGCTTCGCTCAGGGGGCTCAGCCCAAAAACCGGCATTCCTGAAAACCGCCACTGACTGTAGCCTTTTCTCAACACCATTCGAAAGGGTTTGTCAAACCGTACAGCAGGCTGGACAATACGCGCAGGGAGGACGGTGCGTTTGATAGGGGTACGGCAGCAAGCGTTCTCGGCCTAGGAAGCAGCTTACAGAGTGCGGGGCAGTTCTGTAAATAGAGGGTATCAAATTTGATGGGCGGAGTGCCTTGGGGTGCAGGTCGCTGGACGGGACTTCTGCGCCCTAGTGACGGGCGGGGGGCACGGCAAACCGGCGGGGTTTGATCCAGGGTTCGCCACGAGCACGTGGCATACCCATGTTCAGACTGGCACCACCCCACCGCCTGTTAGCGTCCGCCCATCACTCTACCGCTCTCCCCTCCGCCCGCCCTCTGCACCAGGTAGGCCGGCATCACGCCCTGGCGCTGCAACTGGGGGGCCATGCACGATTGGCCACAGTCCTGGTCCCCATCGTGGTGTGACCAGGGATGGGAGGAAAAGCCGCGGTGGTATGGTGCGCTGTTGGCGCTGCCCTGTGGTGCACTGCATTGTGTTCAGGAGTTAGATCCAGCGCCTGGCCTTCCACTGCTGCTTTGACTCGGGGCCGATGCTTGTATGATGGGGAGCTGGGGGCCGTGCTGTATAGTTAGGCTGCTGCATGCCGGTTGCGAACGGTTGAGGGTGCTTGACGTGTGCGAGTGCGGGGATGCTGACATGTCTGCGACGGTGATATCACTCCACCGGCGGTGCACCCGACCACGCCAATTTGTGTGTAGTTATATACATTGGTTGTGCGCTATATGCAGCGGCCCGCACCAGAGAGCATTACCGTGGCGTGGCCTGACAGGCAGTCGCAGCTTGGTGGTCGGCACGCGTGTCAACCACCCTATTGCACAACCCATGCGGCATGGAGACCGCACCCTGGCTGCGATGTACTTGCACATACAGGCTCTCTATAGTAATAGGCAGGACTGCCAAGAAGCGTTTGTATATCGGTGACGCTGGCGGGCACTCCATTTTAGCATGTCGCGGGGCATGCCTGGACAAAGTTACCCTTGCAGTCGGCACTGCCGCACCACTCCTGCTATAATCTAAGTGAGATGCACCATTATGTGTAGACCACATCGCGTAGCCCAATCCCAAGGGCTCGCACCAAATGCCGACCGAAATGCAAGCAATTAGCAACGCTGCCCAGCGCCTTTTCGCTGGCCGCTTGCACCAACAATTCTCACATACGCCATAGATAGCAGCACTGGAAGCCTGGAGCTCATGCGCGCGGGCCCGCCCTTCCAATCCTGGTGCCGCTTTCCCCGTCACTAGGGCGCAAAAGTCGCGTCCAAACAGACACCGGCGCCAGCCCGACCTCTCCCGCGCGGGAGCGCGTTGATCCCGACCCGGTAAGTCCCATCGTGGGACAGTACCCCCAAGGCCCCTTCCATAGCGCAGATGTTCCTGGGCGCTCTCCAGCGTGCATGCGGGTTCTAGGTAGCCACGCCCACGCTGCGAGGCTGGGAAAAAGGCCCATTGTGACAGCAAGCCAGCTTTCGCGCCATAGGTTGCCGGCGACAGCCCTGTGGTGTAGCAGCTTGGGTATGCATAGCTTGTTGGGATACGGGTGGGCAATGACTCCCAACCTTGCGCGCGTAGGATTTATGAGGGCATCGTGCCCCCTGCGCAAAAGCATGAATTTGCACCCATGCAATGCGCGAGGGGAGCAGCTACCCACCGCGCGCTGCCCTGCTGCCAGGTATCAACTGGATTATCAATCCCAATACCCAGGCATTTAGCTGGCATGGCTGGGAAGCGCGAGGGAAAAACCGGCATTCCTGAAAACCGCCACTGACTGTAGCCTTTTCTCAACACCATTCGAAAGGGTTTGTCAAACCGTACAGCAGGCTGGACAATACGCGCAGGGAGGACGGTGCGTTTGATAGGGGTACGGCAGCAAGCGTTCTCGGCCTAGGAAGCAGCTTACAGAGTGCGGGGCAGTTCTGTAAATAGAGGGTATCAAATTTGATGGGCGGAGTGCCTTGGGGTGCAGGTCGCTGGACGCGACTTCTGCGCCCTAGTGCGGCTCCGCCGCCGGAGAGGGTACCTGCAAGCAGAGAACTGCGGTCTTCGTGCGGGGTTGGGAGGGCGAGCCCGAACCGCCATGTAGCCACGCAAAGATAGAGCGTAGCCAGGAACGACGGCGTCAGTACTGACAGAACGAAACTCGCAAAGTGGCGAGCGCGACACAGCGCTCCGCTACTTCACCGGGCCCACCGGCCATGCCGCGCATGGGCCCCAAACAACAAACACACACGCCACGCCCCTTCGGGGCCCACAACTGTGCACACTCCGAGCGCAGGACCTTGGTTTCCGACAACTCGCTGCGCTCGAGCGGAAACCATCAGGACACGCAGAACAGGACCGCGGTCGCAAGCTGCTGAAGCCAAGGGCCGGACCGGCATCCGGACCGGCACCAGGCCGAAGAAGGCGAGGCCCACGACGGCGACGGGGATGGTGACCGGGTAGTCGTTCACAAAGTCAAGCACGTGGTCACCATACTGGCCGATTCCTGTGTGACTTACGGCGTACGACGGGCATTGGTCCGGGCGCAATGTGATCGCATATCCCGTGCGTGCGTCAACAGACAGCACCGCGGCGTGCCAGCGGTGTTGGCAGGGGCCATGCCAGGCAATGGCAGCTTATGCATTTTACCGGTGCTCCGAGTGAGGGTGGGCCGGTGGGGCTGACGGCATGACGCCTAGCACATAAGGGTGGGAGCTGCTCACAGCTGCACCGCCCTACCCATGACGTACACGACTGCGGTCGCCTCTGCACACGACGCTGTGTTAACGGCGTGTTACAAGCACAGGCGTCAAGCCATTGGCCCGCCCGGTGGTTGCTAATGCGGTCACCTCTGATGGATCAGCAGAAGGTTGGGTGAATATGCGGCATGCGTTTACGGTACGCCGGGAACTGCTAAGCGCAGAAATCAAATGCAACCACTGCAGGGGTGAGATGCACCCCTCAATCTCTACAACAGTAGGGCTGCCAAAGCGTGTCATTACGGTACTGCTCAAATGCGCAACCCACGCATATCAACAACAAGAGCTCTGCGTAACGTGAGATGGGTTGTGCACACCGCTTTCCGTAGTCAATCTCAACAACAAATTGATTGGTTGCCCGCCGCCCTCATCGCCGTCCTGACGCCTGGTATATACATCCGCGCTTAAGGGAATGCTTCGCGCGTCATACGGGTTGCCTCCATCTTGCAGCGCCGTGCAAATCAAACACCGCCACCCATGCACTGCTTCCGCATCTGGCAGTTGATGCGGTTTGCGACTCATCACTCGCCAGAGCTCTCTCATCGCCAACTTATTGTGTGGAGCTCAAGCCCAGCCCAAATTAACTATGGTTGCACAGCATATACGATATCCCACCCCAGACCCATTAGAACTCCCTCTGTCAATTAGATTGTCCCATGTACTACAGCAAAAACTACAGCAAAAACCAAGAAGTAGGATTTATTGCACTAAAAGCAGGTAGTACGGTATCGCGGCTGCCTCCATTCCGCCGGAAGCCTACGTCACCAGCACTGAACTCAGAAGTCACGGCAGCCATCCATTAACCCAACAACCTGTGTGACTCCCTCTGCACGACCACAGCCACACACAGCCACACAGCCACACACACACACACACACACACACACACACACACACACACACGCACACGCACAAGCACACGCCCACACACCAGCCTGCCAACAGCATGCGCGCGGCCAGCACCTTGCGCACCGTGCCTCACAGCCGCACACAAACACACACACGCGCTTCTTGATCTTCTTTCTAACACACACACGCACACACACACACTGACATTGCGTGCTGTCGCTCCCAGGACAGTGCCAGCACTAGCCACAGCAACAACAGGCACGGTTGAGCAATTACCGCAGTCCCCAAGGGGCTCAATTAAACATACCGTAGATTGCATGTGTGGTCCACAACACAGGCTTGCTTCTCCTGTTTTTTCTTTACGCGGCGCGTCATCCGGGTTCACTTGCTCGAGATAAGAGTTCGCACGGCATAGCAGGTTACCCTGGCCGAGTTTCAGCTAAAACAACGGATTACGTACAGACTATAATAATTATGCCCACCGCCTTTCACACCGACTCTCACTTCTTTCCACGGGGAACCCACGGAACCCGCGAATCTGTTGCATAAGCGACAGAGCATGCAACAGGCAAGGCCCAGTACATGCGGCGCCGCACCTAGCGCCCCAAGTACGCATGCGTAGTGTAAGGCGTGCGCACACGAAACACATGCCCGGACCTGACCCAGGGCACTCAAAGCATATGATTCAGCAAATCGTGTCGCGCGGCTCACCACCGGTCCGTCTTGGAGGCAACTCATCCAACAACGCCACAGTGGCGCACGGCCGTCCATGTCATGCACGGTGCACGCGGTGCACACGGCTCCCTCGGTGCAGCCTGAGCTGCTTGTGACGCGCTAAGCGAACCTGGCCCGATCCACCGCCATCGTACACAGCTGCTCAACGTGCACTGCGCTCGTCCGGTCTCACCTTCCACCTTCATCGAGTGCACACGTACAAGCGTTTTGCACTCATGCACATGCACCTTTTGCATGCCTGCCTCTAGGCCGACGCAACCCCACTCAGGTGTGATCCACTGGGCACGGCCTTGTGCTCTTGCACGCATCTCTCATCAGCTCTGGCTGCTTGCTACAGCCAGGCTTTATACTAATGCAAGCATGTGTTCTGACACGTTCCGGATGACAACGTTGAGCTTTGCGGCATGTTCCTGGCACACAACCTCGGCGTGCGCGCTCTCTAATCTCATGGGCAACCTCCAAACCGCGAAAGGCAAACGAAATTAAGTACCGTCCTGCGAAGTTTCGCCACGATGGGCGTAGGCATCAAGAAGCTAAGAATAGCGCGTCGGAAGGCCAATCGTAGCATCAGGATTAGGGGGGAAAACTGGCACGTCAGGCTGTCAGGGCATTGCGGGCCCCTGCTTGTGCGTGCCGGCGTCATGCATTGCTCATCATTGAAATTGTAGGGCAAAGCCTAGGCAGGCCTGCATTGAGCAGTGACCCACTGATCCATAAATTAAGGGCAGCCAGACAGTTAACCAACCGTACAGTCACGCAATCCATCAAAGCTGCTGAAATGCTGCCTGCCATGCCGACGTGTCCACATACCGCCGTGTCTCCAGCCCACACTTTGCCGATCCGTAGCAGTTAGTACGTTCACCCGCTAGTACATTCATTTGTACATTCTCCAGCGCTCCGTTTTTAAAGCCGCGCTCGCCGAGTGCATACGCACTCGAGCCCAGGTATAGTAGCAAGTGCAGGACCCGCCTTGCCTGCTGGGTAGTGATGCAGTCAAGTCGCAGCAATACCCCCGTGCAGCGGTTGTGCCGCTCTACATGCTAATCCTCCAGCGCCCAGCAAAGGCCCTCGGCCTCACTCCGCAGGCAGGCTTCCACGCCCACCGCATGCAAACAGACGCGCCAGCAAGCCGCCAATGCCAGCGCCGGCCCGGCGGCCCTGAGTCGGCTGCTGCCGCTGCTGCTGCTGCTGCTGTTGCAATGCGCGCGCGTCCCCGGTCACAACCGGGCCCCTGGCTCCAAGCCCGGTAACATGGGTGTTGGCCGCGGTTGAAGTGGCCGCCGGCGCCGGCGCCGCCAACACCTCCACAGGGGCCACGGCTGCCACGGCGCCAGCGGCAGCCGCCGGGGGTGGCTGGGCTGGCTGCACGGTCGCGGTGGCCAGCAGCCGGCGAGACGACGCCGCCAGACCTCCAGCGGCGGCGGCGGCGGCGCCGTTACTCGCGTTACCGCCGCCGCCGGCCTCAGTAACGCACCCATTGCCTTGCTCGCCCGCAACCGAAATCAGGCGGACGTAACCGGTGGAGGCACAGCCGGATGGCAGCTGCTGTGACTGCAGCTGCTGCTCCGTCGCAAAGCGGCTTAGAGTCTGGGTGCCGCTCGCAGGACCTGCGCCGGCGCCGACACCAATCAGCAGCGACACACTACGGGCGGCCGTGCTACTGCCATTCCCGAGCGCAGCACCGGCACCAATAACAACGTCGCCGGGTGCGGTGGCTGTGGCAGGACCACTAAGAAGCCCGGCGGCGTCGGTGGCGCTGCGGCTTAGGCGCGACAGCTGGCCAAGCCTGGACGACGCGCGCGCGAACAGGGGCGGCGGCGGTGCCTGCACACCGGCTGCCGACATTGGCGCCGCCACGCCCGCCATGGAGATGGCGGCGGCGGTGCCGGCGTGCAGCTGCTGCCGCGTCACCTGCTGCTGCTGCTGCAGCTGGGCCTGCTGCGCTGCCTGCAGCGACGCGCTGTGCTGCTGCTGTGCTGAGCCGGCAGTCGAGTCGTCCGCCGCCGTCACCGCTTCCTCCTCACTCAACACCTCCAGCGCCGTGGAGGTGGCGCCAAGAGCCCGGCCGTTCAGGCGGCTGACGCCGCAGCTGCCGCTCCCCAGCGCGCTCAGGACCACCTCCCCAACCCGCATGCGGCCGCTGCTGCCGCTGTTGCCGCCGGCGCCCAGGCCGCCGCCGCCACTCAGCGCCGCGCCGGCCGCCGCCGCGCCGATGACGTAGCCGTTACCCCCGCCGCTGACGGTGTTGCTGGACGGACCGTTGGAAGTGGCGCCTCCGGCGACGGCGGCCGCGCCGCCGCCGCTGCACTCCATCCCGGGTAGGATGGATCCGGGTGCCACTGGCACGCCGGCGAGGCCTGGCCTGCTACTGCCGGCTTGAAGCGCCTGCAGCCCTCGCTGCTGCCCGCTGCCACTGCTGTACGCTTCTGCTGCCGACACGGCAACGCCGACGCCGGCGCGGCCTGCTGCGGCCAGGTCTAGGAGCTGCGACACACGCGCTGCGGCCGCGGTGGGTGAGCCGCTGCCATTGTTGGCGCCGGTGGCAACGACGCCGCTGTTGAGGCCGCCCACGGTGGACGCGCTAGAAGGCGTGGGGCCTCGCTGGTGGTCCCATGAAATCTGCTGCTGCGGCTGCGGCACCTGCTGTAGCAACTGCGGCTGCATTTGCTGCTGCTGCGGCTGTTGCGGCCGCTGTTGTTGCATGAAGACCTCCATGTGATTCTGCAACAGCCGCGGCGGCACGCCGCCGCCGCCAGCAGGGTCGCCGCCCTTCGAGTCGTCGCCGCCGCCGCCCTCCTCGCCTTCGTACAGGGTCTCGTGAAAACGCTCCGTCGCCTGAAACTGGGCCATGGCCGAACCGCCGGCGCCGCCGCCGCCACCAGTACCAACCGCCGCCGCCGCCGCGCCTCCTGCACCCGCCGCATTGGCCGAGCTGTAGCGATAACCGCCGGGCAGCGTAGCCGCGTCGTGCGCGGCGATGCTGCCGAAAATGTTCGTAACCGAGACGAAGGTTGGCGTGCCCGCCACCAGAGCCGCCACTGACGTTGCCGTCGTGCTGATGCCGCCTCGGACGTGCGGCATGTGAACGAGCGGCGGCGGAGGCGGCTGATGCCCGGCGGCGGCGGCCGTGGCGGCGGCGGCCGCTGCGGCAGCGGCGCCGGGCCGTCGCAAGGACAGGTTGTGAACAAGGAGAGCGCTGGACGGCAGGGCCGGCGGCGCGCCGGCGGGACTTGCGAGGATGTCAGAAAGGAGGACGGCGCTAGACTCAGGGCACAGTATAGAAACAGGCGGCGCGGCGCCACCAGGAGGCCGCAGCATTCGTTGGGCTTGCTGTTGCTGCAGCTGTTGGAGCTGCTGCAGCTGTTGCTGGTGGTGGTCGGGCAGCATGCTGTGAACGAGCGCATGGGGAGAGGTTCGGAAGGGCGGGCAGCACGGGTGGGATGGATGGCAGGATGGGCATGAGACCGACATATGCCTACATGTACTAGCCGAGCGTCGCAGGGTGGAGCGGGTTCGTGTTTAATGCACTGGTCAGTGCATACGGGCATGTGGGACTACCTGAAACTGCACCTACCTGAAGTCGAGGTTCCGGAGGATGCGATTGGATCCGTCACCGGCCTCGGCATGGAGGTGCAGGTCGTTGTTGATGTTTGTGGCAACCAGGCTCAAGCCACCAAACATCGCCGAGCCGCCCACGCCCGAGGCCATGGCACCGGGCCCCATGCCGCCGCTGCCGCTCACGCCTGCCCCGGCATCGACGGCAACACCGCCCCCGGCCGTGTTGTATCGCATCGGCAGCGCCGTCTGGTGCTGCTGCCGCTGGTACTGGTACTGATATTGGTGTTGCTGCTGTGCCAGCCATGGCGCCGGCGGCACAAACTCCACCATGCTGGCGCTCGCGCGCACCACGCGCGGCGGGCCGCCCGCCGCCATCCGCTGCTCCCTGGCCGGCCGCCGCAGCGCCAGCCCCGCCGCCAGCGCAGCCGCGGCGACCGCAGACGCAGGGTTGGGCACGGCGACGGCAGCCCTGGCCGCAGCCGCCTCACCTCCGGATGCCGTGTTGCCCAGACTGCTCGCCCTCGCGGCTACTGTTGCAGCTGCAGCTGCGCCAGCGGATGTTGGTCCCAACGGCGATGCCGAGAAGGGCGGCGGCGCCACGCCTGGCGCTGTCGCAGCCGCCGCCACCGCCGCCACCGCCGCCACCGCTGGAGACCCAAGCGTCACCAGGCCATCCAAAGCCACTTCGTAGCCGTTGGTGGCGGTTGAGCTCAGGATGGCATCACTGTTGCCACCGCCGGTGCCGGCGCCGGCGGCGGATAGGTTGACGCCGCCGCCAATGGCGGCTGCACAACTGGAGCGGCGCGCGGCCGCCGCCAAGGCAGCACGGGGCGAGGACCGGATTGGAATGACCACAGACACATTGTACGGCGGCGTGCGGGCGACAGCGGAAGCGGAAGCGTCCGCGACGGAAGCGGCTGCGCCGGTGCGTCCGGCTTCAGCAGTAAACGGCGACGCGGCGTAAGGCGGTGTTGCGGCACTGCCACGGCGCCTGACGGCTGAGGCGCCGGCGGCAGCTGGTGCAGCGCCAATGCCCTCGCCGTAGCTACTGCTGCCCATTTCCTGCACTGGTGTGTTGACGCCAAGCAGGGCCGACACAGTCGCTTCAATTGCGTCTTCGTCGTCCGAGGTATCGCCCTGGCTGGCGCCCTCAGCAAACCTGCCCGAGCCGGCGGCAGTAGCGGCGGTGGCAGCAGTAGCAGCCTCATCAGCTGCCGCCGCGACCTCGTGTGGTGCTACAGCCATGACCGGCAGGCCACGTGAGCGGCCCGTGGCGCGAAGGCTTTTAAGCACGCTGCTGCTCATTACATCGATGCCGCCGCCGCCAGTGCTACCGCTGGCAGTGGCCGCTGCTGCCGGCTGTACAGCCGGCGGCGGCGGAAGCGGGCCGATGGAGGCGCTGACGCTGCCGCCACCGGCCAGGAACGGCTGTAGCAGCAACTGCCGTAGCTTTGAGGAGTTACTGCCTCCCGCGGGCAAGGCCGCGCTCGTGGGCTCGTCAAGGCCCTGCACACCGGCTCTGGGCCGTGAGTGCTGCACGGGGCCCACGGCAATCGGCGGCTGTAGCGTCTCGTCCAGAGGCCGTAGCGGCGGCGCTGGCGGCGCGGGCAGCAGCGGCGGCAGCTCGGAGCCCGACGGAAGCGGCTGTAGCATGCGCTCGGAGCCGCTGGGTAGCTGGTGTCGCGCCGCGGCGTCTGTTGCTACAGCCGCCGCCGCAGCGGTTCTGTTTCCGCAGCCGTCACCGCCATTTCCATAGCCGCCGCCGGTGCCACCGGCCGTGTCCATGCTACTGCCGCCCCGGCCCACGATGACTAGGTCACTGCCCATTGGGCCAGACAGGAGAGTGCTTCGCGCGTCGCCGCCCGTCGGCGCCGACAGCCCGTCCACGCCGATGCTGCTCGTCCTGTCGTACGGGTAACCACCGCGCGGCGGCGGCTCACTGATTGTGGAAGCCCAACGGTCTGGCACATTGGGATCGGCAGGACCGCCGCCGGCATAGCTTGGCCTGTAGCCCGGCATGGCGCCGCCGCCCGCGTAGCTAGGTCGTGCGCCCATCGCACCACCGCGGAAACCGGCGCCGCCGCCAGGGTTACTGGGGCGCGGGCCAGGTAGGTTGCCCAAATCACCGAAGTCGCGCATTGGGGCGTCCTCCGGGACGGCAGTCGTGGCGGGCTTGACCTCGCTGATACGTGCGTGCGCGCCCACGCGTGTCGCAGCCGCCGTGTCGCCCACTGCGGCGGCTACGCCAGCCGGCGCGGCTGCAGCAGTGGCTGCCGTGGCTGCTGTGGCGGCCGTGGCGGGCGTGGCGGCCGCGGCGGCTGCTGGGGCGGTGCGACTGGCGGCGCCGCCAATGAAGCCGTCACTGGCGGCCTTGGTCTGCATGCTATGGGTTTCTATTTGGCTAGTGGTCTGAGGCAGGAAGTCGGACGCGCGCTTCCGGTAAGCCACGCCGCTGGAGGCATCTGGGGCCGCGCGGCCGCTGTCCGGACCGGCTGCTGCTGCAGCGGCAGAGCTGGACTCCTCGTGAGCCCGCTTGCTGGCCGCCCGCTGGTGTTGCTGCGCCTGCGCCTGCGCCGCACCAGACTGCTCCTGGTGCTGCGACTGCTGCACGCGTGGCTGCTGCGCTTGGTGCGGGCTGGCCTCGGGCTCGAGCAGGGGCGCCAGAGATGCGGCGAGGGGCGAGCCCGCCAGCAGCAGCGGCACGTCTCGGAAGTAGCGGGCGCCCAGCAGCAGCGCGCGCGCCGAGGGCCGGCGGGCGGGGTCCAGCGTCAGGCAGGATGAGATGAGGTCCAGCAGGTGGGGGTCGATGCCCTGGGTGGAGCAGGAAGAACAGGAGAGCAGGCGGAGGGTCAGGATCAGGGTCAGGGTCAGGAGCAGGAGCAGGATGGAGCAGGTGCGGGTCGATGCCCTGGGTGGATGAAAAGAGGCATGAGATAGGAGCGGGAGCGGGCAAAAGGAGCAGGAGCGGTTAAATGACATCACAGGCAGTTGCGGCCAGGGGCAATGGCGGCAACAGGGGAGGCCAAGGCACATTGGTGCTAAGGGATAGCGGTACATCAGTCGAAAAGGTTTAAGCGAGCCGAAAACGACTAGCGGTCTATCGTGCCATAGCACGCTAAGCGCATCGCAGAGTCCTCGTCTTACCTTCAGCCGTTCAGCCAGGTTACGTGACCGAGGCGGCGGCTTGCGCAGCGGCGCCAGGCGTTTCTCAGTGAGCAGGCACAGCGTCTGGTTGGGCGCCAGCGGGCCGAAGCAGCGCATGATGCGTGCGAGTTGGTCTAGGGTTGAGGCCCCGGGGAACAGGGGCACGCCGCCGGCCGCCATTTCAGCCAACGTGCAGCCCAGCGACCAAACCTGTGATACAGGAGTAGGACCAAGCGACTCACTTGGTTGTGAGCAGCGCATCAGCGCACGGTAACAAACATACTTGTCTTGCGCACATACCGCTGAGCCCACAAACAGGCTCTGTCTGCAACCCTGCTGCCCACCACACGTGCGTGCCGCCGTACTTACGTCCGCGGCCATGCCGTATCTGTCCCCCACCAGGATCTCCGGGGCTCGGTACCAGCGTGTCACCACGTAGCTGCTCAGCCGCTCCTGCGCCTCGGGCCGGCTGCTCGACACCTCGCGCGCGAAGCCAAAGTCACACAGCTTGGCGACGGTCGCGGCGCCCGTGCCGGACAGCAGCACATTCGCGGGCTTGATGTCGCGGTGCACGACCTGTGGGTGTTGGGCAGCACAAGGAATGTGTGTATTTGTGATTTTGTGTGTATTTGTGTGTGTGTGTGTGTGTGTGTGTGTGTGCGTGCACACACCGGTAGTGCACGTGTGGGGGTGCGGATGCAGTTGAAAAGGCCGTTCAGGCTGGGCGGCGGTGATGGATGCCGACAACAATGGGTGGCATCCAGCAAGGGTGCCTCTGCGCTGCAAGCTACAGATGCTTATGCATGACCACGCCTTCTGCCTCTTTCCACCATGCACGGTATGACAGCGCCCCTCCTGGGGTACCCACTCTCCAGTACGACAGCAAACACTATCTCACACCTTTTGTGAGTGCAGGTGCGCCAACCCCTGGAACAGCTGCCACGCCACAAGCTTTGTCTTGATGGCGCACTGGGGCTCCGGGTTGCCGCCGCGGGCGTCCAGTTCCTGCGTGGCACGTGTGAATTAGTAAGCACAATGTTAATGCGCCTACATGGTCGGCAGGGCGTGAGGTACATGTCACCTAAGGCCAATGAGGCGTGGCGGCATTCAAATGGATGGGCGGAGTTGACGCAAAGCTGGTAAAGGTAAACAACGCTCCGGGAGTAAGCTCCTGGACAAGTGCGTGGCAAAAACCTTGTCGCAGTCCTTGCCCAGATATTGTTCATCCACGCACCTTGTGCAGGCTTCGCTCCATGTGTTCGAACACCAGGTGCGGCCGTCCGCTGGAGTGGCTGCGGAAGGCATCCAGCAGCGTGACCACACACGGGTGGCGCGGCAGCGAGCGCAGGATCCGGATCTCGCGAAGGAGCAGCCGCCGCACCTGAAGCGGCAGTGGGGCAGCAGCAGCAGGAACATCAACAACATCAGCAGGCGCAGCCGCAGTCGCAAGCAAGCGCGGGAATGGAAGCTGCAGCGGCGGCGGCTCACAACGCCGGGTTACATTGGCAGGCATTGGATATCATGGGCATTGGCAGGCATTGGAGATGTACGGTAGACTATATCGCTAGAAAATCGGCAGGTAGTGCGCCGCTACAGCCACGCCGCGCTCCCAGCCCACATGACCGACATGACGCCGACCCAAACCGTTTCCATCGCTGCACCCGCCCTGGCCCCGGCTCGCCCACTCGTCCCTACGTTTTGGTGCCCCCTGTTCCTGCTGGGAATGGTGAAGACAACGCCATCTTCCGGGTTCCACTTGATTCAGCCCTGGATTTCGTACACAACGCTCCCTGCCCCCTCTCTCCACCCCTCGCCGCATCCCAGCCTTCTAGCCCCCGTGTGTGGACGCACCAGCGGATCCGTGGCGTGCTTGCATTGCTTGATCGCCACAACCGTGCCCGCCGGCTGTTGCACGCACGCAAAGACCGTGCCGTAGGCTGCAGACAGGGCAGGCGTGGATCCCGGTCGTACATGTGAGCACCACGCTGACACGTATGTTGTCAAGTGTCGCCGTGTCACCGATACCGACACGTGCGAGTGGACCTCCCCGCCACTCCCCGCCAGCGGCACGGTAATACCGTGTCGACAGTTGCTGCATGGTCCAACCGTGATCGCCCGGCAGCCTCTAATGTCCCGGCCATTCAAGCCCACGTACCGCCCTCGTCAATCACGGACACAAAGTCATAGCTCCGCTGCATGGGCAGATTGCTGGCCGACGCCAGCTCTAGTCCGTGGGCCTGCGAGCAGTTAGAAGTCTGTTCAATATTGACGGGATTCCGTTCGCCTGGCCTGGGTGGAGTGTCGCTGGCTGTATGTGATGAAAGCTATTGGCCCGGAAACGTAAGCGCACTCTTTGCACGCTGTGCAGCGATGTGCGGCGTGTCGTCTCGACCCGATGGCGGGGTATTCCAACCCGCCGCGTCGAGGCGGCTAGCGGGCGCTGTGTATCTCTTGAGCATAAACTTGCAGTCTGAGCCAGCTACGCTGGAGAGCGTCGCAGATTTTGCAGGACGCGCATTAACGCGTGTGCCACATTCTGCTGGCTGTGCTATGGCATTAGGTGATATCTAGCTGCAGGCGAGTTGCCTTACCTGCATAATCAGGCGACACGCGGCTCCGCGGCGCAGGCGAGCTGAAAATCCCGGCTCGGTGGTGCCGAAGCGCCATATAGATGCAACCCTGGCGCAGCTGGCTCCAACATCACAACTTGAGTGCTGCTACTGATTTTCCCAGACGAGTTTCCTCTTACGAGGCCAGGTCAGCGAAACGCAAGCTGCAGGCCTTTCGACAGCTGAGCCCTCAGGAGCAGCAGACACGCCAGTAAACTAAGTATTTTGGGTCAAACCTAGAAACTCGAGACACATTTTGTCCGAGGCACTGTGAACATTAGGTGGGAACATCCAACACGTCCGAGTAGTGTTGGCAGGTAATATGAACATATGCGAGTATTGATTAAGTTCTTATCACACAGCCAGCAAGGAGAACGAGGTCTCGGTCACGAACTCGATTGTGTTCAGGCATGAGTTTCGAGGTCCTGTCGCTCTTGCACCCCAGTTGCTGTAGGGGACAATCGCTGTTCCATTCTAATGTAGGTGGGAACTCAAATAATAACCTGGAAGATCGCCACGAGGATTGCCCCGATTGCCTGATCGAGCGGGGTTCCGCGCAGACACCTTGTAGTTCATGTTGCACGATATTAGAGTATTCCAGCCTGCTTGTATACTTGTATCTGGGCCGTGCTGCACAGATGCGCTGAGTTGGTGCACGCTGAGTGCCGACACTGTCAGACCCCACCCCTGGTGCACTCCGAGTTCCTAGGGACGACCGGTTTCCCCGACCCAGGACCATTCATTTTTCACTCCTTGGCATATAGAGCGCTTTTGAAGCGGTCTCGGAGCACAAAGTTGAGCGCGAGCCGAAGTCGACGTGCTAAATGTCGCGTTCGCCAGGCCTCGAGATTTCGTGTCAGACTCTACAATTCTTGCATCTAGGGGTAAATACAAGCTGACTTCACTAGGGCCGTCCTGAAAACACTGCATATCTGGGATGTTGCTTTCGTAAAGTTCGCGACTTGAGCCCTGACCTACACGTTTTACCTCTCTGCCAAGTGCTATTGGCCAATCAGCCTATAAAATTTATATCTACAAACGGCTGCGTCGGAAAGGGTAGGATTGGCGAGTGGGAGCAGGATGCGGAACTTTCATGCCCATTCACGAAACTTTACCCACGAAACTTTCATGCCCACCCACGCCCTTCTTCCTCCCGCGTCAGTGCCCTGGTCAGTTCCTGCGGATTTGCCTGGGGCGTGCGGGCTTGCACCCCTGCTTGCGTGGCGCAACCATAGTGTACGACACTATATCGTGGCCTGGAAATATGTCCCCGGGCATTTGGCCGTCTGGCATTTGAGACAACAGCCTAATCGTGGGTGCAGTTCGGGTGCAATGACCGTCCTGATAACCGGCCTGAACGCTGCGGCACACCCACCGCCACCATGACCAAGTGGTCACAACGCATAGGGCAGTCCCGTTGCTGGATGGTGGCCGCTCCGTGCGGGTGGGACGCGGCGCCTGGACGATGGTGGGGACCCCAAGTGGGGGGATCCTAGGTCCCGAGAAGGTGACAAGGCCCCAGTGGAGAGGAGAAGATGAGATGAGAGGAGAGGAGAAGATGACAAGGCCGCTGGCGTAACGAGGTCGGCTGCAAATGCGCGAGTCCCCAGTCAAGAGACAGACTTCCCCCTCAGGTTGGTACCTCGTAACGCACGCGCATGAGTCCCCAGTCAAGCCCGGGCCCGCCAGAGACCCGCCGGCCGCCGTGGTACCGTTGCGCAGCACACTACATTACGGCCATCGCCCATGGCCAGAAGCCCCGCACTGTCCTCCAAGGCTCCAAGCTTATAGCTTATCAGGTGGCGAGTATGTATGGGAGAGGTACGGTATTCAATGTATTTCCGTTGAATCCGGTCCCGGTCCCGCTTTCCAGGGCACCTCTCACGTAAATGCTCGGGTGCCCGCGTAGGGTAGCCTCCAGGCCTGCCCAGGCCTGCCATGTGCCATCTCTACGCTGCGGTGCTTGGCTGTCTGCTTCCATGCAACTAACAGCAAAACAACCCCCCTGCAGCATCTGCTGCATGATATACTTTAGTTGGAATGTGCACCACCACTACGGCCGTCCCCAGTACCTGAGCCGTGTACTGCCGGGTGGCCAAAACAGACCAGGGGAGGTAGGCCGTGTGTAAAGTCACTAAAATGTGTGCACGCATGTACCGTAACTACTGCGCAGTGCGCACCAATTTGGGACCCACCAACCCTGGTCCCGCCTGGTGTCCACGTAGCCTCACCTCCCGGGCATACAGAGCAGGGGAGAGATTACACGGCCACCGCCGCCAGGCCAGGCGTCCGCTCGGCCCAGCAGCAAGCACAGTCAGGCACAGCACATCTACCGTATCTCCGAACCATCCATCTCCAAACAGTCTACGGGACTACGCCAACCTGCCCCTTACCCTGTGTGGGAGAAACCAACATCCCAACGATATCCACCGTAACGAGAAGGACCTTGGATGGCATCTTGAGATGCCTTTGGAGTTTTGACCAGCTACCCTGCAGTCCCTGCTACACCCTGTCCCATCGCATCCATCCACACAGTCATACCCCAAGTCCAAGCCAACCTGTGCACAGCCACGCCTCAAGCAGCGGTCACACAGCTGCGGTTGCCTCCCCATCACAGCCATAAGACACTGTGCTCGTCCACCGACACACCCCTCACCTAACCAGACAGCGGCCCGCCCCAACCTGCTCTTGCTTCCTTGCGGCCCTGCCTGCTCCCTCCGCTCCACAAGAGCACGCCTTCCTGGGGCCTGCGCTTCAGTCGCTGCCACCATTGGGCCCAGCGCCGCACACATGCGCACATGCACACACACACACACACACACACACACACACACACACACACACACACACACACACACACACACACACACACACACACACACAGACAACACCCAATATCAGTACAGCAAGTAACGAAACATCCGCTGCCATGCAAGGCCCACAATACGCGGGGCCGCAGGGCGTGGCTACCCGATTGCTTCCGGGCGCCGGCAGGTAGAGGCACACGTGGGAGTCTCTACGGCCTTGCCGGGTGCGGGTGCGCGCCACATGCAACCAGGCGGGCTAGCCACTTGCCCAGCCGTCCCGCGCCCCTTTGGCTGGCCTTGCTATCCTTGGCTTGGTGATTAACATTGGAGCCCCGACCCAGCCCGCGACTGCCGACGCCGGAGTGATCATGCAGCTGAAGCAGCGGCTGCGGCAGCCGCTCGGGATGAACATCAGCGCTGCCAGCAGTTGACATGCCGACGTCACCGCCCGCCAACAACGACAATGGCGATGCCGCCGCGGATGCCGCTAGCTCTGGCCCGCGCTTCGGGACCGCAAGCGCCAGAGAGACCGACATAGAGGTGGGCGTTGTGCCGTCCTCATAGCTGCCGCCGTCACCAAACGCTGCCACCGCTGCTGTTGCGCCGCCGGCAGCCGCACCAGAAGAAGCGGCGATGGCAGCAGAGACGCAAGCTCCGTGGGCGATGGTGGCGGCGGCCGCAGCCATCAGTTGGCTGGAGGCGAAGCGGCTGAGCGCGTGCTGTGGCATTCCGGCGGGGCGGGGTGCAGGTGCGGGCAGCAGCAATGGTGGGCCGCCGCCACCGCCATTACTCAGCACACCGGCGCCTCCTCTGCTGGTGACAACAGCAGCAGCGGGCAGTGATGCCCGCTGCAGCCGCGACGGCGCTGCCGCCGCCGCCGCGGGCAGGCGCGCATCAGCAACAGTGGCACCGAAGACGTCGGCTAACGATTTGGGTCTCTGCAGCCCCGCAAACGACAATGCCGTGTGGCGAGGCACGCCCGCGGCCGCACGTGCTGTCTCCGTGGCCGCTGCGGCCGTGGTGGCGGCCGCCGCTGGCTCGCCCCGGCTGCAGTCCACCGTCGGCGCGAAGATGGCACTGCCCGTCGAGTTGCCGTCGGGCATACCGGCTGCTCCAAAGACCGCGCGGTTGTCGCCAACAGTTGCTGCCGCCACCTCATGCTGCTCCACTGCGCCCGCAACCGGCGCGCCCAGCGTCACACGGCGGCCCGCCACGGCGTGATGAGCGGCGGCTGTGCCATTGCAGCCGCCTCCGCCGCCGCTGCCGTTACCGCCGCCGTCACCGCCGCCGCTCTGCAACACGGGGCTGCTGATGCCGGCCGCGCTGCGTGCGCGCTCCTCGGCGGCGCCTGGGGCGGCGGCCCCCATACCGCGGGACTGCTGGTGCTGCTGGTGGTTGCTGTCGGCTGCAATGGATTGCAGCTGCTTCTGAGAAGCCGTAGACATTACATCCGGTAGGTGATAGCCACTTGTGCTGATCAAGTGAATGAAGCCAGCCGTCATGGCAAGTGGACCTGCATCACCGCCGGCGGCAGTGATGGCGCGGCCGCCGCCGCCGACGACGGCAGTAGTTGCACGCGATGCGGTTCCTGCTGGACCCTCGTCCGCGTCTGCCATGGCCTCTGTTATGGTTGCAAAGTCGCCGCCACTCGTCAACAGCGAAGCCGCGTGCCCGTTACAGCCGGCAGCCTCGGTCGCCGCGGCCGTGGTAGCGGCGGCCACAGCTGCAGCTGTGCCGTTTGGCTGTAGCATTAGCCCGTAATCTAGGCTGCTGGTACTGATGGTCATGAAGTGCGACACGCTGCGCTTCTGCTGCTCCTGCGCCTGCTGCACCCCACGCAGCACGGACGCTTGCTGCACCACGGCGGCAGTGGCCTGCGGCGCGGCGCTCTGCTGCATGGCGCCGGCGGCGGTGGCAAACACGGCGCTAGGGGGTCTGCTGCCGGTGCCGCCGCAGTTGCTGTTGACGAGAGGCGCGTCAGACGCCACGGCCGGTACCGCGCCAGTGCCGCCGACGACGACAGTGCCGCTGCGGCTAAGGACCGATGCTGGCGGCGGCTGCCGCCGGAACGATGTCGTGTTGTAGAGGCTCCAGATGGAAATGACCCCAGGCTGGTCATCTGCGGGGCCCTTGGCACCACCAGCACCACCAGCACTGCCGCCGCCGCCACCGCCGCCAGCGGCCGCGGTCGAGCCTTCTGGGCCGCCCACGCTGCCGCTGCCAATGAGCAGGCTCAAGTTGCCGAGGCTGCCGCAGGGGCTGTTGCCGGCGCGGCCGGCATAACTCAGGTTTCCTCCAGCCGCACCGCCGGCACCAACGGCGCCGCCGCCGGTGCTGTTTATGCCAATGCCGCCAACGCTGCCGAGTCCCGTCACCATGACCTCTCGCCGCACGTGCGGCAGCCCCATCCGGCTGGCGGCGCTGCCAGGCGGCACGCGCAGCGCCGGCGCGCCGGCCGGGCTCGCCATGACTTCTGACAGGAGGCGGGAGGAGTATACCGAGCCCGGCGGGCTGCCGATGATCGTCTCAAACTGCGCGTGGGCGCTGGAAAGCGGCCGGTGCGCGGGTGGCTGCGCGGCGGCGCCGCTGCAGGAGGCAGCGGAGCACATGCGCTTTTCCTTGATGTGCCTGCCGTGCTCCCTGTCTCCGTCCGAGAGCATCCTGCGTGGCAGGCATGCATGCATGCAGGCAGGCAGGCAGATGGCACGCGGGCAGTTAGCTGCTGAGCGTTTGGGTGCTGCGCATGTGTGCAGGCACGTCACGCACGTCGGGGCGCGCATGTACGATATGCGGCGGCAGGCAGCGACATGGGTGGGGTCGTCAGGGTTTGCGTGCGTGCGTGTGTGACGCATATCAGCACTATGCATGGTCATGTCGACGGGAGGGAGGGAGGGCGGGAGGGAGGGAGGAAGGGAGGGCTTAACCTTCGGCACATGTAACTCACGCGAAGTCAGGCATGCCCCATCTCGACGCGACGCCGGCTGCAGCACCGCCGCCCGGGCTGGAGCCCATGGCGTTGGCTATGTGACCTGTGGTGCTTGTGGCGGGGGCGATGTCTGTGGTTGCTGTAAACGTGTTGGAGGCGCTGAAGCGACTGAAAGTCGACATAAGGCCGCCAAAAAACGCACCCACGCCGCTGCCTCCCGCGTCACTGCCGCCGGCGGCGCCGCCTGCGCCGCCCGGGCCGCTAGCACAGCTGGAGGGGTTGGGCGGCAGGCGGCAGCTGCTGCGAGAGGCGGACTGTGGCGGGTGCGGCGATGACGTCGAGGCCACCAGGGGCCGTGGGTGGCACTCCGGAATGGAGGTGCTGGAGCGGCGCGAAGAGAGGAGGCGGGCATAGCTGTTCAGGAGACCACCGGTGCGGCCCTTGCTCTGTGTGCGCGAAAGGGGCGGCTGCGGCTGCGGCTGTGGCTGCGGCTGCGGCTGCGACGCAAGCGCGGCAGCAGCAGGCGCGGACGCGAGCGCGGTGGCCGTTGGCACATCTCCACAGGTTGCGGAGCGCATCAGCGCTGGGGCCTTGCGAGGGGCTGCAACACGCTCGGCCGCAGGGCTGTTGCCCACGGCAATGCCTGCAGTCATGCCGCCGCGGGCCGAGACGGCATTATTGGCGGGGCTGACGGCTGATACCTGCTGGTGGGCAGCGGCGGCGGCAGGGGCCGTGGTGACGGCCGCGGCTGCGGGTTCGCCAGCAGCTTTGTACGGAGCAGAGCCTCGGCGCGGCGGAAGGCACGACTTGGGCAGGACCACGGACGGCGCGTAGGGGACACGTGCCGACTGGTGATTGTTCCACACCGGCGGGCCGGAAGAGACGGCGTGCGCACTGGCACTGGTGGCTGTAGCAGCAACAGCAGCCGGCGGCGGTGCCAGTGCTACTGCCTGTGGCGTGGCCGCCTCTGCCAACAAGAGGGTAGCCCTGCTGGTGTCGCTGCCTGCGGTGGTGGTGACCCCGGCAGCGCGCAGAGCTGCCTCAGCGGCAGCGGCGGTGAAGGTGCTGCTGGGCGGCTGCATGGCAGCATCGCCATCCCCGCCGCTGGTGCCGCCCGCAACAGCAGCCGCCGGCGCCGCCGCGTAAGGAGCACCGCCAGCTGTCTTTGCAGCGGGCTGTTGACAGCCGCTCCGCTGTGCCACGGCAGCGATGGGAGCGAGGCGCGCGTCACCCGCGCGTGGCCCCAGGGCCTGCACCTTGTGTGCGGGCGAGCGCTCACTTGGCTCCGGCCCATCGCCCGGAGCAGGGATTGCGGTTGCGGTTGCGGTTGCGTTTGCGGTTGCGTGCTGCTGCTTACTTAACTGCTGCTGCACATGGCTCGATGTGTCAGCAGCGCTGTAGGTGGTGATGGAGTCTCGGGCCGGCAGGTCTCGCGGCTGCTTCCTTGACGCCTCTGCCTGCGCCTGCTGCGCCTCTGCCTGCTCCTGCCACGCCTGCGCCTGCTCCTGCCTCTGCGCCTGCTCCTGCCCCTGCGCAAGCGCCATTACACACGGCTGTAGCAGGTCGTTCAGGGTGGGCGAGCCCGCCAGCAGCAGCGGCACGTCTCGGAAGTAGCGGGCGCCCAGCAGCAGCGCGCGCGCCGAGGGCCGGCGGGCGGGGTCCAGCGTCAGGCAGGATGAGATGAGGTCCAGCAGGTGGGGGTCGATGCCCTGGGTGGAGCAGGAAGAACAGGAGAGCAGGCGGAGGGTCAGGATCAGGGTCAGGGTCAGGAGCAGGAGCAGGATGGAGCAGGTGCAGGAGCAGGCGCAGGAGCAGGCGCAGGAGCAGGTAGATCACATCAGGTGGGAGCTAAAGGAAGTCATCAGGAACGCGGGCGGTGGGGCTTGAGCGGAGCAGACAACGTCTAGCGGTCTAGCTAGCGTGTCTTGCACACCAAAACAAAAGTCCTCGCTTACCTTCAGCCGTTCAGCCAGGTTGCGTGACCGCGGCGGGGGCTTGCGCAGCGCAACCAAGCGCTTGTCTGCGTGCAGGCACAGCGTCTGGCTCGCTGGCAGCGGGCCGAAGCAGCGCATGATGCGCGCGAGTTGGTCTAGGGTTGAGGCCCCGGGGAACAGGGGCACGCCGCCGGCCGCCATTTCAGCCAACGTGCAGCCCAGCGACCAAACCTGTGATACAGGAGGAGGATCAAGCGGTTCACTTGGTTGTGAGCAACGCATTAGCGCACGGTAACAAACAAATTGTCTTGCGCTCATACAGCTGAGCTCACAAACAGGCTCTGTCTGCACCCCTGCTGCCCACCACACGTGCGTGTCACACAGGTGCATGCCGCCGTACTTACGTCCGCGGCCATGCCGTATCTGTCCCCGACCAGGATCTCCGGGGCTCGGTACCAGCGCGTCACCACGTAACTGCTCAGCCGCTCCTGCGCCTCGGGCCGGCTGCTCGACACCTCGCGCGCGAAGCCAAAGTCACACAGCTTGGCGACGGTCGCGGCGCCCGTGCCGGACAGCAGCACATTCGCGGGCTTGATGTCGCGGTGCACGACCTGTGGGTGTGCATGCGATATGGGTGGCGTTGGGTTCAACAGAAGGGGCGCAGCAGGGTGAGAGTAGCATGCGGTGCTGTCACTGGCAATAGCTGCAGGCTGCTCCGCACGCACGTCTGTGTCGCATTTGACGCAATCTTAGCCCAGAACCACATCTTCTGTTCCACACAACTCAAAATCTCGCCTTTTGTGCGTGCAGGTGCTCCACTGCCAGCAGCAGTTGCCACGCCACCAGTTTGAGGGTCTCGGGCGGCATGGCGCTGCCAGACGAGTCCAGGTCATCCAGCTCCTGTGTCAACAAACCACACCCATCCCATCCATGCAACCCATGTTTGTTGGCGGGCGACTCCCAACTTCCGCCCAGCTACCGCATCAGTAGAACTCACGTACGGCGCTACCGTATGTACGGCGCTGTGCGGAGCACTAACCGGCGGCGGGGGGCAACTTTTTTTTGCATTCCTTTTGTACCATTACGTCCCATTCGCTGACCCCGTGTCAACCCTGTGTGTGTGTGCTGCAGATGCAGGACGGAGGATGCGGTAGCGATGGCTGTCGCGATGGCCACAACCAAGAGCAAGAAGGATGCGTGACTAGGCAGGCGCCTGCCGCCGCTGAGGCATGGCGGTCTTGAGAATCGAGAATTGTACTGTGAGAACAAGGGTCGCTTTCCCATTGGTGGTGACGCAAACGTGCGGCGCGTACCCTTGTGCTGTGGACGTGCGCGAAGTCGACACGGTAAGCGTGCTGTTTTTACAGGTATAATTGATACTTATTGTGAGGCGGTACGTAAGGGGGTTTTACAGGGTGTACGTGTGGAGCCTGCGAGGCGGTACGAGTGTTAATTGTGAGGCAAAACACGTAGTGGTACCCTTGTGCTGTGGACGTGTGTGAAGTCGACACGGTAAGAAGGGTGTTTACAGGTACTTGTAGTTATTGTGGAGCGGTATGAAAGGGGTTTTATGGGGTACGTAGGTAGGTGTGGAGGGGATAATCGGTTAGAAATCTGTGAAGAGACACTTAGCGCTGTGTTGAAAGCCGGTAAAGCTGGGTTGGTGGCTGTACGTGTGGAGCCTGTAAGGCTGTACGTGTGCCAATAATAGGCAAAAACGTGTGTGGTACCCTTGTCTGAGGCTGTGTAAAGTTGACACGGTAAGAAGGGTGTTTACAGGTACTTGTGGTTATTGTGAGGCGGTATGTAAGGGGTTTTTATAGGGTACGTAGGTGTTGTGGAGGGGATAATCGGTTAGGTCGGAGCAGCAGGTCAGGAGGCTCGCTCGCAGGCACACGCTACCGATTGACGCGCTGCGCTTGAGGGCACACAGGGGATGGCCAAGGACCAGGCTAACCATAGAACTGCACGAGTCTGTGCTGTGCCCGAGGATGAAGCAACCTGCGGGCCCACCTTGTGCAGGCTTCGCTCCATGTGCTCAAAGACAAGATAGGGCCGGCCACTGCCCTGGCTGCGGAAGGCATCCAGCAGCGTGACCACACACGGGTGGTGCGGCAGCGAGCGCAGGATCCGGATCTCGCGAAGGAGCATCCGCCGCACCTGAAACGGCAGAGGGGCAGTGTGTGGCGGTGGGAGGTAGGCGGCGGCGGGCCGATGGGAAGGTAGGTAACAGTACGTGCATGGGGGCCCAGTCACACTTGGCCATACCCAGCCGCGCGCCTTCACTGCCGCTTCAACCACCGGACGAAGCATGCATGCATGTGTCGAGGGAAACATGTGCGCGCGTATACCGTATGCGTGCATACGCGCTTGATTGTGCTTGCTGACTGGCTCCCTCTCCTCCCATTCATCACCGAGAACCACACATCAAACAAGGCAGTGAAGGCACCCAAGAATGCAAGTGACTTTACAAGAAAGCATCTCACGCACCGTCGCATCCTGGGCGTGCTTGCACTGCTTCACGGCCACGATGCGCCCGAGCGGGTTCTGCACGCACGCATACACATTGCCGTACGCGCCCTCATCAATCGCTTTCAGGAACTCGTACGAGCGCCCGGAATCTGTTGCAGGGGCGGAGATCACGGGAGAGGGGGCAAAGAGAGGGGCCAAAACGTGTCCACATGTGTTTCTCTGTGCAGCGGCGTTAGCCTCCCCCATTCAGGAACTGTCTTTCATGATATAGCGATGCGGAAGTTCGGCTCCGGTTGCGCTTTACGAGCATCGATGTCAGCACATATCGCGAGGCAAACGCTTTCGCCCGAACCGCACTTTGAAGCCCGGGAGCATGTCTTGAACTAGTCTTCTGATATATACATTTTACCTATCAACATAATACATGCTAAACAGGGGCAGCTCATTGGAGATCGACCCCACGCCCGTGTCGGACCGCCGCGTCAAGTACCCCCCCCCCCCCCCCGGACGCCGAGCGACATAGCACCTGCATGCACACCCGTGCAATCTTTTCCACGTGCGCCACGGTACATATGCCGCCGGGAGGGCAAGTTGGTGCATGCACGCCTGCCCGCTCTCCGACCGGCGTCGACCTAACGTCGCAACGGGAGAACCTTAGCTGCCCTGGGAGCAGCCATACCCCGGGCATGTGCGAGTATGACTCCATGTTTTGAGTGCCCACATTCATTTTGTTTAAGTGTCTCGACAACGCGGTGCTAACGCCAGTGAAACGCGTAATTGCGAACAGTTTCGCTGCTTAAAACGCCTTCAAGAAGCATTCAAGCAGGATAAATCTTTGTGGTAGATCTATCTCAGCGTTAATTTAGATGTCACGGGGACGCGGCGAGGAGTGTCCATTTCGAGGCCCTTCCGTCTTGTAAAAACACCCCAGCAGCTACTCATCTTAGATCGAGGTTATACTGCTATGGCGTATGCATACCTGAGCCCATTGGGCGCGAGAGCAGCAGGGCCAGCAGTTGGTGTTAGGCGTCGCTTGACGGCTTTCGACTGCACGTCTTGTGTTGACAGTGGTTCAAACCTATATGGCTACTCATTGATCAAGCTAAACGTTGGAGTAATCATGGTTAGGTAAAAAAGTGGCTGCGGACTCCTGCGTTTCAGAACGAGTTAGCAGTGGTGATCTTTAAAACTTGTATGAGATGGAGCTGTGAGTGCTGAGACCACTGTCTCGAGCTCGAATTCAGTGAGCTGTATAAACGGGGGCGTCGTGTCGCGGCGGAAGGAAGCAGGCCTCGCGACACCCTTACGTAACATATCTTGCTATATGAAAGCAGGTGTAGAGTGTAATCGATCTGGCCCGCCCGAAACGTCTGATGCCCGTCCCCACAATGAATGGAGTCGCACTCGCCATGTCGCACTCCAAAATGGATGTCGCACTCGGCATGTTTGTTCGCCAAGTCTTCGGTTTAGAAGAGCACGCTTGACATACATGCATTACCGGAGGTATTACACATACACTGGTCTCACGAACTAGACTGAACTGCTGTCACAGCCAAGCAACCCCCATAGCAACCGTAAGCAATCAACCCGCCGGGTTTTGTGCTGTCCATGCGGCCGGTCTGGTGTCTTATGCTGGGTGCTAGCAGCCGAACTTGCATGAGGTGAGGCGCAGCTTGCGCTTTACGGGCACGTGTCAATCACCAGTCCGTAGCTTCTAAGCCAACCGACGTACGTTAAGGAGTCCCCTCAACGTCCTAATCGCTGTAAAGCTTCATTTTGAAGAGGGGAGGGCTGCAAGCACATGTCCGAGCTAGTCCGAGCCAGTCGCTGTTGCCCATGGAATCTTGCACATGAGACCTCGCAACTGTGCCAAGACAAATATCCTGTGACCAAGCTGTCAGTACATTTCGTGTTAACAGACATCCATACTCTGAGAGACGAAGCTGTGGCACATTGCACCTTTGCAGCTCGGGGATTGCGAGGTGAGTGCGCGGGGGGGGGGGGGGAGGGGGCGACGGGCATGGCATGGGTCCATCGGTCAATTGGAGGTTGTAGGAGGTCTTCCAATTCTTTATGGCCAACACCGACCAAAAGCCCAAATTGTCTTGTGTGCTGGCAGCCCAATTACGCCGACGCTACATTTCATTCGCCGAACAAGGACTGCGGCCTGGGCGCCTCGAGCAAGCGCTGTGAAATCAGAAAGCCGCGAACTACACATCTTTTTCGTTAAATTACTTCGTTTCTCCGTTACTGAGAATAGCAGATGAGGGCGTGGACGCGACCAACTCTTGCGCCACAGCGTCGACCTAGGGCTCCAGTTCGCTTGGAGCCGTCGTCGCGGGCGTCAGCAAGCACGTTGACCGTCGCCCAGAGTGCCACCCGTAAGCGTTGCGCTGCGCTGCGACTCGCTGCGTCGCGTGGTACTTGCGCGCAACATCGTTGGCATGACTCTTTCGCTTATTCACGCGCACTCTCAGGCACGCACTACCAGGTGCTGGGTGTTCACGAAGGCGCTAGCGAGGATGACATCAAGAGGACTTTCCGCCGACTGGCGAAGAGCCTGCACCCGGACCATAACAAGTCATATGGCGCGCACGAGAAATTCCAAGAGCTGAAGTGAGTAACAACGTGTCCTCCTGCCCTGTGTCCTCCTCCTCTGGACATCAAAGGCAGGCAACAACTCCATCACACTTGCACCATACAGGGCGGCCTATGACACGCTCGCTGATGCGGCGGCCCGCGCCTCGTACGACCGAGAGCTGAAGGCGCAGGTGCGGGGCCGGGGGGCTAGGGGAAATTGAAGTGCCGTGGGTGTCGGCAGGCGGTGTCCATGACGGTGAACGAAGGAGGTCGGGGCACCGCAAGCTCGATATAGGATACCAGTACTGTGTGCCTCGATGTCGGATACCGGTACTGTGTGCCGCGTACCGTACTCCCGCCTCGCTGACGGAAGCTCCTCCCCCCCCCCCCGTTTGATGTTGCGCACAGGCAATGGCGGCCGCAGCGGCCGCGTCCCAAGCGGCGGCGGGTGGGCGGCGCGCGGGCACGGTCGGCTTACGACGCAGCACCAGCAAGCCCGGCGCGACGTGAGTGAATGTCGTTGCACCCACTTGCAGCAAGACCTTGCTTCCTACGAGACTGTGCACCCGTCAAGGGAATGGGAACGCACCTTCTGCTGTACAGCGAATCGCTCAGTGGATGTCAACATCCACTGTATGGTATGCACCACTGCAAAGTATCACTGTCATCTCGCCACCTCGCACCTGCAGGACGACTCGGCGCGCTGTGTCCGGCGGCGGCAGCAGCGGGCTCAACAGCAGCGGTGGCGGCACGCCCGGCTACCAGAGCATCTTTGACTACCAGCCGCAGCCGCAGTCGTCACAGTATTCCCAACCGCAGCAGCCGGCGCCGTCAGGCCGCAGCGGCAGCGGTGGCGGCGTGGCGGGCCGCGGCTCCCCGACCTCCAGCAGCGGCGCGGGCTACAAGAGCGTCTTTAATTCGGCAACAGTGCAGCAGCAGGCGGCGGAGGTGGCGCAGCGGATGGCGGCGGCCGCCGCCGCTGAAGCCGCGCGGTACGCGCAACGCGCAGCTTCCAATGGCAGCTCCTCTGCCTACAACAGCATCTTCGGGGGAGGCCCGCAACAGCAACAGCAGCAGCAGCAGGCCGCCGCCGCCAGCGTTGATGGCAAGTGTATCTTCAACGGCAACGGCATCTCACCGAACATCAGCTCTCAGCCGGTGGCTGCTGCGCCTGCTACTGCGCCTGCCACTGCGCCTGCTAATGCGCCTGCCACTGCGCCTGCTAATGCGCCTGCTAATGCCGGCCCCATCGGCGGGAGCGCCACCAGCAATGGCAGCAGCACCCCTGCTGTACCCACCGCGCAAGCAAGGAGCGGCGCAGAGCGGAGCCCTAGCAGCGCAAGTGCTGCTGCTGCCACTGCCACGGCCACGGCCACGGCCACGGCCACGGCCACTGCCGCTGTCGCTGCCGCTGCCGCTGCCGCTGCCACTGCCACTGCCGGCCCAGCTGCGGCCTATGCGTCAGCCGCAGCGGCACCCGCGGCGGCCACGGCGCCTGCTGCGGCGCCTCCACCTCCACCTCCATCTCCTGCAGCCGCCGCGATCTGGCCGCCGCCGCCGCCAGGCGCGTCGCCCTTCCCTCGCAGCGGCAGCGTTGGCGGCAGCCCCAGCAGCAGCACCAACAGCACCAACAGCATCAGCGCCCCCAGCAGCGCGGGGGCTGCCAGGCCTGCCGGAACCGTCGGCGTCGGCGGCCCCGCCGGCCCGGGCGCGACCATGGCGGAGGTGGCGGCGCGCCTGGCCTCGTTGGCTAGCTCGCCGGCTCGCAGTTTCAATGGCGGCAACAGTCCCGCCCGTGGTTACGCAAGCATATTTGGAGGTGGCGGCGCCCGCGCCGGCTCCGCCGGTGCCGGCGCCCCGGCGGCTGCCTCCGCAGCCACGCCGCGGCCGCCGCCCACGCCAAGCAGCTCGCCCAGCCGCTCCGCCAGCAGCGGCGGCAGCGGCGCCTTGAGCGGCATGTACAACAGCATCTTTGGGGGTGCGGCGCCGCGAGCTGCTGCGGCCGCGGCGGCAGCGCCGCCACCAGCGGCGGCAGGCCCGTCAGCGGCGCCTACGCCCGAGGTGACGGTGGCGGTCTGGCCGCCGCCGCCGCAGGTGCCTCACTCCTCGCCTTATGCGCAGTCGGTGCCGGCGGCTGCACCGGTTGCGGGGCCGTCGCAGCAGCCCCAGTCCGCGTCTGCGCCGGCGGCGCAGCAGCAGACGTGGCCACAGGCCGCTCCGGCGCAGCCGTGGGGCGCGTCGCCGCCCCGCGCTGCAGCTGCGGCAGCACCTACCCACCCGCCCGCACCCACGCAGCCTCCTGCGCCTGCGCCGACGCTGACACCGCGTGCGACGCCGGCGCCGTTCCAGATTAATATGTCTAGCGCCGCAGCTAGCCCAGCCGCTGCAGCGCCGTCGGCGCCGGCGCCGCCGGCTTCAGCAGTCACAGCGGCACCGGCATCTGCGCTGTCGCCGACGCTAGCCCCAGCACCGTCGACGCAGGCTTCAGCCGCGCAGGCGGAGACGGAGGCGGCGGAGGCGCTCCAGGCCGCAATGGCGGCGGCAGCTGAGGCCAAGCGTGCGGCGGCCGCGGCGGAGGCCATGGCGGCGCAGGCAGCGGCGGTGGCGGCACAGGCGCGCGCGGCGGCGATTGCCGCTGAGGCGCGGCTGAGTGCGGTCATAGACGCGGCAGTGCCTGCAGCCCCCACCAATCTTGCTGAGACCGAGGCGGCCGAAGCGGCGGCGGCGCTGGCTGCGGCGGCGCCGTGGCCAGGGTCGGTTGCGCCGCAGTATGAGGAGACCGGTGCGCCGGCGGTTGGGCAGTCGCCGTTGTCGGTTGATCTGAATCCAAAGCTTGGCCAGCAGGACGGGCGTGCGGCGGTGGGCGGCGGCGCTGCCGCCACTAGCGGTGCTGGTCAGGGCGGCATCGCTCGCAGCGGCAGCCCCAGGCTGGGGCAGGTGCAGGCGGAGAATGCGGTGCAGTGGATGAAAAAGGTGGGGGCGTTCTTTTCGCCTTGAGCCGGACCTCTGCGTCAGGGAGCTAGGAGCCCCGCATTGAGGCGCTCCAAGAAGAGCACGGGAGAGTGCGAGGCTGACGCTGCATCTTGCAGGTCTGGTGCACAGGTGCCATCAGACAACTGAATCGACGTGATTGTGATAGACCGAAGACGAATACACTAACACCTGATATGACGATACAAGTGGCGCTATAGAAACTGCCAGCCACGGCATGCAAATAAGAATTTCATCAGCATCGTCGCAAGCGTATGTGCGTGTGCATGCTCGAGTCGTTTCTTGACAGGTCGACTGTTGCTTTACGTGTGAAGTGAACTTCGACGCGGGTGACGTACATGTGCGCACACAACTGTGACTATGGCACGTTACGGCCAGCGGTACGTTACGGCCAACTGTGGAACATGTCCAACGAGTCATTCTGGAAATCATGGGCCGTGGGGTGCTGCTGTCGAGGGCGCAAAGTGCGGGTGAAGGTCGTGAAAGCGTGGGGTCGGTTTTGGCAGTGGTTTCGTGTCGCACTTGCAGTTCATTACTGCGCAGGAGGGGTGCGTTGTGGTGCGGCGGGCTATTCGACTCGCTCGGAAATTGGTGAATGGTCGGGATGAGGGTGCGGCAGAGGCAGGGGTGGCAGAGCTATGCAAGCTGTGTGGCGTGCGCGCTCTTAAAAGAGGTGGGGAGCGTGGGCTGCGGGGCCTCTGGCCAAGCGGGTCGAGTGGGCAAGCGGTAAACGCTGGGCGGTTTGGTGCAGTTTGGTGTCGGCGAGTGACGCAAGCACAGTGCGGTGCCTGACAAGACTGCGGCACTGGATGGTGTGCGGGCGAATTGTACAAATAGCGACAGCAGCAGGAGCGAATTTTTCAAGCAACCTATTTAATAAGGCATACTGGTCGCACATAGGTCCTGCGCCGTGGCGGTGGCGATGGTGGCGGCGGCGGCGCAGGACGTAGCGGCGGCGGCGGCGGTGCAGGATCTGGCGGCGGCGGTGGTGCAGGACCTGGCGGTGGCGCAGGGCCTGGGCCCAGCAGTGGTGGCGTGCATGCGCGTAGCAGAGGGGCAGGCAAGGCCGCGTGGGCGAGGAGAGCGCGGCGTCACCCTGGTAGCGACGCCGGCGCGCAGGTTGAGACCTGCCGATGTCTGGTTTGCGGTCTTTGCTGGCGAGCATAGCATGGCACAGTGTGTGGGGGGGTGCGGTACCTTGTCAGTCGAGTGACTGCCGCTGTTTGGCTGTGTGGTGACTCTGACGCTCAGGTCACGACAACGCCGGGTCAGGGGCAGGTCGGATTCGTGGCGTAGGACGTGGTGACAGGCCGAAATTACTGCTGTTTGGTTTGTTGCCTGCTGTGCTTTTGCTTGACAGCGGGACGCGGCTGGAGGCAAGGCGGGCGGTGCCCGTACAAACCGACCACAAAGGAGAAAGGTGACGGGGTCGGGGTCGGGGAGATGAGGTCTAAAACATTCTGAGACAGACAGTCTGAGACATTGCACCAACACGCGTCGCATATCTACACCCCACCCTCGCCAGCGGACTGTCACAGCCCAGCCGACAGCCATGTTTCTTGCCAAGCAGCTTACGGCGCGACGCGTTGGCGTGCTGTGTACGTGGCGCATGTGGGCGCTTGCTTGTGTGCGTGCTGATAGTTGGGCTGCGGAGCCGGCGCCTGTGGTGTGGCTACAGGCATTCTCCATGATTGCTGTGCAGCAGTGCAGCTTGACCGGCCTGGTGTTCCCCGGATGACCACCATGCAAGACATTGTGCATCATACAGCGCCCTGTAATGTGTTTACGGTAACCCAAGGTTGTGCGGCTCTGCGAGGATGGGTGCGCTCACATGGCCTGAGTCATGGCGTGTGCGCGGGGCCGCGGGCGTGGAACATGGGTGCCGCCTTGCCTCTCAAGTTTGAACTTGCCCGCTGGCATGGCGCGGGGAAAGTTGGAAGGGCTACCGAGCCACTCCTGAGAATCAGAGCCACGTTCCCCGGATCCCCGCCCTGCCATGACGTCTTCAGGATCACAGCTGCGGCGTTGACCTCTGTGACACGTGGCACCGCATCCAAGTCATTTACAGTGCTATATGTTTCTACGTCCAGTACTAGCCCACCTTCACAGGCGTGCGACCGCTGCCTCGGTCAAACATACTTGCAGGTTCTGTTCGGCCATCGCCACGCCCAGCCCTTGCGGCGGGTACAACACATGACCAGGTACACACACAATACCCGCACTGCCAGGACCACTGCACCACGCACGCCAGCCGTCCACCAAGGTCTCCGCTGGTGCGCTGAACTGGCGGCGGCCTCGAGTATCACATTTGCACAAGGTCCCAGCCAACGGTATATAACATGCACAAGAAGGGTTCACGGGGGAAAGCATATCACAGGAAGCCCCACACCATATCTACACGCAATGACTGCGGCCCGACGTTGTGACGCCGGGCCCTTCCGCCCTATAGCCCACAGGCGCGTGCCCCGCAGGCACAGCGGTCCACTGCACATGCGGAGTGACTTGTCCATGCGTAGTCCCCTTCTGCGCGTCCTTGTCGTCTATGTACACCAGAGCCGGCTCCAAGCCAGCCGGTCTCTCGCCCCCCACTTCACACCAAGCGTGTCTTGCTGCCCCGCCTCTACCTCCATCCACTGCAGCCGCCTGACAGGTAGCCTTTGCCACACACCCGTGCCCACGGCACCTCGCGCCCGCCTCAACCCCCCACCTCAATCACAACCCACCTCGTACCCCACACCTCAGCCCCGCCCGCCGATCTCGCGCCCGCCTCTGCCTCAGGAGTCGTATGTGGCCATGGTGTGTCCCTCGGGGGTGGACACCGTGAGGCTGCTGCCGGCGTCGCGCGAGGCCTCGCGCTGGTCGTCGAACTCGCCCTTGAGCAGGCGCTGGATATAGTCGATCTGCTTGGCCATCTGCAAAGCAGGAGGAGAAGGAGGAGGAGAAGGCGAAGCAAGGGAGGGAGTCAGCATGGAAACAGGGGTGAGTGGGTGCCGAGACCACCGGCCTCAGTGGTCGTCCCTGGGGCTCTGCCCCAGGATGTTCCTGCGTCGCAAGCACCCGGCAGCCCTCTTCCAGCACCCCTTAGTAACCCTTCCCCAAACTCACGCGAATGAGCGTCTTCTCGTGCACCGCGAACCGGTCCATCACGTCCTGCTTCAGGAAGGCCAGCAGCCGCGCCAGCTGGTTCTCGCTCTGCCGCATCGCCTCGTTTAGCGCGTCAATGTCGTCGTTGCGGCTGCCGTCGCCGGCGCGCGCCAGCTGCTGCTGCTGCGCCGCGTTCAGTGCCGCCATGGCGTTGATGGTATCGGCCTGGTGGTGGCGGGCGCGAGAGGCGAGCAACGAACGGGGCAGGAGGTCAGGATGCAGGCGCGATGCTGATGCTGATCGCGGTGCTGAGTTGCCGAGTTTGTCACTTGCGCCGGCTCCCAGCGCAGCTGGCAAACTATACCACCACCCAGACTAAATGTAGCCCACGGGCGTTGCCCCACACACGGCATTACGGTGCCCACCATGGTGTCCCCCGCGTTCTCCAGCTTGCGCTGGTCCCGCCGTGGCCCGCCCTCGTCGTCGGCGTCCCGCTCCGCCTTCATCTTGGCCAGCTCCGCCGCCAGGTTGGCCAGGGCCTTGTTCATGGCCCCCTCCACCTGTGTGTGAGAGAGAGCACGACGTCACGACGGTGGGGTGCGTGAGGATGACATCGGGTGTGAGAGGATGACATCGGCGTGTGTGAGGGTGACATCTGGGTATGTGAGGATGACATCGAGGCGTGTGAGGGTGAGCAGTTGAGGATGGGGATGGGAGGTCGCTTGGAGGTGCGCGTGGACGCGTGGCAAAATGCGGAAACTGGGTGGCGACAAGCGTGCCGCATAGGATGGGTGGCATTGGGTGGGTGTGGCTAGGGTGGCAACGGTTACGCTGCACCAGCCTGATGTCCGTGCTCAAAGCAACTCACGTCGTCCAGGTGCTTTTTGAGCGCCTGCATGTCGTTGCCCATCGCGCCCACGTCCTTGCCCATGGCGCGGACGAACTTCTTGATCTGTGCGTATGTGAAATACAGGACGGCAGAGCGCATAAAAAAACACACGTGCGTGTCAGCAGCTCAACACACACACACACACACACACACACACACACACAATGTAGCGCAACACGCTGCACACCGCACCGTGCCCCTACGCTACCTCCCTTCCTTCTCCTATCAACCAGGCAGTGGCAACCCTGTCAGCACTCACGTCGTCCGTGTCCTCCTTGAGCGTCTTGGGCTTCTTCGCAACCTCAGGCGCCGCGGCGGGCGCGGGCTGGCCCACGGTGTTCTGCAGGTCCTCCACCGCCTTTTTCAGGTTGCGGATTTCCTCCGCGTCCACAGTCACCGGGTTGTTGCCTATTGCACCGCAGCAGCAAGGCATAGGCAGCGCACATAGGTGAGGAGGGCGGGCAAGTGAGGCAAGCAGGCACGTGACAACTAGATGCTATCGTATACGTCAAAACCGCTGCCGGGGATGCCTCCGCGCAGTGCTCACCGTCTGGTCCGTCTGGGCCACCCGGGCGGCCGGGGCCGGTGAGTGCCGAGCCCGGCCCGCTTGGCACCATGACGGCATTGACCGCGATGGGGTTGCGGCCGCCGGCGGCGCCTGGGCCGCCAGGCCCACCCTTGCCGTCGTCGGCAGCAGCAGCCTGCGAGACGATGACGGGGGTTTAACGGGCCTGTCAGTAACAGTGTTCTATGCTGTAGTCTGTACAGACAGTGCTCCAGGGTGCTAGTTTGGCAACAGGTCCCCGCAGCACGACCACTCAGCAGCTGAGGCCGTGCTCACCGCTGCTGCCCGCAGCGGGCCCTCCAGCGCCTTCATGGCCTCCGCCATGTCCGCCATCTGCGTCACAGGGCGCGTGAGGCCAACAGCCGGGTCAGCGCCACAGGCAAAACACGGTTGTTCAATAAAACACGTCACCACTTGAGCACATGCCAGCCCACTCTTGCCGGAGACAGTGTGATGCGGCTACGGCACATGCACACCAAGAACGCCTCACACACACGCACCCGCTTCTTCATGTCTCCCAGGTCCGCCTGAACGCCGTCCACTGCGTTCTTGGTCTGTTTGGGGGGGGGGAGGCGTACAGCAACACAGCATCAACAGCACATTTAATAACTTATTCAGCGAGCTGGGTGACACGCATGGCCCAGCAGCGTTCCTGCAGGCCTAAGCGCAGTCGCCCAACACCACAGCATCCACACGCCCACCCATGCCCCTACAGCCCGTCTCCCCTTCCCACACCGGCCCAAGCTCACGTCGTCTGCCGCCTGGCGGATGGTCTTGTTGGCCCACGGTCCCAGCGCCTCCGCCGCGCCCGGCACCGGCTGCAGCCCCTCCTTGCCCGGCACCGGCACCGCCGCCACCGCGGCGGGTCCCATGAGCGCCTTGATCTTCTCCACGTCGCCGCGCAGCTTGTCGTACTCGGGGCCGTCCACGAATTGCGGGTTGTCGATGGCTGCAGGCGGCAAAAAACGGTTGGTGGTTAGTTCAGTCAATCTCAAAAACACTTACGGGGTGGAGGGAGAGAGACCAAGGTGGATGGCGCCACGCGCATGCAAGGTCCGGTAGATGCAGAGACGTGTGTGGCAAAGCCGCTCTTCCCTCGGAGTCGCAGGGCAAGAGAGCGAGCACACACTGCGCGCGCGCGGCGCGCACTTACGTGGCGCCTCCCGCGTTTTGACTCCGCTGAAGGCCTGCGGGTCGTGTGGCGCCTGCATGCCTGGCATGACCGCCACGGCGTTGCGCTGCCGGCCGGCCGCCGCCTCGGGCCCACGGTCCTCCGCGCCCGGGCCGCCGCCGGGGCCGCCCAGCTCCTTGGGCAGCTGCGCGCCCATGCCCGCAGCCTTGAGCGCGCGGTCCAGCTGGGAGTGGGGGTGAGGAATTGTTTGGTGGATGGAGGGGTGGCGTCAGGCATACCGTACTGCAAAGGGTCCACGCCGGCAATCGCATTGCTGAGCGCAGTCCGCTGTTGTGTTAGCGGCAGCGGGGGAGGCAGCACTGACGGCAGCGGCGCGCATTACGATGCTAACCCCATACAGTCCTCGCGGCCCCACCTCCTTGAGCTTGTCCTTGACGTCGTCCATGTCGCGCGTCACATTCTCCACCGCCTTGGCGATGGGCACCCGGCCGGGGCCGGCCCACGGGCCGCCCTCCACCGCCTCCGCGCCTGGCGCCAGTGGCTTGCCGTCGGGGCCCAGCTTGGGCGCCTGCGCCTCCGCCTGCAGGGGACAGACCAACAAGGTCAACCCACTCTGCAAGTGCCGTGTATGCGCATTGCTGGCGTGCAATGTGGTCCTGGCAGTGCACATGTAGCTGCAAGCAGGTGGCGAGCAAACCGCCGACGGCGCTCACCGGCATGCCTAGGAACGCCTTCATGGCCTTCAGCTCTTCCGCCAGGTTGTCCACGCGAGCCGGCAGCGGCGCCGCGTCCGCTGCGCAAAGCAGGAGCAGTAGCACAAGGACACACACGTTACGATGCACACAACTATTGCTACAAACTTTCTTTACCTATAAGCAACAACAAGCTCACGCATCTATGCCAAAACATGTGCCCATGCCCATGCCCATGCGGCCATGCCGGTGCCAGGCACTCACGTCCAGCGCCCGCCGCGCCGCGGCCCGGTCCCGCAAAGCCCTGCTGCTCCGGCCCGCCGTAGTGGGCCGGGCTTACGGCGATGGCGTTGCGCTTGCGCGCCGCCGCCTCGGGCGAGCCCTCCGCCGGCGCCGCCTCGCCAAGCGCACCCGGCGGCGGCACCGGGATACCGGCGGCCTGCATCGCGTCGGCCAATGCGTTGGTGCGCTCCTTATACCGGTCCAAATCGCGGCTCAGGTCGGACACCGAGGGCGCAGGAGCCTCGCCGGGGCCGCGGGGATCGCGGCCCGGCACGCCCCAGTTGCCCGACACGCCGTCGTCGCGGCCGGCGTCGGGTCCCGCGCCGGCCTTGGCAGCGACCAGCGCCGGCGCGGCGGCAAGCGCGGGCACGGTGGCGAGTGCCGCCTGCATGCGCCTCACGTCGTCGTTGAGGCGCGCCAGCTCCGCCTTCACCGGCTCCGGCACGCCTGTGTGTGGACAGTGCCCGGTGCACAAGTGTCAGCGTCAGTGTTTTTTAGGGGTGTGTACACTGCCGCCAGCTACCCGGGAGGCGCGCCGAGTCCTAAGAAAGAGCGGAGCCAGCGAGTGGTAACGGGGCTACCGCTGTGTTGCTTACCCTCCATCGCGGGCTGGCGGCCGGCCGGCGCCGTGAATCCCTGCGAGTCCATGGGGCCCCCAGACACCATGATGGGGTTGCGCTGCTTGCGCGCCTGCACCTCAGCCGGGCTCTCCTCCGGCAAAGCAGCCGCCTCCGCCGCCAGCGCTGGCGGGATGGGGATGCCCGCGGCCTTCATCGCGTCAATCATGGCAGCCACACGGCGGTTGTTGTCCTGCACGTCCTTCATCGCCTCGCCCATGTCACGAGGAGGCTCACCCGCCTGCCGCGGCGGCCGGCCGGCCACGCCCCAGTTGCCCGACACGCCGTCGTCACGACCAGCCATAGGCATGACCGCAGCAATGGGTGCCGCCGCCAGTCCGGGCGCGGCTGCCACGGCCGGAGTGCCGTTCATGAAAATCTGCATCGCAGCAAGAAAGCGTCAAGTCGCAACCCAACGAGTCATAACACTTTCGCTTTGCGTTGCTTATAGCTTAGCCCGGTGATGTCCTCTTCTTCCCCTACCTTCATGCGTTGCATGTCGTCCGCCATCTTGGCCAACTCCGCCTGCAGCGGCTCCGGTAGACCTGAACACGGCAAGAGGGCGCGTGCGATCGATGCACAAGCAGGCGACAAATCGAGTAACCGGCACACCGTACTGCTGAAATGATGCAGAGAGCGCCCGTCATAATAGCTCTGGTTAGTAAACGGAATCTCCATGCACAGACGTTCTGTTCCTTCACTCACCCGCCATGGCTGCCTTAAGCTCGCGGCTGGGCGCCGCAAAGCCGGGGCCCGATTCGAAGCCGCCGGCTGACACCATGATCGGGTTGCGCTGCTGCTTGCGCTGCACCTCCGCCGGGCTCTCCTGGGGCAGAGCAGCCGCCTCCGCCGCCAGCGCTTGCGGGATGGGGATGTTGGCCGCCTTCATGGCGTCAATGATCGCGGCGACGCGCCGGTTGTTGTCGTGCACATCCTTCACCACCTCGCCCATGTCACGCGGAGGCTCGCCCGCCTGCCGCGGCGGCCGGCCGGCCACGCCCCAGTTGCCCGACACGCCGTCGTCGCGGCCCGCCATGGGCACCACGCCCGGCGCGGGCGCGGCGCCCGGCAGTGCCGGCATGCTGGGCGCCAGCACGGGCGGGCCGATGTTGAGGAAGGCTTTCATCTGTCGGATGTCGTCCGCCATGTTGCCCATGTGGGGCTGCAGCGGCTCCGCGGCATCGCCTGAGTGCGTGAGGGTTGGGGCAGTTAAGAGTTACATCCCAAAGGAAAACTGGACCTGGAATGAAGGCGGCGGCAGAGCAGGACAGGGGGCTATACTTAGGGGCCTGGCATGGTTTGCTTACCCGCAGCCGCCGCGCCAACGCCAACCGGCCGCTGCGGCGCGTTGAAACCGCCTGGCGTGACCATCGCCGGGCCGGAGGACACCATGATCGGGTTACGCTTGCGCTGCGCTGGCGCTTCGCCGGCCGCCTCGCCGGCCGCCTCGCCGTCGGGCGACGGGATGGGGATGCCAGCGGCGCGCATCGCCGTCTCCAGCGCCGCCACGCGCCGCTTGTTATCGTCCAGGTCTTTCACCACCTCGCCCATGTTGCGGGGTCCCTCCGGCGCGGCGCGCGGGTCGCGGCCGGGGCCGCCCCACGAGTCGAAGCCTCCGCCGGGCACGGCCGCCATCACTGGCTGGATGGGGTCGGCGCCGGGGCCCTTGGCGCGCGCGGCCGGGCCCATGTCCATGAAGCTCTGTTGCAAGAGAATGAATTGAATCGCACATGTGTCAGCGCCAGCGTGCTTACCCCGTGTGAACAAGTCTGAAGGTCAGCCATAAGACATACAACCCGTGTACGGTGTACCGCACCTTTCCTTCGCGGCAACACGGTTACATACAACGGAACCGGCAATATCGGTATGTGCTGGCTGTCTTCACCCACCTTCATCTGCTTGATTTCATCCGCCATCTTGGCCAGCTCGGCCTGTGCTGGCTCCGGTAGACCTGCACGATAATGCGAGCAAGACAAGCACCATTATGGTGAGCACAGCCAGAGAATGACGCATGGCCAGGCTACACCAACCGAGCGCCCAGCCCCACGTCCCCGACCGGCCCCATAGCAGCACACCCAGCCCACGGCAGCACATCCCAAACCCGCACAGCTTTGCGGTTGCGCAACCCACCCTGCAGAGACGCCGGCACGCGGCCCGGCGCGAACATGGGCGAGCCGCCGTCCACCCCACCCGCCGTCGCGTTCACTGCGTTACGTCGCCGCTGCTGCTGCTCCGTGCCGCCCTCGGGTGAGCTCTTATCGTCCGCGTCGCCACCAGACCCATCGCCACGCGAGCCGGAGCCCATGCCCGGAACGCCGCCGCGCACGACGTTCTCCAGCGCCTCGATGCGGCGCTTGTTGTTGTCCATCTCGCGAATGATCTCGCTGACATTCTTCTCCGGGCCGCCTGAGGCCGGCGGCCGGCCGCCCACGCCCCAGTTGCCCGACATGCCGTCGTCGGAGGCACCCGGTGGCGGCGCGCCCGCCTGCGCCAGCGCGGCCGCGGCGGCAGGCGTGGCGGCGATGGCGGGCGAGTTGGCCAGAATGGCCTGCACCCGCTTCAGCTCGTCAGCCATGCGCGCCATCTCCACCGCCGCCGGCTCTGGCAGGCCTACAAGGTGCAGGACAGTGTTGGGACTTGTGTGTGAGAAATGGCGTCAGCAAGTGCAGGCACGAGGTAACGCGCTGCGCAGGCATCCGGCATTCCTCCCTGCCTCCCTCCCGCATGCCACGCCAGCTCTTACCCTCAAGTGCGGGCAGGTTGCGTCCCGGCGCCGCGCCCATCGGGCCGCCCGGCATCATCGGCCCGGCGTTGACGGCGATTGCGTTGCGCTGGCGCGACACCTGCACCGGCGACTCGCCCGCCGCGCCCGCACCATCCGCGCCATCGACGCCTGGCGGCACGGGGATGTTGGCCGCCTTCATGGCGTCAATGATCGCGGCCATGCGCCGCTTGTTGTCATCCAGCTCCTTAACCACCTCGCCCATGCTCTTCGGCGGCTCGCCGGGGCCGCGCGGGCCCTCGCGGCCGGCCACGCCCCAGTTGCCCGACACGCCGTCGTCGCGGCCGGCGATGGGCACCATGGCTGCGACAGCGGGCGCCGCTGCGAGGGCGGGTGCCGCCGCCACCGCGGGGTTCATACCCAGGTAGGCGTGCACCTTGCGGATATCGTCCGCCATCTTGGCCAGCTCTGCCTGCACCGGCTCCGGCAGGCCTGCCAAAGCAAGGGAAGGGGTAAGGTGGTAAGCGAATAGGACAGTGTTTGCGACGGTGTGGTCTCAACCCACAGCGCGCCCACAACCCTTCACGCTGAAAATCTCCGCAGAGCATGTGCGCCAAACACACTGCTCACGCCATTCTGCCGTAGCTCCCACTACCGCCCAGGCCCCTTTGCACACCTACAACCCAGGCACTCACCCTCCATGCCCGGGAGCTTGCGGCCGGGGCTCATAAACTGGCCCGCGCCGGGGCCGCCCGGCTGCAGCGGGCCCGCGCTCACGCTGATGGCGTTGCGCCGCCGCTGCTCCGCAGCCGCCGCGCCCTCGGGCGTGCTGAAGTCGTCGCCAGCCGCCTCCGCCGCCAGCGTCGCCGGGATGGGGATGTTGGCCGCCTTCATGGCGTCAATGATCGCCGCGACGCGCTTGCGGTTGTCGTCCACGTCGCGCGCGATCTCCACCAGGTTCTTGGGCTGGTCGTTGGGCCAGCGCGGCACGTCGCGGCCCGCCACGCCCCAGTTGCCCGACACGCCGTCGTCGCGGCCCGCCATCAGCGCCAGGCCCGGCGCGCCACCTGCGCCCGGCAGGCCCGCCATGGCTGCCGCGGCGGCAGGGCTGAGCCCCAGCACCGCCTGCACCCGACGCAGGTCATCCGCCATGGCTGCTACCACGGGCGACAGCGCCTCCGCGCCCGCACCCGGCGACAGAGGCGCCAGGCCGCCGCGGCCAGCCGGCGCCGCCAGCGCTCCACCGTACTCCACAGGCCCGGCGCTGACGGCGATGGCATTGCGCTGGCGCGACACCTGCACCGGCGACTCGCCCGCGGCGTCGCCGTCCGGCGCGGCGCCGGCGGCAGGCGCCGGCGCTGGGACGGGGTCCTCGGGCCAGGGGATCTGCGCGCCCATGGACCTCAGCACGCGCTCCACGCCCTGCTGCCGTGCCTTGTAGTTCTCCACATCGTTGACCAGGTCGCCTGTGTGTTGCACAGCAGCGCAGAATGCGTGCGCACATTCACAATTACCGTTACAATGCAAACGGAACTGACGGAAGTGGTGTCCTTCTACGCCGGAAGGCTACAGACACAAGCACACGGGCAGCATACCTTTCACGACTAATAGGTTGCAGCCGTGCGTGCTAGCAATGGTGTATCGCGTTTGGCAGCATTGCATCGTGCGCAGCCCGCATGGCAACAGGCACATACCCCGCCACGCGGCACCCACCAATGTTCTGGATCTTGGGCGCAGCGCGCGCCGGCGGCGCCGAGCCCCAGGACACAGGCGCCGCGCCCGCCTCCGCGCCCGCCACCGGCGCAACGCCGGCCGGCGCGGCGCCCGGCAGCGCCGGTGCCGCTGCCACAGCGGGCGTCATGCCCAGGAACTGGGCCATGCGGCGCACGTCGTCCTGCAGCGCGCCCAGGTGGCTGATCACTGGCTCCGGCACGCCTGTGTGATTGCGTTTGGCATGAAAGAGGGGGGTTACATTCATGATTAGCTAAGGAAAGGGTAGACGGTAGGCTTGTATGGTTGCATTTGGCATGAAAGAGGGGGGCAGGGGCTATCCACAGTAGCTGTAGTTTAGCGAGAAGCGCAAGAGCAGCCGTACGGGTTGCCAAGTTGCAGCGGGCGGGATGGCGAGATAGCGCGAGAACGGACGTACGACAGGGAGTCCCATGCGCAGGCGCAGGCCCCGACTCACCCTCGATGTTGCCCAGCGGCTGCAGCGGCCTGCCAGGGCCCTGGAAGCCCTTCTTGTCTGCCTCCGGCCCGGCCACGTAGCCGGACGACACTATGATGGGGTTGCGCGGCTTGCTGCCCGCGCCGCCGCCACCCGCGCCGGAGCCATCGCCGCCAGCGCCACCCGCGCCGCCCTGCAGCCACAGCACCCAACACTCAGTCGCTGACGCGGGCCCATACCGTACGAGTATGTGCCACTGCTAGGACACAACGCGGCTTTCCGGTACATCCATAGCACCCCAGCTGGCCAGCCTGGGTTACACGCACTGGTGCACACTTGCAGCAGTGCATGTATAACAAACCAAACATCCTTCAACTCTCACCTGGCCTCCTGCGGCCAGCGGCACGCCCGCCACGCGCAGCGCCTCCTCCACGTCTGCCTGGCGGCGCTTGATGTTGTCCAGGTCGCGGGCCATGTCGCCCAGCGCGCCGCCCGCTCGCACCTGCACAGCACACGGCCATACGACGCCCAGCCCTCAGGCACGCATGCACACGGCTGGATGGCGGCCGGTCCGACAAAACACCAACCAAGCGATCACTGCTCTGGTCAGCCTGCCCGCTGACTCGGGACTCCCGCCCCAGCCCCAACTCTCGCTCCTGCCCACCCACAACAGCACGGCACCCAACCCCTCCCTCCCCATTCCTAGAGGCTAGAGAGTCAAGACACGGTCCCGCCCGGCCCACCTCGCTGAAGTCGCGGCCGGTGCGGCCCGAGGTGCCCCAGGAGTCGCCGGGCACGCCCGCCGCCTGCATGGGCTCCAGCCCGGGCGCCGCGCTGCGGCCCACGGGCTTGATGCCCGGCGGCACCGCCTCAATGCCCAGGTACGCCTTCATGGCGCGCATCTCGTCCTGCAGCGCCGAAACCGACGGCTCCAACGCCGCCGCGCCGCCTGCGTTGTGTGATTGTGTCGCGCGCAATAGGTGAGTGAATGTTGGGGAAAATGGTGTTTTCCCGGTGGGCAGGGCAGGGTTGCTGTGGGGATGGTGAGGAGCGGTGGCGCACCTTTGGGTGTGGCCAGCGGGCCACGGCCGGGCGACATAAACTTCTGCTGCACTTCCACCGCCGCCATGCCCGGCACCAGTTCGATGGCGTTGCGGCTCTTGACGTTGGCCATCTCCTGCAAGTCGGAGAGAACAACCAATCTCAGTGCTATCAAACCGCATTCCTGGCCGTCACAGGCCAGCACGCCACGCCACATGCCTTCAACCCCGCCCACCCACTGCCCCTCTGCTACGGTACCCCTCCACGTTCACCAACCCGCGCCATACCGCCACCGTGTCCACCCGACCCATCCCCAAATGTACCTCTGACGCCGCGTTGCCGCCCGCCGCCGCCGCAGCCGCAGCGTTGCCGCCCTCGAAAGAGTCCACATTCATGCCCGCTGCCATCATGGCGCGCCCCATTGCCGCCACCTGCTTCTGCAGGTTGTCCATCTGCTCCGGCAGCGTGCCGCCAGCAGCACCGCCGGGGCCAAACCCGCCGGCACCACCACCAGGGCCGGCGCGGCCGGGCGCGCCCCACGGGCCGCCGGCCGCCTGCGCCATGGGCTCCAGGCCGGGCTTGGCGCCGGGCGTGGCGCCCAGGCCGGGCGCGGTGGCGGTGGCGGGTGCGCCCAGATAGGTGGCCATGTTGCGCACCTGGTCGCGCAGGGCCTGGTACTCGCCAGGGTCCACCACACCCCCCTCAAAGTTGCCTGGAAGGGGCAGGAGCAGACATCGGGTTGCGGAGTGCACATGCTTGATGCATCCGCCTAACAGAAGTGGGGAGTGGCAGCTCGTTTACAGTCGGTGCACGCCCCACCCTACGCAGGCGTACGCATGCGCTCAGCGTCCTTGCCCTCTCGGCCTACCCCGCGCTCGCGAGCTCGCTCACCCGCAGTCTGCATGGGTAGCAGGCCCTTCTGTCCGGGCGCCAGCGCGCCGCCCGCCTCCACGCCGCCCGCCGACACCTTGACCGGGTTGCGGCCGGCGGCCTTGGCCTCCTCCGCCTCCTTGGAGGCCGCCTCCGCAGCCGCCATGAGCGCCTGCAGGCAGAGAGGGTGCAAGACGGTTACATACGCGGCAGGCAGGGAGAGGGCGGGAGGCGGGGGACGGGGCCGAAGGGCAGGAGCTGGCAATCAAGGTGCGTACTGTGCAGCACTTGGCAAAGAACCAGTGGGGCCCGGGGGTGCTCACCGGCGCGTTCGTGTTTAGGAAAGAAGTCATGTTGTTGGTGTTGTTAATGTTAGTCCTCAGCGCAGCGTCCATCTGCAAAGCACGGTAACGGGAAGGCGGCAATCAGGTCAAACGAGCTCCTGCCCAAGGTACAACGTACTACGGCGTCCCACATCGTTCGCGTTTCCTCGTACATGGCCGGTATACACCAGCCGCACCAAGCAAACGCCACAACCACGCACCGCCTTGACGTGCTTGCGCAGCGCGTCCACGTCCTGCGCCACGGTCTGCACGGTCTCCTTGAGCGGCCGGGGGCCGCGGCCCGCGTCCGCCCACGCGCCCAGCTCCACCGCCCCGGCGCCCGCCGTCGGGCCCATGCCGGGTGCGGCGCCGCCGGCACCCGGGAGCTGCGGCATGGTCGCCACAGCGTCCGCCAGGCCCACAAAAGCCTGCAGCAGCGACCGGAAGAGGGGGTTAGACCAAAGACCGACTACACAATCCCTAACGAGTCTACTGCCCTACGACTCATTAATGTAAGGTTCACGCAAACGCAAACGCGCAAACGCGCAAGTTCCTGAGCGCCCTTGCCGCACCTTGAGTTTCTGCAGGTCGTCCTTGAGGTGTCCCAGCTCAGCGTCGGGCAGGCCGCCCACGGCGCCCGGCTCGCCCAGCGGCGTCAGGCTGCGGCGGTCCTTGGGCACCAGCAGCGGGTCCACCGAGTGCAGGGGGGCGCCGGCGGTGACCTGGCGGCGGCAACGGAGGGGGAATCCATGAATGGCTAATCAAGACTAGATGATATTGACAGGGGAGGGGCGTGCCGGAAAACAATAAGAGCAACGCTGCTTAAGGCACGTGAAGTGATGAGGCGCATGCGAGGCAAGGAAGGAAAGGAGAGGGAGCCATGAACGCGCTACCGGCGCAGCGGGCGGGCCTGACGCACCTGGATGGGGTTGCGGCCGCCGCCGGCCGCCACCGGCTGCATGGCGTCCATGTCCGGCATCTGCGCGGCGGCGGCGCCCGGCGCGGCGCCGGGCTGCGGAGCGCGCATTGGCTGCGGCCACTCGCCATACCCGGCCCGCATCTGCTCCACCACCTTCTTCAGCTCGCCCACATCCTGCTGCACCGTCTCCACGTTCTTCTTCACCTGTAGGCAAGACAGTTACGCACAGCGCCACGGCGTGATGCAGGTCCCACACAAAAGGCACACCACATTGTGCGCGCTGCCAGACGCCACACCACAGGCTTCTCGCGTGCGCGCATGCAAGAAGAGTGGGTGACTGCACTGCACCATCTGCTCAACAGGGGGAGGCACGCATGCCAAAGGCGCCCACCTCCTGGGTCTCCTCCTTCAGGTTGCGACGGCCCGCCGCGCCCCACGGCGACATCTCGAACGCGTCGGCGCCGGCGGCGGGCGCGGGGCCGGCCCTGCCGGGCTCGCCCGCGGCCAGCAGCGGCGGCGGCGTGACGCCCACGGCGGCGCACAGCTCGCGCATGGCCATCTTGATGCTGCTGTTCTCGGCGATCACGTTCTCCAGCTGCGGGGCCAGCGGGCCCAGCGCGGCTGCGAGCAGGGCGGAGCGACACGTGCCATCGGCGTTAGGCGTCGGTGTTGGTGTTTAGGTTTGGGGTCAAGGTCGTGCGTGGCCGCCTTCAAGCGGCAGCGTTTACTAGGCCTGCGCGCCAAACAGCCCCGCGCCGACCCCACTAGCACCAGCAACACCACCACCAGCACCAGCACCACCACCACCACCACCTGCTGCTGCTGCTGCTGCTGCTGGGCTCGTGCGCGACTCACCCTCGGAGCCGGGCTCGGCGGCCCTGCGGCCGGGCGCGGCGTTGATAGTCACCTCGGGCGCCATGAAGCCGCTGTCCACCACCTGGGTGAGCGCCGTGTGATGGGGGTCACATGGGCGGCCTTGCGAGTGCCAGTGGCAGGGGTCGTGCCAGGACGGCTTGCGACAGCGTAGCGGTAGCTACAGCAAAGGCCCGGTACTGGTACTGGGCTGCACTCGTTGGCTGCATCATGACATGCGTATGTTCACAGAGCCCAGTCGGGACCGTATCTTACCCTGATGGGGTTGCGCGCCTTGCCGCCGGGCGAGGGCGCCATGCCCATTGCCTCGGCCGGCTCGCCGCCGCCGGCCTTGCGCATATCCGCTAGCTGCGCCGACAGCGAAGCCACCTGTGCAGCGACGCCGGCACCAGCCCATCCAGCGTCAGGGCTAACTCAGAGTAAGGCGCTGCTCAGCCCAAGCAGCCCACATCCATTCAGTTCTACCGGTCGCGGCCACAATCCCCTACCATCCCGTCCCGGGCTGCTGCCTCAGCGCCATCCAAACCCGCCCCGCTGCGTCAACCCGGCCACGCCCCACCCCTCATCAAGCCCCGCCCATCCCCACCCACCTCGGCGCGGGTCTGGTTGAACATGTCCAGCAGCAGCCCCACGGTGGCGTTCTTGTTGCGCATGTCGTCAGCCAGCGCGCGCAGCCGCTTGTCCAGCTCCGGGTCGCCGGTGGGCATCAGCACAGGCGGCGCGCCGGGCGCAGGCGCCGGCATGGGCCGGCCGCGGTGGTCCACCTGCGGGCGGGGCGGTAGTGGCGTGAGCAGTGGTGGTTGGCGACACCGCGTTTCCGCAGAGATCTACTGCTTGCGATGGCCAAAAAGGCCAAGCTACACAAAGCTGCAGGGCTCGCCGCGCCCAGGCCCCATCCTTAGTAAGCCGTCCGCCCGACATCCTGCCCCACCCACATACACTCCACCAACCCTACCGCCCACCCACCATGGCGAAGGCAGGGCTGAACGGGTCGGCGCCCGCCACTGGAGTGATGGGCGCGGCGCCCGGCGGCGCGGCCGCCTGGCGGCGCTGCCCCTCGTAGGCCTGCAGCTGCCTCAGCACCTCGGCCAGCGCCTCCTCGTCCTTATCGGTGTCGGGCTTGCCGGCCGCAGCCTCCATGCCCCGCACGCGCTTGTCAAGGTTCAGCAGCAGGCGGCTCATCCACTCGCCCTGGAAGCAGGAAGCAGGCAGCAGGCAGCGCGCGATGTGCGGTACTTGCGGCGTGCGGTGGTGAGGTATGGGCAGCATGCTCCCTGATCATTCGGCGGCACGCGCACCCTGTCCAACCCCTTTCCCTCATTCAACATCCGCCGCCCGTTGTTAATACACCTGTCAGCCAGCCTCAGCAACCCAACCCAATCCAGCCCAGCCCAAGCCAGTCCATCGCGTCCCAGGGCGCTTTGCATTTGGCTGTCCTCAACCCCATCCCACCCCGCCCTGCGCTCCGCGCACCTGCGTGGCGTTGGCGGGCTGCAGCGCGCCGATGAGGGCCGGCGCCTCGTCGCCGTTGGGCCGCCGCGCCGCGCCCATGCCCGGAGGCGTCCAGCCCGTGGAGGGAGCCAGCGCGCCGTTGTCCTCAAACGTGGGCGCGCGCGCAGCCACGGGGTTGCGCGTCTTGGCGTCGCCCTCGCTCTGCGGGCGGGTGACGCGGGCAGCTTGTTTGCGCGCAGCAACCGACTTGCAGGAAGCACGACGCGGATGTCCACACCCCGCAGTGTTCGGTCCATCGCCCCAACTGTTGCAAACCAGCGTCGCGACACCGCCTGCCCCAGCACCACAGCACGCTCCTCATAACGCATGACGCATTACGGCATTACCGCCACTCGACGGACCGCACCACCACCTGCCCTCCACCGCCCCGCCACCCGCCACCCGCCACCACCACCGCCCTGCCCTCCCCGCTCGCCCGCACACCTTGGACTGCATGCGGATGCTCTCCAGCGCGGACAGGCGCGACATGACCTCGGCCATCTGCTGCGTCAGCTTCTCCACCTGGTCCGTCAGCGGGCAGCGCCCCGACACCACCGTGCGCGGCTTGCCCTCCGGCACGTCCGGCATGGACAGCGGCGCGCCGGGGCAGCCGGGCTGCGCAGAGCGTGAAGGGTTCGGCGCAAGAGTGAATCGTGTGTAGAGCATGACCCTTGTGCTCTCACGCAAGCCGCGCTACCGTATCTTTCCGACAAGCTTGCGGCGCACATGCCTCTTCCCAACACCCTCAATCGCTCGTTCCTACGCCCCACCTTGACGGTAATGGCCGCCGCGACCTGCGCCTCCTGCAGCTTCTCCGTGAGCACCTGCACGCGCTGGAACAGGTCCTTCTCGCGCTGCTGCTGCTCCTCCACCTTGGTCTCCAGCGCCTTCACCGCCTGCTGCTGCTGCTGCACCACCTCCTGCATGGCCTCGGGCTGGATGACGGACTTGCGCATGCGCTGACCGGCGCCCGACAGGATGGATGGCTCCTGTTATGTCGCACGTAAGAAAGGGAAAACATGCAAACGCATGGTCAAGAGGTCAGCGGCAAAACGCAGGGGCAGACAAGAATGTGCCATGCCAGCTATGCCCCTGCCCACCCCTACTCCTCTCCTCCCCGGCCCGGCCCGGCCCCTGCCCGGCCCCTGCCCGGCCCCTGCCCGCCGCATGCCGCCGCATGCCGCCGCCTTCCCACCCACCAGCGGGTTGAAGGTGGGGCTGTCGGGGTCGCCGCGCGGGCCGTTGCGCAGGCTCTCGCGCGGCCGCACGGTCATGGGGCCGGTGCTCTCCGTGATGTCAATCTGGTTGCCGCGGCCGCCGTAGTTGGGCGCGTCGGCTTTGATCACGTACTCGTCCAGGGGCGAGGACAGGGCCTCCGGGCCGCCGCTGCTGCTGCCCATCTGGGGCAGCTTGCCGCCGCGCGGGCCGCGCATGGGCGAGGCCGCCACGCGCTGCGGGCCCTCGGACGGGGCTGCGGGCCGCAGAGTACGGCAAGGGTGGAACAGCTTCATGGTTCATCCGAGTAGGGATTTGTGACGCTACGGAGGGCGTCGCGCAAGTGCGGGCAGGTCTCCAGTCCCCAGCATCCGCACCCGACGCACATATACACAGACGCACACACGCGCACACTCACGCTGCGGCGCCATGCCGGACTTGCGCGGCTGCGGTTTCTTGGGCATGTCGTCGTCGCTGTCGGGCGTCTCAATGACCGGGATGCCGCGGATGTCCTGGCCCGACGTCATTACGCTGCCGCCGCCCTGGTCGGCCTGCGGGGAAGCAGGGCACACGAGAGCAGAGGGTGGCGGGGTGTGTCAGCAAGGTGCCCTGTGGACGCTCGGGCACATAACCCTCATCCCAACAAAGACAATGTAGCTCACTTTGCCCGTTTTGACACACATGAATGTCGGGGTACAGCCACAAAAACGGTCGGGCCCGGACCCACCTGCATGGCTTTGACCCAGTTGGGCACTGCGCCGCCGTTCATGGACGAGCGCGCCTTGATGGGCGAGGCGTTGGCGCGGAGTGGGTCGCGCTACGAGGTGCAGAGACAGGCAGGGGTGTCGTCGGTCGCGTGGGGGCAGGCCCTTGGTCGCGTTCCCGCCTGTCGCAGCATCACTGCGGGTCTCGCCACTCCACCTTTCAGAGCCAACCCGCTGCTCCTCTCTTCCCATGTCCCGCCCTGTCCCGTCACATGGTCCCTCCATCTCGCGACCCTGCACCGGTGCCTGCCCACCTCTACGCAACCCCAAACCACCTCCCACTGCCCCTCTTAACCCCACCCATCTCCAGCCCCACGCCCTCAAGCTCCAGCGGCTCACCCGGCCCATGCCTCCCTCCACGAACTTCTCGTACTCCTCGTTTGCCGCCATGTGCGCGCCCATGCCCTGCACCAGCTCGGGCTTGGGCACGTTGAGGTTCACCTCGCCCGCGTCCGGCTTGCGGAAGCCGTTGCGCAGCGGCGGCACGGTGGGCAGCTGCAGCCCCAGCCCCGCCACCAGCAGCATTACGTCGCCAGACAGCTCCGCCGCCAGGGCGCCCAGGATCTGCGGGAGAGAGGCCGCGGTGGGCAGAGAGGTTCAGTGGTAGGGTTCAGCGATAGCCTCACGCTTTTGGCGCCCCGCCCTGTGCCCATCCCAACCACGGCAGCGCTCGTGCCGAGCTATCACGATTCGTCCCAGCCCCCACCCCGTGGCCCCTGTCCTGGCCCAACTCCCCATTCCCCCGTTCCCTCGCATTCCCCCACCACCTTGAGGAACTGGCTGTACTGCAGGCGGGTGGAGCCGAAGGTGGCCTTGCAGGACGCCCAGCTCAGCTGCAGCGTGGACACACTGGCCGGGCCTGTGTGTGTTGTGTTGCGGGAGGTGCAGGGGAGCCGCAGCAGGGAGGGCACGGGTTAGCGCCGCCGCCAGATGCCTCCATGCAGCGCATCCGTCCCGACGTAGGCAACTGGCTCAGCGCATCCCCGCCTCCCATCGCGCCTGCGATGCCGCATGCGCAACCCACCTCCCGCTCCTCCCACCCAGTCCATCCTCGCCCCGCAGCCCCACTGCCCTGCAGCGCGCCCCTCCCACCGTTGGGCTCCATCATTCCGGCGTCCGTGCACATCTTGGTGAACTGGTTGCTGTTCATGCGGCTGTCGCCGCCCACGAAGCCGCCCACGTTCAGTTTGGTGTACATGTCGAAGGCGCTGCGCAGCGCCTTACTCATGTCGTTGTCTGCAGCGGGACGTGGAGAGCGAGAGAGAAAGAGAGCGTGAGAAAGCGGGGTGTATACAGGAGCCGTGCGGACGCGGGCGCAAGGCACCACTGACGTTGCCGGCAGCCTCGCGCCTGGCTGTGGCCCATTTATGGCTGCGTTTGGTGTCTGCCGTATCCAGGCACCCCCGACGTGCAGCCTTTTCCCGCTTTCCCAGCTTGCGCGGGTGTTCCCGGCCTTGTTATGTGGGCTCCGCGCATCCTCTTGGTCCAACGACGCAACCCCGAAGCGCTGCAGCCGTTGCGCTTTACCTGTCGTCACCCCCAACCTCCCCGCTGTGCCCGCACACCGGCATCATGCGCACGCGGCGTCACTCACTGGGCAGTCGCTTGACCTGCTGCTGCGCCAGTGCGCCGTGCAGCGACACCATGGCCTCCACCGCCGTCATGAAGTCCTCGAAGCTCAGAGCGCGGCGGCCCACCTTCTGGGCCATCTGCAGCTCCGAGTCTGCAGTGGCAGTGCAGAGGGGTTGTGGCACAAAGTAGTTTCCAAGCACAGCTACCATAGCCAAGCCAAGCCCCGGGCCCTGCTAGCCACCCTGTCCGCCACAGCTCCACCCGTGGACGACCACGCCGTCACGCCAACCCCCCACTGACGTCACACTACCCCCACCAGAACCTCCGCTTCATTCACCACCACCACCACCACCACCACCACCACCACCACCACCACCACCACCACCACCACCACCACCACCACCACCACCACCATCACAACCACCACCCTTACCCACGTGCATGTGCGCCACACACTCACCCAGCTGCTTCTGGTTGAGCCCGAGCATGGCTCCCACCAGCGCCAGCGCATACAGCCCCTGCGGCGCCTCCAGCATGCCCGACACCTTGTGCTTGTGGCTGGAGAAGATCGCAGTGGCGCGCTCATTGATGGCCTGGAGCACGTCATCGCTCACCGGGCCGCGCTGGAAGGGCAGGAGTGAATGCAGAACAGAGGAGAAGGGAGCAATGGCAGTGAAAACAGTGGGCAAGGATGGTCGACGCGGGGATGTGGGTTTTCCCGAGGAGGCTCCGCTGGCGGGACCCCTGTTGCCGCTTGACGCTGGGCTTCCAGGCTGCAATCGATGCGCATCCAGGTGATGCCCAGTGGTCGAAGCGGGGCCGTGGTTACGCAGCCCCACACGGTGCGGTGATACGCGGCCGACGCGACGGTGGCTCCTCAAGTACCCCCCCCCCCCTGCCACACGCACGCCGCCTAGTGCGTGCTGAGCGCGGAGGCGAACCGCCGTCACTCTCCCCTGCTGAGCTCCTTGCTGTTTGTTGTGCGCGGAGACACGGAGACGCCGCTAGCTGCTCCGCAGACCTGCGCTGCCCGCCCCGCCAGTGCGCTGTTGACGTCGCCCGCGCCACGCGGTGAGACCAGCCCGCGAGCTTTACCAAGCCAGATTCCGAGCTTACTCACCGGAACCACTCCGCCCATGTCTACTTCACTCACGCGGCCGCGAGGTGGAGCCCCTCGCGGTGGGCCAGGAGGGAAGAGGCCCCCCTCCATGGCGCCTTCTTCCGTGCACTATCGATTAAGTTGGAGTGCTACAAAACATGACAGAGAGCGTTGGAAACGCCTCCTGCAGCTGCATAATTGGAGAGAGCTGGGCGTTAAATTGCAGCGCTCAAGAAGTGCAGTGCAGCGCCGCGAACTCTTCTCGTGTTTCAAGTGGACAGCTTATCTAACAAAAGTAATTCAGACTAGTATCAGCCCTGTAGCAAGCCGGGGCCTGCGCCAAGTACATAGACTCTCTTCAGCATGTCGACCAACGCATCTTCGGCTCCGGCCTCCAGTTCCTTCCCCAGCCACACTCACAAGGGCACAGCGCCACATACATGAGTCAGAGACCAACCTACCCTAGCTCCTCGCCCTGCTGCTGCTCCGAATGGCACCGTGTTGCTCAACTGGCCAGAACAATCCTATCGACCGAATTGCATATGTTTGAGCGTGCTCGTGTATGCAGGTTGAACTGGATGGGAGAGCTATAAATAGTGCCTTGAAGGCAAAGACCGTGAACACCCTCAAATGCTTTCTCCGGGCAGCTTAATGATATGTGTACATCACCGTCTATTTACGTGCTGTGCTAGTCCGCGCAAAATCCACCTTGTTAGCACGGTCGGTCTCATTCGCGATGAGCGCCACGCCCAGCTATGCTTGCTTAATACCCCTTATCATCGTAGTACATGCTACAATACGCCGGTGTACGCGTTTACCGGCTCGGTGGAACCTGTCAGCAGCTTAACCGCCTAAAATGCGCACGCATGTCTCGAGGCTGCTTCCTGGGCGGCGGTTCCGCGGTGCCTTCCAGCATGTGTTGTCGATTGGGGAATCGCGCCATATCTGCGGGCGCTAGTCCGACCTTGAGGACGGTGTGTTAACGTAACAAAACACGCACGGTTTGGCACTGCGGTTGGCGCGGGTTGCACTGAGCGCCGCTACGTACTCTCATACGGTATTGATACAACATCGCATTTGGCACTGAGAACATTGTATATTTACACTATTCCAGACTCGTCTGTCACGGGTGATTCCTCTACCACAGCGTACCGTATCGCTTCCGTAGCCTGCGCGCCCTTGTCCCAAATCTCGTAGGCCTACCCACGACGCCACATCACATCAACATCTCAGCAGTTCCCGCCAGGCCTCACCGGCCACCCGCCACCTCCCGCGCACCCACCGCAGCGCCAATCGGCGCCGCCTGGCCCCGCCCCTGTCCTTGCAGGCCTCCCTCACCCGCTGGCTGAGCCACCGCCCCCTTGGCCGCCACCTCCGCAAGCCGCTTCTCCACAATGGCCCGGATGGTGCGCCGCGACCAGGCCCGCAGCTCCTCCATGCTCGGCAGCGCCTCGCTGCCGCTACTGCCGCCACCGCTGCTGCCAGGGCTGCTGCTGCTGCCGTCGCTGCCGGCGTCGGCGGGCAGTGAGGTGGGCAGGCCGGGGTCGCCGGGCGCCCACAGCTGCGCGAAGGAGGAGGCCTGAATGGCGGCCATGCGGTCGGGGAAGGGGTACTTGGTGTCGCCCAGGATGGCCTTGACGCGCGGCTGCCGCAGCGCCTCCCACTCCGCAAACACCTGTACGCCGGCGAGATGGCGGTCGGGCCGGATGGCGGGCGGATGTCAGGAAAGCACGACGTCCCGTCCAGTACCATCAAAGTGGCCCAGCGGGATGCGTCCCGCGGTCCCAGTAGGCGCGGCAAAGCCGCAGAGCTCAAGGTAGCGCAGGTTGGGCAGGGCTGTGCTGCTTGGCCTGGCCGTTCGCCCACCATCCCTCGCGCACCTGCGGGCTCAGCACGCCGCCGTGTTGCCGCGCCACGTCCGCCAACACCACCGCGTCTTCAATCGCCAGGTTGGCACCCTGCAGGAGGATGACAGTGATGGTTTGCGGCACGATGCCGGCACGGGACTATACAACATGGCTGCAGCGTCAGGATCCGATGCGCGAAGGGATTTGCGTGTGCGTATGGCGTGCAATGGCCGCTGCCCAAAGCTGTCGGCGGCCACGTGGACGGCAGTTTACACGGCACCACCAGCTCGGGTTCAGGGCAGCCAGCACGGAGTATACGGTATCAAGGGGCCCCATGGACCACGGCAGCCCTCACCTGGCCGTCTGGCGGCGCGGCGTGCGCGGCGTCGCCGATGAGCACCACATGACCGCGCGTCCAGCTGCCCTGCAAGTATCCAAACAGCGCCAAACAACACACAGTCAGAACAACCTGGCGGCTGCCGGTTTCCGCGCCTTCGTGCTTATTATGCACAGCTGCATACTAGTATGCGCCACCGTTCGAAGCCCAACGTCCGGTCACGCACAGGTTCACTGTGGCGGCGCTGACTAGGCTGGTCCTGGGTCTCGGTTTAGTTGGGTTCGCAAGGCCTCAAGGGCCTACTCCCATCACCCACATACACCCCCTCGGCGGGCACACCTGCTCCACCGAGTCCAGGGGCTGCACATACAGCCCGTGCTCCGTCACCCGCTCCGGGGCCGTGGCCGCCAGCAGCGCCGCCACGTCGGGAGGCAGGTGCGCGTTGACCGCCAGGCCGCGAGCCAACGCCGCCGAGCCCACCAGGCCTGCGTACGTGCGCAGAGGCATGTGTGCAAACACGCGAGCATCTAATGCGCGGGAGCCAGGAGGAGAGCACCAAGCGCGGGCCCGCGCGCAGGGCCGCGTGCAACACGTACAAACAATCTGCGCTGTCGTTGTGCCAATACAGGTAGGCCTGGTGAACGGCACGCACCTCCCACGCCGCCAGCGGCGCCCGCGGGCGGGAACTCCACGCCCGCCTCCTGCACTGCCTTGACGCTGTTCTGCAGGTACCAGGCGCCGATGCCGTCACCGCCCTGTGACAGGGAAAACGGGAAAGGCAACAATAACAGGGCCAGTCACAGCGAGTGTACATCAGCAAGAACACCAAGCCACTTAGCACCACGCCTAATCTCCGCTATTCGGCTTGTCGTGGGCTACAACACAGCGTTTCCTGCCTCTTACATGGATGGGCCAGCCGATTTGTCCCCCGACAATTCCCACGGATCCCACCCTTGCCAAACCCCCAAACCCACCTGCGCCAGGAACAGCAACAGCACGCGGCCCTGCCCCGGTGCAATCCCCGTCCCAGCCGGCATCCAGCGGTGAGAGGCGGCGCGGTCAGAGGCGCCGGCGCCGAAGGCGGCCGGCGGCAGCGGAACCGCGCCCGAGCTCAGCTCCTCCGCAGTGAAGCTGCCGCGCCACATCACCATACCGCTGAACACCGGCGGCGTGCCGCCCAGCAGCTGCAATTCATGGGCAAGGAAAAAAAGAAATGGGGTGCGGAAGATGGCACATATGTTTGCACGCATGCGTTGTCCAAGTCGGTGGAGGGAAGAATTACAGGTACGATACGATAGGGTGTAGTCAAGACGTTTGACCAAAGGCAGGCCGGCAGGGCGGCTAGACTGGTGATGCAGGCACGCAGGCATGCAGGCACGCAGGCACGCAGGCAGCGCGTCCTCTCCGCTCACCTCCCGGCGGATGCGGCTGAAGTAGCCATCTGCGCCAATCACCACCTTGGCACGCACCATCAGCTCCCCCGCCGCCGGATCACCGGCCTCGCGCCGCTTCTCCCCGCCCTCCGCGTCCTCTCCTCCGTCCTCCCCGGCTGCCAGCGCCGCCGCGCCGCCGCCGCCAACCGAGCCGGAGGCCCGCTGCCGCGTCATGCGCAGCTCGTAGTGGTACGGCTGCTGACCCCAGGGCAGCTCGGTTGCAGCCGCACCAGCTCCAGCTGCAGCCCCGGACAGCAGCTCTTGCTCCGCGGTATCAAGGGCCTGGCAGCCGGCAGCGCGCCAGCCGAATTCAACCATGCCTGGCAGCCGCGCGTTTGGTGAGGGGCAAGGGCAAGCACGGGCGCTGACGTGAGCAAACAATTAAGTAGGACGGCAGGAGCGCGGCAGCTGCAGCAGTAGCGGCTGGGCAGCCCACGGGAGCCGCAGAGGTGACACAAGCGCGATGCGCGTCAGGTGACGGGGGTAGTCGGCCAGGTGGCAAGGGGCAGGGGTTTCGAAATGTGGCGCACGGGGGCTGGGGCTGAGCACACAGGTGCCAGCACGCACGAGGGCGCATGGCGCCAGTGGGTGACCAGGCCCTTGTGGGCGGCCGCAGAGCCGCACACGCACCTGGGTCCGGCAGGTGTTCGTACAGGGACTCGCGCACGTCGTTCCAGTACATCAGGGCCTGCGAGTGTGTCGGGAAGAGCCCAGCCACGAAGCGAGCGCACAGAGCCCATTTAGATGGTGCGCAGCCACTCTACATGCGGTCTAAGGCGAGGCAGCAAGCGCGGCGTTCGCAGCATAACTGCATGCACACCCTTGACACGCACCTGGCAGTGCCCGGTCGCCTCCATCTGGCCCGTCCGGTCCACCGCGATGGTGCCGCCCGCGTTGCGCTGCCCTGTTACGTCGTCGTACTGGTACGAGCACAGGCTGTAGCAGGCCTTGTCGTACAGCCTGCGGCGAGAGGCAATGGGCGAGGCACATCTGTTGTGGCCCATCGGGTGTGCACCGTACTCTTTTCCCTCGCCACGTTTCCTTCACCCCGGCTCCAACGCCCACTGCAGCGTCTCACGTGTGCGCGATGCTGGGGTGGATGGCCTCACACGCCATGAGGCCGTTGATGTGCATGCCCACGCCCGCGCCCGCCTCGCTGTAGCCCCGAGCGGCCTCGAACACCTGCCGGCAGAGAGCGCGGGCAGGAGTGAGGTGGCAGGTTGGGCAGGCGGGTGACATGTAAGGACTGTAGTTAAGCGGTGCTGTCACTAGGAGGGTCGCCCCCGCTACCCTCCATTGCCTCGCTCTGCCCGCCTCCGCACCTTGATGCGCACAGATGGGTCCAACACGCGCGACAGAGCCGCAGCTGCCGCGAGGCCGCCGGGACCGCCTCCCACGATTGCCACGTCCGTGTGAACGACAGCCGGCGAAGCGTCAGCTGAGGCAGTGCTGGCATTGACCGCGTTGACTGCGCCAGCCGCCACGCCGGCACCGCGGCTGGCGGTTGGGGCTGTGCGGTATGCCCGGTTGCGGACCTGGTAACGCCCCTGCGGCTGGGGCCCCAGAGCCGCTTCGGCAGTACAGCCAGAGCTGAGATAGCGCATGTTGCCTTTGGATGCACGATGCAGGAAGGCCAGTGCGGAACCGGCACCCTCAGGGTTCGCAACGGCATCGCGCAGCGGTTGGGACCTTGCCGAACTGCTCGTGCCCCGGGCCCACATGATGGCAGCGTGGCTTGTGACTAGTGATCTAGATTGTAATCTGCGGTCGATATGGCGAAGGAGTTGAAGGACGAAACGAATGCTCGCTTCAATGGACTTCGCTCGCTTGCAGCGTACTTGATCTTACGCTCGTGGTTTACAATGTAGGTGTCAGCGCATTCAGCGGATAAGCGCGTAGGAGGGGATCGGGCGTAACGCAGCCTCGTCAGTGAGTTCCAGAGCTCGCCTATCGCACTAGCGGACCGCCATGCGATCCATGGGGCGTGCCCCTAAGGGAGTCAAGTGACATGGGACGCAACGTACGGTGTTATATGCCGAGCGCGAGAGGAGGCGTGTGCAGGTAGTGGCCATTAGACAGTGGCGTAGAGCTGAGGTGAAAGGAGGCTGTGCCAGAGTCGTAACATTCGTTGGACCAAAGGTACTGCGGATGCTGGCGTGCGCACAACCTCCCGGACCGGTGACCGGGTTGGGGTCGGGGTCGGGGTCGGGGCCAAGCACCTCATCGGGGAAATGGAGTCTGGGGAAATGCGATCCACTGGACGCAGAATCGCTCGTTTTCGCCCGCGCAGCTTCTAAGGACCTACGTATTCATGTAATATTAACAGCTGGGCCAATGCCCTGTCAAATAGCGAGGGCGCGCGCGGACTTCTTCCCGCGTGCCCGCAGCTCAGCCCCGCACCCCAGCGCACCCTCGCCATCTGCCGACCCCCCCCCCCAGCACCAAAACCCGTCATAATACCGCCCCCCACCGCGAGATACAGACTCCACTATATAAGTAAGTAATATGTGATCTGGGTGCCGGTGCTGGGGGGTTGGGGCTGTGCGTTCACGTCGGACAGTTGGAAGTTCGCCCTTGCGGCGAAACCGTTCAGCCTTACACGTTTTGCAAATGTAATGATAGCAGAGTCTCAGCTTCATAGGTCTCATGTTTTGGGGCTGCCAGCACGGCAGTATTATGGACAGGTGCTCGCGCTCGCAGCTCACATGCCTACGGGCCTCCTGACAGGTACATAAGTGCTTATATTGAAGCCATCTACATATCTGATAATTAACTTGGGCCAGCGCCAGCCTGTGCGATGAAATTGGCCTGAAAATTGTCTTTGTTGAGGCATCGGACTCCATTCAATGCTTTAGAGTGCGCAAAATATTATTCAGCCTCAGTTACTTTCGCGATCGAGGTTCCCTGACTCGAGTCGGGTGACGGATCTGCGTCGCTGGGGCCTCTTCTACCTTGTGTACAATAGCTTCGTGTAATGGATGGCTTAAATAATGGCCGTGCACAGTCGGCGGGGGCCGGGAACGTGTGTTTACCAACTTGGCAAGACCCCCCCGGTTCTGAAACGTATGGGTGCGCCGCGCCCCCTGCGGGGGCCGGGGCACGCCAACACCCCATTGCCAGCATGTGACCACTTGAGCGTATCAGGAGCGAAGCCTCTTGTGCTCAAATGAAATCTTCTGTGCCGCTGGAAGATTGGAGCAGAGGGCTAGAACACAGCGACCAGGGGTTTCGGGGGTCTAGGGGGCACGCGTGCCGTGCCGCAGTGCCCTTTGGGAGGCAGCTGGCGTCACCCCGCCCGTGGCGTCATCCCTGGCTGGCGCCCCCCTGTTCACCATACGCACATGCACACGTATCGTACCAAACGAACCAATTACAGCGTTGAGGACGCCAAATGCGTCATGCCGGCCAGGCAACAGCGCGCAGCCATCGCCCACCGATCGACGCCGCCGCCACGGCCGCCGCCATGGCACGTCGACCACTACTCTACTCCACCGGTGTAACGTTCCTTGGCTGCAACGGCCGCATGAATACCCAAAAGATATGAATTGTGCATTAAGCAGTTAGGGGGGCCCAAGACTTGGCCTGTATGTGTTGCCATCTAGAGGTAGGGCCGGCCTGGACCCTACGCCACCCGCCCTTCCTTTCAGCCCGTGTGCGGCCCATGTCCTTCTCATCATGTCTATGGCTGCTACCGGCCTGTCGTCTACAGTAACCGCGAATTTCACCACCTCACACGTCATCCCATTATAAAGGAGAGTGACATCCATGACTTTGTACGCCACGCATTGTATCCGTTAAAACTTTAGTACACACACGCTCCATCACTTGTTGGTGGCCATACATGCCACGCCGCACTACCAAAGTTTCCAGTACGGTGCGTGCCACAAACGGCATACCCACCTATTTCTTATTGCTTATTACTTCTTCAGCACCAGCCCGATAGATGTAGAAAGATGAACCACTCTAAAGCTCTCTGAATCTCATATACCTGCCATTGCAGTGCAGCAGCGTGTCAGCGCTCATATCCGATAGCTGAATACCCATGAATACCCTGTAAAGGTTGTTGGTGCAAAGCCGTCTTGCATCCAGTAGCATGCCAGTATCTGATACCCCACGCGAACACTATGAATGTTCTGCACCTACGTACGGTACGTACCAGACTGGTGGGGTACCATACCTCACAGGTCATCCGTCATATTTGCATCTGCTTACGTTTCCAAATTAAAGTCAGCGCATGCCAGGTCATGACGGCTTGTGTTCTCTAAAATGTACTCAGCTGCTTGCGAAACCTTACTTGCTGCTGCTAATCAGGGTGGGCATGCAACATGGAGTGCCCGTGTGCCGGGTACTGGTATTGTGTGGGAGCCTGCCACTCAAACAGACGCAGGGGCACCCAGCTCCTGCTCATTCCTTCACAGCAATGTCGGCTACCGCTGGCTGCGTACTTGATTGCACCCGACCACTAAGTTCATACATGCATGCTACGCCTGCCTGCATGTGCCGTGCTCTGCCCGCTTACCCTGCACCGTAACACACTCTCTAGGCGCATAAGAAGCACACAGTGCCGCGCAGCGCACGTGCGGCGCCTGTCCCGGTCCCCGTGCGACAGCTAAAACGGCGGCGGCGGGAGGCTGGGACAGCAGGCCGTCACTCTGGCGCTGGATATGGTGCGGTACTGGCTCTTGAACGGGTTGTCCAGGGCGGCATACTCAGGGCTTGGCTGCAAGGTGCTGGTGCCCAGTCGCTGGTGCCGCAGAGCCTGCGTCGCCTGCGCAATGCTGGCCGCTGCCGCCACGCCGTCTGCGTTGAACGCAAACCGGGGGCCCACAGAAGCGCGCGCCGACTGCGCCTGCACCGTGAACGTGTCCAGCGCCTGGCTTAGCGGCGTGTCCGGGCCACCCCAGCGCGGCGTGGACCGCAGCCGGGCCATGTGCGCGTCCAGCAGCCCTTGCGCGGCGGCGACGCTGGCGGTGCCGCCGGGGCGGGCGGCCGCCGCCCCCGCGGCCTCGATGGCGTCCAGGGTCTCGAAGCGCGCAGCCGTGATGAAGACCAGCTCGGCGGGCTGTGCGTCGGCGGTGCGGGGCGCGGCGCTGCGGGGCAGTGCCAGGGTCGCTGTGGCCTGGCGGCGGCGGCCGGTGGCCACGTCCGTGTACTCCAGGTCCACGTGGCACAGCACGTGGGCGCCAGATGCCGGCCTGCCAGGCCGTGCGGAGGCCACGGCAGGCAGCCCCAGCACCAGAAGGCACTCGCGGGACTCCGCTGCAAACATGTCGTTGAAGACCGATGCGACCGGCGCCGTCGGCGGCGGCTGCGACGCGGTGGGCACTGCCGTCGGGCGCGGCGGTGCAGGCACTTTCCCTGCCGCTGCCGCCGCAGCTGCAGCAGCAATCGAGGAGGGCGCCTGCGGGCCGAAGGGCTGACTGAACGGTGCAGCGTGGCCCTTCGCCCCGGGCGTGGTGGCGGCCGCGGAGTTGCGAGCACCGCTGGCGGCACCGGTTGCGCCAACGACGCGGCCGCCGGAGCGAAAGGCGGCGAGCTTGATGCCGGGTTTGGTACGAATGCTTACGCGCACGTCCTTGGCCACCACTGCCAGTAGGCCGCCCAGAGCTGCGTGGCAATGCAAACGGAAAGGGTCATGTGCCACCGGTAAAGTCTGTACACATGTTGGAAGCAAAATAACTAAACGGCACTTGGCCTGTACCAACAAAGCCATGCATGCAGCCAGCACTCACCGTCTCCGAATCCACTGGGAATGTCGTCTGCGCAGGAGATGTAGTAGTAGACGCCCGACTGCGCCTCCGCCACTCCCTGCAGCAGCTCCACGCTGTGGTCATCGCCGAAGCCGAAGGTGTGCACCGTGATGTTCTGGTCGGCGGGGCTCTGCAGAGACGTCATCTGGCCCATAATCTCGTTGACGGTGCAGGGTCCTGCACCATGAAAGGCAGCCAATACGACAGTCAGGATTGAGGGCTTGCAAGGCCATCCAAACAAACAGAGGCAGTACATAACTACCGCCGGGGGCAAGGTACGGCAGGGCGCAACCATGCCCGAACCTACCAGTCGTGGCTTGTCCATCGGTGAACAGGAAGCAGCTGTGGACGATGCGTGAGGAGTCGCTGCCGCCGCCAGCCGCAGCAGCGAGCGCCTTCAGCTCGCTTGCGGCAGCCATCTGCTGCTTCACGCCCGCCTCTAGCCCAGCGTACAACGCCGTACCCCCGTGCAAAGTCAGCGAGCTGATCATGGTGTGAGCCAGCCTACGGGCCTCCGGCGTCATGCGCAGCAGCGGCACATCCTCGCGCACCGTGTTGGAGTAAGACACGATGCCCAGGTAGTCGTCGGCCGTGAGCTGGTCGATCAGGAAGTGGCACGTTTCGCGGACTGCGCGGGCAAGCGGCACAGCAGGAAAGGAAGCAGTGGGAGACATGACTACATGAGCGAGGACACAACAAAGCTCACACAACAACTCTGCAAGGTCTTTGCAGCGCTGGAACGAAAGGAACGGCCCAGAGCTTGCACGTGGTTTGCCTCACCCAGTTCAATGCGCTCGCCGCCCATGGACCCGGAGCGGTCCAGCACGCACGTCAGCGCCACGTGCGCGCGCTGCTTCACTTCTGCCGACGCCTTGATGCTGATGACTGCACGGCACGCCTCCTTGCCCAGCGCATACTTCTCATACTCTGGCAGCACCTTCAGCGTCAGCGGCTCCGCCGCCTCGTCGGATGCCACGGGGCCCTGCCTAGTCTCGTGCGCCTCGTCGGTCGGCGGCGGGCTGCTGTCCCGGACCTGCTGTAGCAGCCCAGCCAGCTTGCGTGTGACCATGCCAACTGCCTGGGGGGTTGGCCGCTGGGTGGGTTCAGCAGGGTCGGTGAACGCCAACGCCAGGTCAGGGTCGGCGGCAGCGGCCGATACCAGCTCGTGGCGCCGGAACAGGGGCAGCTCGGCGGCCTGCGGCAACAAACATGGAAGGAAATAGGGATGGATGTGGGTCGCCAGTCGTGGTCGCCAGTGGCTGGAACCGCATTGGGCAAATAATGATGTTGGGCGAGGCACGATTAGTGCCCGGAATGTGGGTCGGCGGAGAGGCGTAGAACCGGCCCGGCGTTCCAATCCGTCGCCTGCTGACCCCACATCTAGCCTGATGGACCCCAACCCCAGACCGCGGAAATGAAGGAACCCCACCTTGATGAGGATAGCACGCGCAATGCCGGCATTAATGGAGGACGGTGCTTGTTGCTCAAGGAGCCATGTCATTTCGTTATTCAGATCATAGAGGCCAAAACTGCTATCAAAGCCTGGCGGCTGCTGGTACTGTACGAGGTCGGCCAAGCTGTTCAACTGATGTTGCTGAGCATGCTGCCTGGCCATCTGCTGCACCAGCTGCTGCACGTGCGACTGGGCCTGCGGCTGCACCTGCGGCTGGGCCTGCGGCTGGGCCTGCGGCTGGGCCTGCGGCTGGGTCCGCAGGTGCGGGAAGAACACGTGCAGCATATTTGTCCCGGCGGCAGCGGGTTGCGGCGGCACGAGGCCCGGCGGTGCAGACGGCGGCGCCTGCTGCGGCACATGGCCAATGGTGCTAGTGGCGTGCTGCTGCTGGCTCAGGCTGAGGTCGGTCATTTGCCGCAGGATGTCGGCCGGGGCTCCTGGAGCAGACTGCTGCTGCAGCCACGCCTGAACCCGCTGTTGCTGCGCCGGCTGGTGCCACGGCCCCTCATGCTGACCCTGTATCTGCATCGCGGAGTACGGCTGGTTCGGCCGCTGCTGCAGTGGCTGCGGCTGCACGTGCTGCATCCACTCGTTCTGCAGCTGGATGTGCTCCCGCGTGAGCTGTGCTTGCTGGTCAGGCAGCGGCGCCTGCACGCCCGAGTACTGCTGGTACCGCTGCCGCGCCGCCTCCTGCATCTGCCGCGCCTGCTGCAGCTGTATTTGCACGAGGCGCGCGATCACCTGCTCCTGCGACTGGCCGCCGGCAGCCTGCACGAGGGCTGCGTCAGCCTGCGCCTGCTGCGTCTGCTGCGCCTGCAACTGCAGGAGGCGATCGCTAATCTGCGCATGCGACGGCACGCCAGCTTGCGGCGGCGGCAGTTGGGCCCGCTGGTGGGGAGCCGGGGGCGGCTGGGAGAAGGCGCTGATAGGGCCGGCCATGGAGCGAACAGGATGTGGGTCGCGAGTCTCGGCCTCGACAAACATGCGGGCAATAACTTGGTTGAGTGACTGCGCAGGCAGAATGGAGTAGTGTGGCGAGTTAGTAGTTTGCGCGGACATGTGAGATAGACGGTGCGACTGAAGGGGAAGGGGGGCTAGCCAGTTGCTGTCAAACTCGCAGCAACCCCCTCAACCCATCATTTCGGTGGATTGCTGATGACGGCTCGTCAGCCAACTGTCGCAGCTGCCCAGAGCAAGGGACCTCGCATGCTCACCTGTGCGGTGCCCGCTTCGATCCCATGATTTGCGTCGGCATCACTTGCCAGCCGGCTTGCCATGGCCGCCGTGGGCTAAGATTTATGTGTGGTTACTAGGGTTCTGTGCTGAGGGCCGTCGCCTCCTGCAGCGCGAGAGCGTGAGACCCCCTCAATCAGCCGAGTCCTCAGCAAATCCCAGCAGGCTAAGCTGCTACTAGCGCAAGCTATGATAATTCAGAATTGCAAGCCAAAATGGCCACCTAGGGGTCAAGTCACCAAGGGGCGCTGGCGAAAAGGCTCATGAAAAGGCACTGGCTGTTGAGGCGCACCGCCGACTTTGGGGCAAGAGCTCAAGTAAATGCTCTTTAGATTTGTTGAGCCAGTATGGGCAGTATGGTGCTTAAATCCTGGCTCCGTTGCCATTGCCCGCAGCGGATCGTGGATCGCGCCATGCAACGGACGTGTGCAACCCCCCGCCCTCGTGATGGAACATGGCAAGGGGCAGGAAAGCGTAGTCCCGATGTGTGTGGCTCCCACCCGTGCCCACATAAATGCGTAGCAAGAAGGGACAAGGCATTGGTGCGTCGTTCGCGCGCTGTTACTGTACCGACGGTAGCTGGCAGGTTGTGTCGATGTTTTGCTGACGCGCATTCCTCACGCTCCGGGCGCCCGGCCAAGGCGATAGCACCACACAGACTCAATGCGACGCCACACCGCGCGGATAGCATAGCCGATGCGCACCTGCAGGCAGTCGACCGGCGTCCACGGATGAGCTGTGAACCCCCCGCCAGCATCCCCGGCCCCCACGTCCCCACTCCTCCCAGTCCTGACGGACCGTTGACAATTAATATATCCAGGAGTCGCCTCTTTGATATGTCACGCATGCAGCGCGGCGCGGTGCGACCTGCGACGGAAATTTTACGTTACCGTATGGCATGGCAACTACATGGCACGGCGTGCCGTGGCCTTTCTCGCGCGACGTCCTGCAACAATGTGCAGGGGTCCTATATTCTACGCGGCTGCATCTATCCACCAGCGCCCAAAACGTCTACCTTTCACTCCGAGCGCGAGCACCTTGCCTTGCTTCGGCAGCCATAGCCCATTCAGAGCCGCCTTCCAGGCTCATAAATAGCGCTTCGTGGTTGCCTGCGTGCTATGGGCAAGCTTGCTGCTTCTTGCGTGCCCAGCGCCCCGGCCCAAATCTGTAGTCCCCATGGGTTACCAACCCGCTTCAACCGGCCACCTCCGTCACGGCTCCCATGTGCTCACGTCCGCACGTACATCACTGCTTCGCCACCTCCTGCTCCCCGCACCACTTCTCTTGCCGCCTCTTCCTACTGCCCTACGGTCATCACACCTGCGCAAGGTAGTCATCCACCTCCTCACGGATGCCCTCCTCATTGCTGCGGGCGGGGTCGTAGCGCGGCCGCCGCGCCTTGAGCATGCGTGTCGTCACCGTCGGCCGCACCGCCTTCACAGACAGCCGCCCCTCGCCCGCCGCGTCCCACGCCTGCCGCAGCGCCGCCAGTAGCTCCGGCGGCGGCGGGAACGTGGGCCACTCCTCCTCCTGGTCCTCGCCCTCCTGCTGCCCCTCCCCACCTCCGGACACCTCCACGTCGGCGGCGTCAGCATCCGCAACGGCCTCGGCGGTGGCGCCCTCCACCGCCGCCTCCAGGCCCGCATCCACAACATCCTCAGCAAACATGCGCTTCAGGCCCAGGGCCGCGAACGCAACGTCAGCTGCCGCGAAGCGCCCTGCGAGCGCGTCCTCCTGCATCCTTGCCCACAGCATCGGCAGCCAGTCGGGCTGGCGCGACGCAGTGACAGACAGGAAGAAGAGCACGCGCGCGCACGCCTCCGGCGACGCGGCGCCGGCCTCCAGCTGCCGGGCGAAGGCGTTGAGCAGCGCGTGCTTGAGCTTCAGCGAGCGCTTCATGCCGCCCAGGCGCAGCAGGGATACAAGCAGCGAGGAGACTGCCTGGGCGTCGCAGGCGGGCAGCACGCGGCGCGCCAGCGAGCTCAGCTTGGCGGCCTGTAGTTGGTTTTGATGTGGGTTGGTGGGGATGTGAGTCCGTGGTCAGGAACGGGCAATTTGTTGATATGGGTCGAGGCAGTGACGCAGCCGGGCACAGGCGCGACCGTGTGATGGGCAAAGCCTGTTTCCACCGCGGCCACAGCGCGGCATCCACAGTACGCACTGCACGGCACCTAGACACGCCTCACCTGTTGCTCGCTGGGCTTGATGAAGCCCAGTCGGGGCAGCGCCAGGAAGACGTCCTGCACGTGCGACGGCAGCATGCGCTCCGAGTGTCGCACGGCCGCACTGCAATTACAGGAGGAGGGGGGCATGAGTGAGAGGGCGAACAAAACAGGTGCCATGGCTTGGGTCCCGGCACCGCAACGCGTCAAAACGCAAGGAGTCCTGTCTAGTGAGAAGTAAGTACTGCCAGCTTGACAGGCTGCCAGTACGCCCTCTTCTTTCATCGCCACATCAATGTGTAAACCCTTGCCAGCGCGCCTTATGAAATCACCTCCCATACCCAGCCTCCACTCACAGGTACGCGATGCGGCTGCCGACTTTCTCCGGCACCACGGGCAAGTCGTGGCGGGTCACTCCCTGCTGCTCCAACTCCTCGCGGGCCGCCGACATCTTGCCCAGCGCCCATGCCACGTTCACCACCGACTGTAGTGTTGCAGGTTGGCAGGCGTTTGGAAATAGGTCAGCAGAGGCGGCAAGGTGCGCGCAGGTAGCGCAACGCCCCGCATCGCCCCAGCCGTACCATCTTGATAGCCCCGGCCACCAAGATACATTGCAACCAAACACCCTGGCAACCACCTTCCCGCCTGGCACTCCCCGCCTGCTTCTGTCCGTCATCTTAGTCACCCCGACATCTCCACTCCCACCGCAATGCTCCCCTTCCCGGCTTCCGGCTCTCTGCTTCCAGCCCCCTTCACACACACACCTGCACATCCGTGTTGGCGTCGCTGAAGACCACCTTGTCCAGCGCCACCCACATCGTCTCCCAGAAGTCCCGGATGTCGGGCCGCCAGTCCAGCAGCACCAGACCCAGCAGCACGTTGCTCAGCTGCTGCGGCGCACGAGGGTCCAGCGCGCCCTCCGCCCCGCCAGCTGCCGCTGCCGAGCTGCTGCTGTCGCTCCCGGAATCAGTGTCGGCCGCCCGCGGCTGGAGCCGCGCCTGCTGCGCGGCGGTGCCAGCGCGCACCATGGCCCCCAGCTCGCGGTAGAGCGCGATGGCGAGGCGGTTGAGCGAGCCGTGCGCGGGCTGGTAGCCCAGGCGGCCCATGGCCCAGAACACGTTGGAGAGGTCGTGCATGTTGAGGTCGGCGCGGCGGGCGTCCAGCGCCTCCGCCCAGGCGTCCAGCGTGGAGCGTGAAACCACGGTAGTGGAGAGCCGTTCCGCGGCCTCGGCGGCGGCGGCCGCCGCCGCCGCCTCCGACTCCTTGCGCGCGGCATTGGCGTAGCCGCCGCGGATGCGGCGCGGCCGTGCGCGCTCGCCCTCGCCTTCCGCGCTTGCTGCGTCCTCGGCAGCGGTGGCCGCGGCCTTTGCCACGGCCGGCGCGCCAGCGGCCTGGCCGCTGGGGCCGGAGGGCGCGGGCTTCAGCTTGGCTGCTGCCCAGATGAAGTTGGCAAGTCCGCGCGCCTGCATGCCCTGCAGCCGCTCCTTCGTGGTCTCGCTCTCCAGGGACTCCAGGAAGAGGGCCAACATGCGCGGGTCCACCTCCGCGGCCGCGGTGGCTGCTGGGGAGGCGGAGGCGGCGTCGGGCGCGTCCGCGCCGCGGCGCTGCCACGGCCCCTTGCGTGCAGAGGCGGGGTCGGCCGTCATGAGCTTTGCGAGGCGCGTCCAGACCTGTGCGGCGGTTGGTAGTGATATGTCAGGAAAGTGTGGAGAGGTGGGGATACATGGCAGTGGGTGTGACCCGTACTGTACTGCATGGGACAGAGCGGATGGGGGTAGCCGTCATGAATGATGGAGGTGGGGCCTGTTACGCTTGAGCCAGGGTCCAATGCCACACTAGAAACGCGCCGCAGCTGCCGTTAGTAGTCGTTCGAGGTTCGGGTTGCCACACGGTTTAGCCCTTGTCCCCTGTCAACTTCTAGGGAACTCCGATCAGCCTAGCTGTAGCGCACACCACCGCCCATCCAGACGTCCAGCCTATACATTAGGCCAGCGTCCGTGTGTAGCGCACATGCAACAGCCGATGCCTCGCCTACGCTGCCACCTCTATCACTGTACGTTCCGCGCACTCGTACATTGCGACCGAGCGCGGCTGCGCACATGGCTACACCCGTACATGTGGGCCATTGACACACGAAGCTCTACAGCCATGGCTGAAATCGTAAGCACAACGAACTTACAACGCCATCCAACACACCCGACGCTACTTAAGCCCCTGGGCGCTCAACAGCTAGGCACATTGTGCCACCGGACTAACTGGACACGTCAGGCCAGAACTCACCGTGGCGATGTGGATGGAGTTCAGACCATGCGAGCGGCCAACCTCGAAGAGTAGCTGCAGGTCTGCCACCGTTTGCGCAGACGACAGCTCTTTCGTGAACATGCGAGGGTTGAATCTCGAGCCGCCGCCGCTGCCGCTGCTACCGCTGTCATCGCCACTACGCCTGGCGGGCCGGCCGTCTGCCGCCGGCCTGTCGCCGCCCTGTTTCCGCTTGTCGCCAGCACTGATGAAACCGCGCTGCGGGCGGTCACGGCTGCTGGCGCTGGAACTGGCGCTGGTCGTGGCTTTACGGCCGCTTGCCTTGCGCTCCAGCGTCGCGGCGGCGTCACTGCTGGTGGCGTCATGCTGCGCCGTCACGTCAGCAACAGCCTCCGCCGCTGGCGGGGTGGCGTCGGGCGACGCCCGGCGGTAAGTGCTGCCAGCACGGCCCTCTGGCAACGATGATGCGTCAAATGGTCGAGGCGGAGGTGCGACGCTGGCTACGCGGACTGTGACAGCGCCGCGGAGCGGTCGGAGGCACGGCGATGGCCGGACGCCCGTCACCTGCAGTGCGCCCGACCACAAGTCCAGCATGACAACGCGTAAGTATCGTCAATAGCAAAACCTTATGCCCATAATGGTACTGTTGTTCCTGACCGCTGGCGTCCAGGGTTCAGGCCGGGTTGTGGTGAAGTCGTGGCGGCGGCTCTTCAGAAGCGTGCAAGCCTCACACTCCCTCTCGACAAGCCTAACTTGCACAACATGCTCTCAAATGGTATCGCTGAGGTTGGCATGGTGAAATTAGCTTACAGCCGCTCACCGAGGACCCGCGACCATAACAATTCCTGTCTTCGCCTCTCACCCAATTGAGCTCACCTGGGCCATGCGAGAAACATCAGGGTCTACAAGACGTCCTTGTGTAAAGGCCCTCATGCTCCCAAATGCTGGGTGCCCACGCAAACAAGGCTGCAAGTCACGCGAAAGCGCGACAATCCAGCTATGCCAAGTAGGGATGATATACAGGTTAGTCGTGTATCTACTTCGATAAGGAAATCCGGGCAACCGTTGCAGACGGAAAGCACGTTGGCATCGGACCCAGTGCTCATGCTGGCTTTTGTCTTCAGCCATTCCGTGCTTTCCCGTCGATTTTCCAGTGTTCAAATCGTCTAGCCAACAGCTACTATCTTAGCGTGTCCTAAGCAGTTTGGCCTGTGATGGATGTTGCCGCTGAATCTTTAGTCTGAAGCACGCCATATCCTGGAACCGGTTCGCGATGACTTTGCAATCTTACAAAGGGCTTCCAAAGGGAGCAACCATTCGCGTGCGGTTGTACCGGCCCGATGACCACGATGCAGTGTGTCGCATCTTCTCGGCGGGCATGATGGGGCTCGTGCTGCCCGGCGTAGAGGAGATCACGCGTGGCGATAAGCGACTGCAGGTCGGTTGCGGGGCCGCGGCAGTGCGCGTGGGTTTGTTGGCGAACAGTGGCGCTTGCCTGTGGAGGGAGTTTGGCAGGAGGCAGGGGCTTGGGCTTGGGCAGCCGCAGGGGCAGCTTCGGCAGTGCTAAGGCTGTGGACGTGGGATCGGACAGCGCAATGGGATTTTGCGCCATGCGGTATCCAGGCGAGCGCGCCGCGTGCGCGCCTCAGCACAGGGCTACACTCGATGGGTCGAGGGTTGTGGACCAAGACAGGAATGATGGGATGCTGCTGCCGCGCCACCCCCAGGGCTAGGCCCCTCTGTGGGGTGGCTGGAAGTATGGGTGGAAGGGAGGGAGGGGAAGGGGGGAGGGTGTGGGAGGGAGACTCAACTAGGCGGGAGCGGTAAGTTGAGCGGTCGCGGCGGAATGCCGACTTGTCTTTGTCCGCTTGCCCCTCAAACCCTGCCTCGCCTCCCTGCCACGCTCATTGTGCACGACCAGGCATTCGCAGTTGCGGTGCCGGCGGTCGCCATGGTACTCGCACGACGCTGCAGCCTGCTGACCAAGCTGGGCGTGGGCCTGCTGTCCACCGCGGCCGTGCCCGCCGCCATCTACGTTCTGATGCGCAGCCTGTTCGCCAAGTACGTGAAGAAGAGCCTGCATGACGATCTCGCAAACATAGAGGGCTTCTACTCAACGCACGGCGCGGGCGCGGGCAGCGCCTTCTGGGTCGCGGAGCTCGTGGAGCCAGTGGCGGGGGCTGCGGAGTCCGGGGCTCCGGGCTCGGCGACGGCGCCGGCTTACAAACGGACATCCTCAACGGGCTTGCTGTCGGCTCCTTTGCAGTCGGCTGTCACCGCCTCTAGCGCCGCCTCGGCACCGCAAGCACTGCAGGCGCCAGCACTGACAGCCGCTGCGAGCAGCAGCGCTACCCCCGCCGCACAGGAGCCAACGGCGGTCCCAGCACAGACGTCAGCGCAGGCACCAGCGGGGCAGGACGCGGAGGATGGGTCACCCAATGCCACGTCAGATGTTGCAGCAGCCTCTGGGCAACGTGAGCCCGCTGCCGCACCGGCCGTGCCGACATCAGTCGCAGCCACCGCGCAGGACGAGCCCGAGGCGAGCTCGAGTGCTGCGCCAGATACGTCCGGGGCCGCCGCGTCGACAGCTAGCACGGAGGCTGAGGACCCCGAGGCGGAGGCGCGGCGTGTCGTGGCAGGCCTGGTGGCGTCAGCGGTACGTCGCCTCGAGGCCGCCGCCACGATGGCGGCTCCATCTGGCTCGGCGCCGCCGGCATCACCGGGACCCAAGGCGAACGGCGCGTCAGCGGCAGGGGCATCGGGGTTGGCGTCGCCACGTGCGGGTTCCAGCGCCGTCAAGAAGCCGCCCGCAGCCGCAGTGCCGGCGCCGGCCGCACCACCAGTCCAGGTGGCCAGCCCAGCGGCGGCCGCGCCCAAGCCGGCGCCTGTGCCGGTGTCCGTGCCTGCGCACCCTGCCATGGCAATCGTGGGCTCACCGTCCCCCGCAGCCGCCGCGAAGCCGGTCACGTCTTTCACATCGCTGGCGGCCGCCGCCTCGCTTCCTCGCACGCCGTCCAGCGCTGCCTTCAACGGCACTGTGGCGCTGGCGCCGGCGACACGCACCCGCGTGGTGGGGCACGTCGCGCTGGAGCGGAAGACCTGGCAGGTGAGGGGTGGCGCGTTCCGGGCCAGCGAGCACCCGTTGCAGTGCGGTGAGGGCTTGCCGTGCACGCACAATACTGAATGGGGCCATGGTGTGGTTCGGCTGCCATGTCGTGACCTTGCCTGTAGGATTGCCTCCTTCCCGACACGCGTGCCGGCCTCAGACTCACACATTGCCTGCCACCCGCGCGGCTCGGCCGCGTTAGCGCCCTTACTGCGTGTCGGTTGTCGTCCCACACGCCTGCCACCTGCCGCCCGCCGCACCTGCCAGCCCCCTCCCCTGCAACAACCCGTCAGCATCGTCTCGTCTTAATCAGTCATGCATGGAATGCCCACCATCCTATACCGTACACGCAGGTGGCCGAGCTGCGGCGCATGAGCGTGGCCCCCGAGTGCCGCGGCGCCGGCGTGGGTCGGGCACTGCTGGAGGCGCTGACGGCGCACGCGCGCAACGTGGGCTTTCGCGAGCTGGTGCTGCACACCAGCAGCCTGCAGGTGCGGGCGGTGGGGGGTTTGTATGACATGGGGGAGGAGACAGAGGAGGGGTGTAACCTAATGCATAGGGCGCAGCGGCAGGTTGAAAGCCGCACAGCGGCACATCGGACTAAGTTGGGATCCTTCAAGAACAAGAGGCGAGTGGGAGTCGCGGGGGCCGTCGCAGGACAGCGGGAGCCGCGGGAGCCGTCAGCGGGGTTGGGCGTTGGAAACAGGCTTCCAGAGATGCCTGGGATACTGAATGCAGCGGGGTCTGAGGATAGGTCGGCCTACCGGGAGCAGGCGTGGGCAGCTGTGTGTGTTAAAGAGCACAAGGAAAACGTTGCGCAAAGACAGTGTATGCGATGCAGCTGTGTGTGTGGGGGGGGGGGGGCTTGAAGGGGTCACGGTCGCCTAATTGGGGCAGTGATGACGCTGAGGTCCGTGCCTTGCCCTGATGCCTCATGTCCTCGTGCAGCTGCCGGCCCGCCGGCTGTACGAGCGGGCGGGCTGGAGCCTGACGAAGCGGGTGCCCGAGTCCGGCATTGACATCTTCACATACACCTACGACCTCACAAAGAAGCGGTAGATAGATACAGATGTGGGGCAAGGCAGCTGCCGACCACGGTGGCAGGGCAGCTGCCGACGCACCATGTATGAGGATCTTGCATGCGGCTGCGACCGGTGCGTGGTTAACGGATGAGCAGTGATGTTATGGTGCTATCAGGGCTGATTTGACACGCTGCTTGAAGCAGGGTTGACACGGTTCGTCCTTTGGTTTGGGTCCTCTGTTGCTTCATGTCATATTTCTTAAATACGGAGTGGGATTATCGGCTGCGGGCTGCTGCGTGCCCGCGTGGGGATCCGCACCGACACGGAGGACCCGGAGACGTGGAATTTCGCAAACCAACGCCACACAACGCGATAATTATCTGTAAACGCTGCTTTCCGTCGGAAATCCGCCTAAGTTAACAGACACAGGAAAGAGAACGACTACGTCAGCGCCCCGCTGACATGGGTTCTTTAGCCTGAGAAGAAGGAATGGGAAAGGCGCAGCACCACACCGGCACGCAACCTGCAACGCGAGCAAGAAGAACGCCAGGGACAACCGCACCAGCCACCGAAAGCCAAGCAGGGGCACCCTCCGGGGCAAAGCAAGGGCAGGCCGGGGGGCAAAATATGGTAACCACGCACCAGGCTGAACGACGCGCTGCAGCCTACCTGCCTTCTGTGAGCGTGTGCTGGCCAAGATGGGTGCTGGCGGTGACCGCTTTGGTGGCGGCGGCGCGCACGCGGCTGGCAACCGCGTGAGGGTGGCGGCGCGGGTACACTGTACAGGCAGTACAGCACTACAGCCCGTTCGTAATCGGCGCTGGGAACGCCACCAGGCGTCAGCTGCAGAAAGAGAGGGCGGGTGGAGCAGGACACGAAAGCGCTGGACCTGGCACTTGCCAGCGGTGACCCCAACGCGCCACAGGAGCTGGTGGTGCTGGCCGTCCCGACCAGCTACGGCCTACGGCGCGTGGACACCGGAGTCAAAGCTGGCTCTGAACACCATCGGAAGCCTGTCGGCTGCCGAGTTCGCCTCCAGCCCTGGGCCGTGGTGATCAGAGACCGTCCACTGCACCCCAGGTCGTCCGAGCCGACTGCCCCATGCTCAACCCCACCCTGCCCCCACATACTCCCACTCCTATCCCCGGCTATAGGTTGGGGCTTGTGTTATGTCGTCCTAATCGCCCTTCGTGATGCAATGTCTGGTGCACGGAGCGGGATTGGCGGGATTACTGGCTGCAGCTGCCCGCGTGGAGATCCTGCGCCAATACGGAGGACCGCCAAAGTTAACAGACACAGGCAAGTTGCTGGCTGGCTGGAAGTTTGCTGAGACGCGCGCATTGCTCACGCTCCCGGCCAGGCGACAGCATCACAGCACCGGACATACATACTGCAACGCCATGCTCGCGAAGCAGAGTCGCAGCACAGGGTGTAGCACGCCTCTGCGCCTGCCGAGACTCAGGAACTCAGGAAGCTTAGATGCGCAGGGCTGGGGGGAGGCGAGGGTTAGTTGCTGCGACTCTGTTAGGCACTAGTGTGCTGTGCGCCGGCAGTATGCAGTGCGAGCGGGGGGCCGGCGCAGGTGCAGTGCTCGTGGGACCTGTGGTGGGACTGGGGGGGATGAGGTTGTATATTGGCCCGCTGGCCGAGTCACATTACAACTTGCGTCTTGCATTACACTAGCAAGCACTTCGCTAACTTGTCGGTACGTAGATGTAATGAAGTCCGGTGTACATAATGCTTGTTGGGATAGGGCCGGGGATTAGAGTGGGTAGGGCCCAGCGCACGAGCGCACGTACTGTGATTAGAGCGTGTAGCAGGGTGGGGGACCCCTTTTTGGGGACGACCGACGCTGTGCCATCGGCGGTCCAGGATCCTATCCATGGAAGTTCCCTCGACCCAGCCCATTCCGCGTTCAACCCTCTGCCATTTGATGTATGGACAGCACGCATCGGCAGCTTGGTTGCTTATAATTCCATGCGCACCAGCGTTTGAGAGCCCCGCCACGTCAGCGTGCATGTGTCGAATGTGGGGACATGTGCCGACTTGTCCACGCCAGGATGCGCAAATTAGCCCTGCCACGCTTGGTTTGCGCTTATTACGGCATAACGTGCACATGTGAGCCTCGTAGTGCTGCATTTGGCCCCTACTTCTGCTTGTGGGGCGCTTCCCGAAATCCGCCAGAATGCATGGGGCTCCCCGCTCCTGAAACCCGGCGGAACCCCACAGAACGTTAAGTCTCCACAGAACCTAATTAGATTGCATTTCTTACACGCGCTCTTTTACAGTAGATTAGCAAGTAACACGAACAACTGTCTGCACAACACCATGAACGTTCTCCGCGCTCGTTGCACAGTTGCGCCGCCCAGTCTGCCACAGTGCCGTCTGGCTCCACCCTTAAGGCCGCAGCTATCAGTCAGGAAGTCCGCTCCCGTTGACGCGGGGTCGGTGCTCAAAGTCCACAAGGAGCTGATACTGAGCGGCACGAGCCCAGACACTGCCGACGGCATCCTAAAAAACTTTGTTCGCTGCTCCAACCTCGCAACAAAATCAGATATCGAAAAGCTGGATACGAAGCTGAACTGGAGCCTTGTTATCAGCGTGGTCATCCTGCTGGCGAGAACAGCGCCATGAAACATCGTCTGGATGATTAGCAAAAGGTGGGGATGCGTGAAGTTGGGTCACAGCAGGCAGGATGCAGCACGAACTTGGGTCGCTTTCAGCCTCTGCTCTTGCTTCTGTCGCTGAGCTGCTTCCACTGCTGTACAGGGTGTTACGGGCTGATGGTGGTCCGCTCGTCATGTACTTGTGGCGACGCGGCTGAGAGTTTACCGTAACTGGCTTGGCCATGTTAACCTGATGGCCGATACGGGTTGGTTGGTTTGTGTTCGACAGCGACCAGCGCGGCCATGCGTTCAAGCTGCGTGCAGGGTAGCAGGTCTACCTAAAGGTTCTAGGGGGTGTGAGGGCAGATACGCGGCCATTTAACGGTATTTTGGCGTACAGGATTGTGCTGGGGGTGTGCTGCGGTGTGCTGCTTGCCCCTGCCGCGTGCCCCTCCTGCGATGCTGCGTGCCCCCAGCACAATCCTGTATAGCACTCTAGGTAAAACGTTAATGGCCGCGTATCTGCCCTCAAACCCCCTAGAACCTTTAGGTTGACCAACTACCGGGCGCCATGCTTGTACGGAGCTTGAAGGCATGGCCGCGCTGGTCGCTGCTGAGCACAAACCAACCAACCCATATCGGGTGAATTGTACATGATTCATGGCTGTACAGGACCAGACGCTTATGTCTGCCAGAGAGGCATGCATTACAGTAGTCTCCTTTCCTGTGTGTACTGAGTGCCTCCTGCCCGGGTAGCCCGGGCACTGGCTGCATAGCTGTGTAAAGGCTCAGCAAAGGCACCATGGGGCACCGCTGCTTGCCTCGCTCTGTGTGTGCCCTAGACTTAGAAATGAATTTGATCGAGACAGTAGAGTATTCACATTGATGTTGGGTTGGTCCTGTCTCAGCGCGAGCCCCAATACACCTGAGTGGTCGTCTGTTCTAGGCGCAAACTCAACACATTGCTTCGGCGTGTGGGGACGCGGGGTTGGCAAGAGCCACGGATGGCCGTAATACCGTGGGGGCATGTCGCACCGATGGAGGGCATTGTATCCCGGTGTAACAGTTGTTGAGTCCCGTCGAGTCTTTGACACACTGCCGGTAGGCAATGGACACCCATTCCCAGACATTCTCAGACATTATCAGGACGACGTAACAGCTCCAACCTATGACCGGGGATAGGAGTGGGAGTATGTGGGGGCAGGGTGGGTAGCAGGGAGGGGTTGTGGCAGGGGGCAGTGGGCTCGGACGACCTGGGGGGCAGTGGACGGTATCTGATCACCACGGCCCAGGGCTGGAGGCGAACTCGGCAGCCGACAGGCTTCCGATGGTGTTCAGAGCCAGCTTTGACTCCGGTGTCAATGCGCCGTAGGCCGTAGCTGGTCGGGACGGCCAGCACCACCAGCTCCTGTGGCGCGTTGGGGTCACCGCTGGCAAGTGCCAGGTCCAGCGCTTTCGTGTCCTGCTCCACCCGCCCTCCCTTTCTGCAGCTGACGCCTGGCGGCGTTCCCAGCGCCGGTTACGAACGGGCTGTAGTGCTGCACAGTGTACCCGCGCCGCCACCCTCACGTGGTTGTGCCACCAGCTGCGTGCGCGCCGCCGCCACCAAAGCGGTCACCGCCGCCAGCACCCATCTTGGCCAGCACCTCGCACGCACGCTCACAGAAGGCAGGTAGGCTGCAGCGCGTCGTTCAGCCTGGTGCGTGGTTACCATATTTTGCCCCCGGCCTGCCCTTGCTTTGCCCCGGAGGGTGCCCTTGCTTGGGTTTCGGTGGCTGGTGCGGTTGTCCCTGGCGCAGGGCTTGCATCTTCGGGGAGCTGCAAGAAATGCGCCCCAATGCATGTATAATTGCTCGGCTTACCTCGTGCCACGACGCTCTCTCATGTAGCTACTTCATTGTGGCCTTTGCATTCCATCCGCCAAGTATTCACGCTGCCCGACTGCCGCCGGCCCCAAACAACGCATGTACCAAGTGCTGGTGGGCTTCACGCCCTTCCCAGCCGGGCCGCCGCCCATGCCCCGCCCCGGCGGCGCCGCTGCGCCCGGTGCTCCAGAGCCCGCCGACGCCCTTTGCTTCCCCTCCAGCGTCAGTGAGTCGGCCCGCGCGTTCGTGCGGGACTGCCTGCGGCTGCACCCCGGCGACCGACCCACGGTCCGGCAGCTGCTGAACCACAACTGGCTGGGTGCTCAGGGCACCGCACCGGTGAGTGTGTGCTAGCGACCCGCTGGGAAGGGCGGCAGTAGAGGCTTTTGTAAATGGAGAAGAAAGAGCTAAAGAGGGGTGGCGAGGCTGATGCGTGGCGCAGGGTCTGGAACCACGGCTTAAACGCTGCATGCACACGCACGTGGGCTGCAGCCAGTGGCACGGTTCCTGGGGATAACCGAACTAGGTCTGTGGATAGGATCAACATGTGGCCTGCAACTGCATTGTTTATCTTCCAAGGGTTCCAAGGCACGGTTCCAACGGTTTACGGCACATTGTGAGGATTCCACTTGCCTCCCCAGCCAAGTCCTGCAATCATCACCAGCAGTCCGCCACTTGCCTCGGGGTGCGCTACTCCCTATTGTAGCTCATGCATACAGATGCATTCTACTCCCTACCTACGTACGGAACCGCACCACCGCTCAATGTCAAAAAACGATCACTTATGTTGGGCTCGCTAGCTAACAATGTTTAATGCTTTTCTTATCACGTGTGTCCCAGCCAGCCATGCCGCCTGCCCCGCCGGTCTGTCACTTATTGCAGTCAAACACACATACAGGCACACGCACGCACACCACATGCGCCACGTGTGCACGCAGCAGGTAAGTAAGGCCGGCCCGCCCGCCACACTTGCTTGCCCACCCAGCCCACCAGCCGCCAACTACCATAACACCAGTTCCGTAATCAACTCGGTTGCCGTATCTTTCGTTGCTTTTACACAACACCTGCTGTCCGGAGCTGGCGGCGCCCGCCACCGCTGCTGCCGGTTCCTGAGGGCGGTGCGGTGGCCGCAGACGAAAACAGCTGCGCCGCCCGCGTCTGCAGCAGCTGCTGGGTCAGACCACCACCAACACCGGCGCCGCCGCCTTCCTGCTGCTGTGACTGCTGGGTGACGTCGCCGCTGCCCCCCCTGCCCTGCACCCACCGCTGCCAGTCCTCCCACGCCTGCTGCAGCGCCTGCTGCTGCTGGATGCCGCCGGCACCGCTACTGATGCTGCTGCCAGCGCCGTTGGCCTCGTCAGTAGTGCTACTGCCGGTGGCCCACTGCTGCCCCAGCCGCTGGCCCAGCAGTGTGCCCACGTCCTGCGCCAGCCGCCCCTGAGCTGACAGCCCCGGGACCGACTGGATCACCTGGTTGTTCCAATCCTGCACATGCACACAAGAAAACAACTAACGATATGCACACCGTACGTAGGCACGTATGTAAGGTGGCTTCAGGGTTTCGGGGAACGAATCAACTTGGGAATGGCTTCCGTGGCCCCTGCGTACACCCCGTGACTCGTGCTGGATCACATTACCCGTACACGCATCACATACACCCACGCGTACGTACGCGAATGCACTGCTGGCATTCACGGGTGCACACACACAAAACGCACACAAATCTACATACCTGGTATGCCTGCTGCATACTCTGGACCTGCTGAAACAGATTCGCACCATCGCTGCTGGTGCTACCGTTGCCACTGCCGCTACCGTTAAGACCGCCAATAGCATTGCCGTCACCGCTGCTGCTGCCGCGGGCACCGTTGCTGTTGCCGTTACCAATGGTGGCGCCTAGAGCCCGGGCCAACCACATGCGGGGGTCGCACTGCTGCTGCTGCTGCGTCTGCGTCTGGTTCTGCGCCTGATGCTGCCTCTGCACGCACGGGGGCGCGGGCGGGCAGGGTATAATAAACTTAAGGCAACAGGGGGGCGGGGGGGCGGCACATACGTTGTGTGTAACCATGTATCACGCACGCAGCGCGGGGGAGCAAGGAGGTGCGGAGGCTTGCTTGGAGGTGCGTGCCGAGCGAGTGCATATTAGTTCATCATTCATGCCAGCGGTGCACGGCGGCCCTTCGTTCATCCCACCTCGCCAACACCGCTGGAGCTGCCGCCGGTGCCACCAGAAGCAGCTGCAGCCGTTTTGGTCTTGCCAGAGCGGGCACCGCCGCCGACGCCCCCTCCGACTCCACCGCCGCCCCAGCGCCGCGCCACGAAGTCGCCGGCACTGTAGCCCGCGCCGCCGGCCTGCTGTGTGTTGAGCAGGTCGCAGCACATCCGGTCCAGGTACTGCTGACCCGTGGACCCCAGCCTGTGGATCCAGCAGCAGGTGGGTGTGGGAGGCATGCATGGCACGCATGGTGGGATGGAGGCATGGTGGAGGTTTCAGATGGCAAGGGGGAGCTTTTGGGGGGATTGCTGCCAGCAGGTTCCCGAGTTGGTTCGTTGGGTTTGGCGGGTGGGTGGGTGGGTGGGTGGGTGGGATGTATAATGGTGCATGGCCAAGGGTTGGTGTGTTACTGTGGAGTCCAGCCAGAGCAGTCGGGTGTGCGCTCTGGGCGCTCGCTCAGGGCAGGAGGTAGCTAGGTGCGCGTGGTGGCGGTAGCGTGAGCCCGGTGTGCCTAGCTAGCTGCCGCAGGCAGGTTGTCCCGAGTAATCGATCACGAGACTCGAGGAGGCAAACATGGAAATCATAGTTACACACAGACACACACACACACACACCACGACCGCTCACCCCTGGAAGGTTTGGCCGTACAGTCGAGCGTAGCTGTCGTACAGCTGGGAGAAGGGCGAGTTGGAGAGCGCCAGGGTGGAGGACAGTCCGGAGAAGAAGCGCGACAGGCCCCACTGCGGCGGGATAAGGAGGGGGGAGGGGGAGGGGGCGTGTGTGGCGGGGAGTGTACGTACGGGTGGCTGGGCATGTAGGCGTGGGCGTGGGTGTGTGGGCGTGGGCGCGTGTGTGGAGAACGCAAGGAAGGACAAGGGGTGTCAGCTTTGTACAGCTGGAAAATGGGCTGAGCCCCCGTACGCTTGGGAGCTAGTAGGCATGTATCGGCCCCAGAGCCTCAGCCCCCACCGCCTCATGCCCCTACGAAGCACAGGCGCGTGGCTGGGGACACCCGGGTTGGGGCCAGGGCGGGATTTCCCGCGCCATCCTTGTGCGTGCCTTGGAACATTACCAAACACCCCAAGCCTTTCTCTAGCCTCCTGCCATAGTCAACACCCTCCGGCGCCCCACGCTCAAAGGGCTAGGCGCGGGGCGGGGGCGACCTCGGGGCTTCTCGGCATCCTGGCGCGTCGGCAGGCATGGCTCGGCAACTTGCCGGGCAAGTCGCATGGTTTGGCTGTTGCACACAGTTTCGACATTCTTGCCCCAAGACGCTTGTCGTCGACATGTTTTGATACATGGTTGTAAGAAATTAGGGCCCGAGAGCTGTACTCGCGACCTCGCGAAAGTCAATTGTCTCTGGACGCGCCAAGGCACTTCTCGCTCCGCCCGAATTTTCCCTGCCACCTATTTACATGCAATAGGCATTAACACGTCCTAATACGTAGCAGTCGCGGTTTGCGCCAGTATGCTATGTTTTGCCGACGCACGAACGAACCAGCCACGGACAGGGGTGTTCCTGGGGGGCTTCGCCCCCCCCTGGAACGCTTCGCTGGGGGGGCTCAGCCCAAAAACCGCCGTGAGAGCATACGGAAAACGTGTGAGCATGTGCGTGTGTGTGCGCCGTACTGTCAAGGTGAACGTACCTGGCTGCAGACCTGGTCGAGCATCTGCTCGTACTGCGTGTTGGCTCGGTCTACGTACGCGTGTGTCCAATCAAGGGCAGCAGCACGAGGGTCGGGTGGCGGGAGGGCAGGACGGAGGTTAGGCATACATGCAGGAGGCCTCCGGGACGGCAGCAGGAGGGCGGTGAGCTATAGTCAGCCCGGTGCCGGGCACGGCGGGTGATGCCGGCGGGTGCCAGCACACGCACAATCCCCTCACTTACCCCTGCGCGCGGCGTCATACGCGCCCCACATGCCGCCCGTCGTGTTGCTGCCGCCCGTCATGTTGCTGCCGTTGGTGCCGTTGACGCTGCTGCTGGTGTTGCTGCTGGTGCCGTTGGCGGTGCCGTTTGCGTTGGTCATGAGGTCTTGCAGCGCCGCCGCCTGTGCGTCCAGCTGCCGCCGGGCCGCCTGGGTCTGAGCCGCCATGTCAGACAGCAGCTGGCCCTGCAGCAGCAGCGAGCAGGGGGCGGGAGGAGGAGGAGACGGTGCAGGGGGTGGGGGACGCGTGTGTGTATGTGTGCATCGGTGAAAAATGCAAGGATGCGCGCACACACACACACACACACACACACACACACACACAAACACACACGCAACACGTACACACACGCAGGTACGCGCGCACGCACGAACCTGGAAGCCCTGCCAGTCGCGGGCGGTGGCTGACCCCACAGGCGCCAGGCCAGTACCCGCGGTCCACCGGCCGCCGCCAATGGCATTGCCGCGGCCGCCGCTGTTGGTGGAGTTGTTGCTCCCACCCGCGCTGCCGTCACGGCCGCTGCTGCCTGCCGACGGCTGCTGCTGGCCGGCCCAGTTGGTGGTGGGGAGCTGGAAGTAGCCTGTTTGGCAGCAGATGGAGTTATGGGGATCACAGCAGCGGGCGGGTTCGCGCGTGCTCGGGGGTCTCAGGCATTGCACACGGGGCCAGACCCCTCTGCTATGAGTGTTCTGCACTTGGAATGAATTCCAAGCCGGCAATGATGGTACATGCGCGGCGGCAATGATGGTACATGCGCGGCACAACTGGATGGCAAGTCCAGCGCCAAACCCAGCACGCACCGAACAAGGGGAGGCCGCCAGCCAAGGCGCCCAATGCTGCTGAGCCGACGCCGCCGAGGTCGGATGCTGACTGCGCCAGGGCACCGCCACCGCTCTTTCCAACGCCACCAATGCCAATGTTGGAAATTGCACTGGTGATGGGAGCGGCGAGGCCGCTGCCGCCGGCTCCAAGCAGGGTGCTGGCGGCGCCCAATGCCGCCGGCGTTACCGCCGTAGGCACCCGTGGGAACAGGCGGTTAATCAGGCTAGCCGTGATACGGCCCACGGCACCGTCGGTCTGTTGGGTTTGAAAGGGGCAGTCAGGCAGGCAGGTAGGAAGCCAGGCAGGATGCATGTACAGTAACGGCGAGCGACACGCACCGGGGTGGGGAACCCGACTCACTACTTCTAGTCGCTGCAGCCCCTCGCTCCCCCTCCCCCTGCCAGAACACCCAACCTCGGCCGGCCCAGCCCGGCCCAGCCCAGCAGCCCGAAGCCCTCCGATCCCACGTACGTACGTACCAGCTGGCGCACCCCCGCCACACCGTCCTGCGGCGCCGCCTGCCCCGCCACCCCGCCCGCAGGCAGGCCACCAGCGCCGCCGCCAGCGCCACTCGCCGTGTTGAGCAACGCCGCCGGGTTGATGAGCCAGGAGTTTGCGGCGTCGGAGCCCGGCAGCAGGTTTAAGGGCGTTAGGGCGTCCGCCACGGTCGCCACCACTGGGCGTGTGCAGGCGCACGTGTGATGGTGTTGCATGGATGGGTGACCCGGGGCAGGTGGAGCCGGGGATGGCGCGAGGGGAGTAAGGGAGCAAGCGGGGGAGCGGCGATGTTGTGATGGACAGCAGCACGTGGATCCGGTTTACGTGTGTAGTGTGCCGCCGTGCTGGGTAGGTCGTCCAACAACACAGCCGCATGCAACTCCCAATAGTAAAGAGCAACCCCCCAGCCAGCTAGCGAGCGATCCTGTAAACCCACACACACGCGGGCACACCACCCGCCGCCTCGATCGCCACGCACCCACCATTGGAATTGCGCGCCAGTGACCGCACCACGAACAGCGCCAGAGCCGGAGGCACACCCAGGCCCTTCAGTAGCGCGAGCACGGCCTTTGCGCCGCTGCTCAGGAGGCCGCCACTGCCCACATTCCCCTTGCCGGGATCAGCGCTCAGCCCTAGGCCGCTGCTGCCCAGGCCCGCCGCGCCGCCCAAGCCGCTGCCTGCCAAACCGCCGCCCAGGCCGGGCCCCTGCCCCACCCAGCCCTGCCCGTTCAGCCCCTGGCCCAGGCCTGAGGTGCCAAGGCCGCCACCGCCGGGGGTGTAGGCGGACCCGACGACGCCGGCCACGGCGGAGGGGTCGAATATTTGCTCCTGTGCGCGCGGCGGGCGGGGTGCGGCGCGCGGGTGAACATGGAGGTGCGTAGAGTGGGGAGAGTGAGTGCGTGGGTAAGCCGTTGTGCAGCAGCAGCCAGGCGCACACGTATGGAAGCCCAGTAAGCGGCTATATGCAGTGGTGAACAGGACCACGGCGGCTGAGCTTTGCCACACGCACGCGAAATGAGATCCACCCTCCGCTTGTGACTCATCACAGACGTGCCCGTCCCCCCCAGTTCCAAGCAAACGTCCCTCTCCCCGCCCCCTCCCCCCACGCACACACCAGCTGTGCGGACGCAGGCACTGCCATAGTAGCCAGCAGTCCCATCAGCAGCAGTGCAGCAGAGGCGGAGGTGGAGGCCGCTGAGGCGGCGGACGAGTAGGGCCGGGCAATGCCGGCTCCGCGGCGCCGAGGTTGCTGCTGCCGCGAAAGCGTTGCCATCGTTGCTGCTACACCGGCGGCTATTGGGTATTTATTTAAGGTACTTGGAGTGCTGCAGAAGCCCCCCTTATTGCAACTGTCCTTGGCGCGGTCTGCCGTTAATTTTGGGCTGCTGCGTGAGCGAGAGGCGTGTAGTATAAGTGAGGGGTGTGGTCGGGTGCGTGTGCGTGCGCGCCAAATTCACTGGGTATAAGCTTGATCACTGTTTCTGTTAATCACCGGTAGGCTGCGTGTTTGAGAGTGCAAATGTCCTGTCCCTCGTTATTTGCGAATGCGAATGGCTGGGTTGACAAACCTGACAGTGTTCTGACTGATAGGGAGCCCATGTTGATTGACTGTTCGCGGCGGATGGTCGCCTGTCAGTCGCTCCCGATGATGAAGGCTGATCATCAAGGCCGGCTCGCAATTCGTAATATTTTCCAGGCATTCGCGCACTTGCCTTGGCCTCGCGCAGGCGTCCACATGATGGGCGCCTGCAAGGGTCGAGCGAACCTGCTGCCATCCAGTGCTGCTGCCAATGCCATTGGCAGCAGCCTGCCATCGATCGTGCCAGCTAGTATAGCTGGCGTCCACCTGCTGCCAACCAAGGTTGAGGGAGGGCCAAAGTGCGAGAGTACCGTATTATTAAAAAAGAAAGCCATCCGCCGGGTGGCAGCGCGTTTGCTCCGTGCACACGTTTGACCCATGCACATGCTTGCCCCTCGCTCCAACGTTTGCCCTGCCGCTTTAGTGAACGTGTCCACGGACAAGAAAAGGTGGCTCTCCCTCGCAAGGGAAAACGGAAAACAGCGACGCCTCTCAAGGGAAAAGTGGGCAGCGCCCGCGCCACGTCTCCCGGCTGAGGCCGCAAACGTATACCTCACCTCCCGCCCACATATATAGCCAGGGTCAGGTCGTACAGCACGGTCGTACAGGCACCGCCCGCCATTGTCCAGCCACGTCTCGCTGGCAAGCAACAGCACAGCAAACACCAATACGGTACTCACGCACGCACGGACATGTTATAAAGGGGGTGAAGCCCCTCATGATCGCTCTGCCGATGGTGGCTCAGCCCAAAAAAGCACGGTGGAAAACGCACTGGCCGGACTCCATACATGCATACGGAGGTCGGCAGCGTGGTGCACAGCACACCTCGATAGGAAACCGCTTGATGCAATGCGCAGCAGCCTATGCCGAGCTACGGGTGAGCAGCCGCTTAGACTTTAGTGTAAGCATGCACGAAGTGAAATCTGAGCCTTTCAGGTGATTAGCCGCATTACTCAACTCCACATGGTAGCATAGGAGTAGGAACGTGCCCCTCGCAAACAAGGGGGAATAATAAGTAGGACGTTATCATTTGTTGGCGTGAAAAGGATCACCCCGGCCAGGGCCCGAGGTTTCCACTAGGCAGGAAGGCACGCAAAGATCGTGCGCACCACCTTGTAACCCAACAACATACACACACGAACAAGGAGGTGGCTGCCTTATGGCAGGAAAAGGGCTGATCCCGGGTCGTTATCAACCCAGCCACCTTGACGCGGGCGCCTACTAAGCACACGCCTCTATGTTGGGGGCCTTTGGCATCCCCGCAAATCCGGACATGGCCGGTTGGGTGGGGTGCACAGTCCGTGCTAACCCGCAGCTAACAAACTAGTCACGTCACTCGCCGCCAATCGACACGTGCACCCTCAGCCCCACGCCCTGCTAGCGCCGTTCAGGCTCTCAGCCCAGGCTCTCCGCAACACACACGAAAAAAGTAGTAGGGAGCCCAGCCAACAGCGAGCCGCCGCCGAGCCCATACGGAAGAAATCATATCATAACACAACTTCGTTCATTCGCCGGCCATGACCTGCTGCTTACATACATGCAAGTAGTACTAGCATGCGTGTTGACAGCTGCTGCTGGAATGCACACACGGGCACGTCGCACTACCGTACGCACACGCACTTTAAAAACACAATCATCCAAGCACGGTGCGCGCACGCGCCCTGGACAGGGATGGCCGCCGCCGACGTGCGGCTCCTGAGGTGGCGCCTGCAGCTCGTCCCCAACAGCCACCACCAATCAGCCAGTTGCCGTTCTACGTTCATCACCATTTCTCAACAGCAAGCGTATGGTATCTTAAAATGCGGTTCCCTGAAACTAGTAAACCATTTCCCGACGTTGCCACCGATTTACCAGGCCCATCCAGCAGGCGGTGCCTGCCACGCTCTCCGTTGTAAGCAGGCTCCAGCAAATCACAGAAAGATTGCCTGATCAATTGGAGTATGAGCATGAGTCGGTTTCGTCCTATACACGTCTCCCATGAATGCGCAACTATGCATAAAAACGGGAAGGCAACCAACCACCCAGCTGCGCGCGTGCCACAGGCCCATTTTACGCTCCCCATTTTTGCTTCTCTTTAGTATATGATCCGTACTTGATGCTAGCAGCCTCGTTATCAGGTTCAGCGTCCACAGCGCAGGGTGTGCGACGGGGGAAGATTTGTGGCCGTCGGCGCCGGCCACTTTCACCACCGACACCCGCAAGTGGGTATAGAGCTTGAAGGGAAGGGTGCAAAGAATCGCTAAATGCGCATGTTGGGAAGGGCAATGAAAGGACTAAGATGTGTATGGAAGAATGTGGCATGCCCGAAGGCGCATGGAATCAGCAGGGGAGGCAATCCTCCCCAGCATGGAATGCTGGCTCCAGACCGCAGCACGGAGGATCTAGCGAATCACCCTCAATCATCTTCACCGTCCGGCGACACCGATTCCTGTGGGTGGGGCAGAGGAGCGGCCCGCGGAGCGGAAATAATCAGAGTGTGTGATGGAGCGACGTGCGCCGGTTCCTCGGCTCCCCGGCCCGTCCATCGGCCTCCCTCGGATACACACTTCCACTCTCCAGCCTCTGGTGCCACATCCTCCGATCCCTTTATCGCAGCTCCGCATCAGCTCCCTGCGCACACGTCACACGCGCTCACCAGTGCCCTGAGCACCCAGTCGTGGTTCAGCAGCTGCCGGACCGTGGGTCGGTCGCCGGGGTGCAGCCGCAGGCAGTCCCGCACGAACGCGCGGGCCGGCTCACTGACGCTGGAGGGGAAGCGAAGGGCGTCCGCGGGCTCCAGCGCACCGGGCGCGGCGGCGCCGCAGCCGGGGCGGGGCATGGGCGGCGGTCCGGCTGGGAAGGGCGTGAAGCCTACCAGCACTTGGTACATGAGCACACCCAGGCTCCACACGTCCACGGCCGGCGTGTAGGCCAGCTGGGCGTTGTCCTTGTTGTCCTCAGGCCCGCGCTTCAGAGGGCACACCACCACCTCCTGCGCGGCGGGGTGGGGCGGGCGGCAGGGGGCGCACGTTGGGTTCTGATAAGTTGGGTGGCTTGCACAGCAGGCCGGAACGAACTGACCGCCAATCCGCAATGTAGATGTACGGAGAGTCATGCTACATAAGCAGGTAGGACAGAGCATAGCAACCATATGCCCATGCCCTCCCTCCCACACGCCCTCCCTCGCTCCCTTACCGGCGCCATGTAGTCCTTGGACCCGGTCTTGGTCACGGCTCGCTCCTCGTGCAAGCACACGCTCACGCCGAAGTCGCACAGCTTCAGCTGCCAGTCCGGCGTGAACAGCAGGTTGTCGGGCTTGATGTCGCGGTGCACGATGCCGCGAGCGTGCAGGTAGGCAAGCCCCGCCAGCAGCGGCAGCAGCACCAGGTGCATGGTCTGGAACTCCGTCAGCCGGCCGCCCAGCTCCTTGATCACACGCGTCAGGCTGCCGCCGCGCATGTACTCCTGCACCAGCACCAGCACGTCGCCCTCCTGCGCGTGTGCGATTGAGAGGAGCGAGCAGGCGCGTGTTGGGAAGGGGACGGCTGCACGCATGTCAGGCGCCAGAGGCTGCTGGGGGTAGCACAACAGGCCGCACAATGAAATCTACAACAAAGGTCCCCAGGACTGCCACACGCAACACGGCCTGCTGACCAATGCACACGCACGTAACTGCCCAGCCGCCGCGTACCCCCGCCAGCAGCACGGCCCTTCATCGGCCCGGCCCTTCATCGGCCCGGCCCTTCATTGGCCCGGCCCTTCATTGACCCGCCCATGGTGGCCTGCGACTACTGCTGCCAGCTGCCTCATCACACGGCACGCACCCGAAAAGCGCCGATCAGATGGACGATGTTGTCGTGCGCCAGGCGCGAGTGGATGTCCAGTTCGCGGAGCACCTGATGAATAAATACATGAACAAGAAGGCATGTTGGACAGAGACGGCGGGCACTAGATACCATAGGCACTACGGAGCCGCGGTAGACGGGTGACGGCTGCTGGCCACACAATCACTGGTGTCCCCTGTTAGAGCGCACAGGTAAGCCCCGAGCAACGTCTTGCACAAGCAAACAAGTAAGAGCAGGTAAAACCGCAACACACTAGCGACACGAGATAGTATAGGCCCCATCAAGGCACGCGCCACACGCACCTGGTGTGTGAGGAAGGCGGACAGGCCAGTCAGGCAGTAGGCCTTGAGCACCACGTCCGTTTGGGACTGCAGGCAGTGGGCCTGTGGGGGTACGGATGGAGGTTGCAAGGACGTGTGGCGTGACGTGCGCATGGGGCGTACGCACGTACGTGTGAAACCACGGCCACGGTTTGGATGGTGATGGAACGAAACAATAGCCAGCCACGCATGCCGCGCCCGTCCTATGCTGCCAACCCAGTTGTGTCCCCAGCTAGACGAGCCTGGGCATGCCAGGCCGCTTTGTTAACTCAATAGCCCTTGCTATCTATCGCACCTTGAATACGGAGCTGGCGTAGCCCTCATACAGCTTGCGTACCACCTGTCATCACAATGCGCCATCATGCAAGGAGGCCTTATTCAACACACTTGCTTTGATTTAACTTCCGGGGCCACGCAACACCAGGTCCGTAGGCACCGGGCGACCCCGCCGCCCCCATCCTCACACGTCAAGGTCACACTCCCCGACCCCAACCCACTCACCTGGTAGTCAGCGAGCGCCCAGGTGCCGCCGTTCAGCCGCTCATGCAGCATGGCGGGCGGCGCCGCCGGAGACACGTGCAGCATGCCGTTACCCGGCAGCAGGCGAGGCACGTACCCGCTCCGTCTGCTGCGGCCGCCGCTGCCCTCGCGCGTCACGTGGTTGCCCGCCAGGGCCGCAGCGGCGTTGCTGCCAGCCACCGCCGCCGCCACAGGTGTAAGTGCTGGCTTGCCGCTGCCGGCGGCCGCGCGCTGTGTGGTCGCCACCACTGGCCTGGGCGAGGAGCCACCCTGATGATGAGGAAGCGCCGGCGGCTGCTGCTGGGTGGCGGCGGGTGTGTGCGGCACCACTGCTGGGGGTGAAGGCGCTGACGGCGGGGGCACACCGGCAGCGGCGCATGATGACGACGATAAAAATGGCGAAGGTGGCGTGGTGGGCGGCGGCGCGGCTACAGCAGCAGCCCTAACAGCAGCAGCCTTGGCCTCATCTGGAGCAGCGTGCCGCGGCGGGTCGGGCTGCTGCTGTCTCGCAACCCGCTGCACGTCCGCCGCCGGAGACGCCCCAGCAGCCGCCACAGCCGCACTGCCGCTGCCGCCGCGGCAATGACCGTCAGTGACGACCGCGGCAGGGGCGGTCTTGGGCGCAGCACGCGGCGAAGCATCCACGCCAGCACCACCGGCCACCGCCGCAGCTGCCGCAAAGGAGGAGGAGGAGGAGGCATGGGCGCTGCCCACCCCGCCACCCACATCGGCCACAGGCGGCGTCGCGACACCGGCCACCTTGCCACCAGCCCCACTGTCCTCTGCAACGCGCGCTTGGCTCGCTGCCCTCGCTCCCGCTCCCGCTCCCGCCAGCGGCGGCGGCGACGGCGACAGCGGCGGCGCGCTGTCCACACTGCTGCCGGCACTCATCGCGGCCACCACCCCCATGCCCACGCCCGCCGCAGCCGCTGCGTCCTTGGGAAGCAGGTACAGCTCGGCGCGCGAGGCGGGCGCGGAGGCAGAGGAGGCCGAGGTGCAGGGCGAGGTAGCCGCAGTGATGGAAGTGGCGTATGCTCTGGCGGCAGCAGAGGGCGCGGCGAGCGCAGGCGCCGGGACGGCGGCACAAGCGGCGGCGGCAGTAGCAGCCGCAGGAGCGTCGTCTGACGACACCACGTGCGGCAGAGGGCGAGGCACCCCCCAATGTGACGACGTCTCGCGGCTACTGCTGCCGCTGCCGCGCGCGCTGGGGGGCTTTGCCGCCAGTACAGACGTGATGGCCACCGGCCGCGCCTGCGGCGACGGCACCGTCGCAGCGGCGGCACCCACTGCAGGAGCAGAGGTGGCGGCGTTGGGAGAGAAAGCAGCAGCGGCGGCGGTGGCGGCGGCGGGCATCTTGGGCGAAGACGACGCGCACGGGGCAGCTGGAGCAGCCGCAGCTGCAGAAGCAGCAGACGCCGCCCGCCGTAGAAGCTGATTGCCATAGTCGTAGCCGCTATCGATGGCGCCGGGCACACCAGCAGCCGCCGGAGCGGCAGCGGCGAAAGCAGAAGCACCGATGCCGTCATCGCCACCACCACCAATTGAAGGCGGCGCCACCGGCGCTCCTATCAGCTGCATCACAGTGTCCTCGGCGTCAGCATCCAGGCCAGCAGATTCAATTGTGTGTATGGGCGCGGAAAGAGACAGCACCACCGATTGCATGCCCGCCCACAGGCTGCCTCCACCGCCGCCGCCGCCGCCGCCGCCAGGCGCACCGAGGCGGCTGGGGCGGCGCCGGATGGAGGTGGCGGTGATAGTGGTGGTGGCGGTGGTGGCGGTGGTGGCGGTGGTGGCGGTGGTTGTGGTGGCAGTTGGGCTGTTGCAGCGAGGCAAGGGGACGCCGATGTCGCTGCTGCGGGGCTGGACCGGCTGCAGGGACAACCCGCCGCCGCCAATGCTGCCGCTGGCGGAGCTGGCGGCCGCTGCAGCGGCAGCGGCGGCATCCGGCTGGGCGCGTGCGGCGGACGCAAACTGATTGACCGGGCCGCCACCGCGCGGGCTACCGCTGCCAGCAGCCATGCCCATGCTAATGCTGCAGCGGCCGCCACCACCAGCCGTGCCGCCGCCGCTGGCGAGGCCGCCAGTGGTCGCGCGCATGGAGACGCTGCCGCCGCCGCCGCCGCCCGTGGGCAGCAGGCTGCCTCGGGCAAACGGTGGGGGCGTGGGCATGGCAGTAGTACTGGGCACGGCGGCAGTGGCGGGCCCTGCCGCCACGGCCGTAGCCAACATCCTCGTACTGACGGTGGAGGCCGCCGCCGCCACTTGAGCGCTGCTACTTCTCTCGGCGTAGCCGCCGCCGCCGCCGCCGCCGCCGTCGCCAGTAGTGCTGGTGGCAGCGTCCGTCGCGGCCGCGCGGGACGTGCCGGCCGGGAAGGGCACGTGCAGCAGGGGTCCGCTGCGCATGGCTTTGATGGTGTTGCGGCGATGGTGCTGCGTGAGCGCTGTCGCAGGGGGGGACAGCAGCAGCGGCTGCGGGTCGCCGCCACGCTCCTCATCATCCGCAGACGTTGGGAAGATGGTGTTGCTCATGCGGCGGTGGATGGCGGTGGTCGTGACGCGGCGTGCCAAGGGCGAGGCCGCGGCGGCGGCGAGTTGCGGCAGCTGGCGCGACTGAGGTGCGTCGCTCCTGGCGCCGCCCGCGCTTGTGGGGGGCAGCTCGCCGTGGCCCCCGCCGGTGCACAGGGTACCGCCGCGCGCTCGGCCGTCATCCGTGACCTTGGGGCTCTCCAGACTCGGCAGCCTGAAGTACAGCAGGAAGGAACGGGCTGTAGGATCTTGTGGGCTTGAGTGCCTGGCATTCTACGCCCGTTTACAAGCAGGTTATCGTGGATGAACGCAGCAGCCTATCGCAAGCTGGTTTTCAGGTTTCCCAGCTGCCGCGCGTCGACAAACACGACAGGGAGTTGGGAACAGGAACTTGATTTCCAAACGCTGATGCAACCTTCTTCTCGAGGCGGCGTGCGACTTACCCCAGCAGTTTGGCCTTGACGCCAAATTTGTTCAGAATGCGAGTCGGTAATGTCAGGGAAGCGCGGTCAAGGGACGCCTCCACCTCCGCCACCGTGACATTCAGGCCGCCTCGTTTGAAGAGCGCGCCCTTGGGTGCGCCCGAGCTCGATTGCCCGGGCGGTGCACATTCCCGCAATGCGTCCTGTGTCTCGCTGGAAGGATTTGCCGAGCATGGTTCTGACGATTGGGATTGACGCTGACCACTGCTTGATATGGATAATTTATCCAGGAGCTTCTTGAGTCGTCCTAGGCCCATTGAATTGGATACTTCCTGCTGAATACGCGAGCTGGGTGTAGCCTATAGACCGGGTACATGCATCTGCAGCTTTAAGCTGGGGACTCGGTCGCAAAAGTATCGCGGTCAAGGTCGCTGGTGCGCGGGCCGCCGAACAGGCTTCGCGCAAGCTGTTGATATGTTTTTGTAAAGCTTAACCACGTCCTGTTACAAGCTAGCATTCGGTATACTAGTAAATCTCAGAGCTCGGTCGACTGAATTGCACTTCGGTTATCGGCCTGTATGAGCAGTATGAACATTTTGGTGTGAGAAGCCAGCAGCGCTGACCAGCAGCGCTGGCCTGCACCGCAGACGCCATTCGCATACACAAACCGCCAAGCATGAAGCTAACAGAGAGGAATATGTGCCCGTGCTTGGTTACACCCATCCGCGTCATCCGCCCCGCACTCTCGGGCGTTATCACGCCCTCCCTCCCCCCCGTCTCCCCCCGCCGCGCCTTGGCGTGCAAATCCGTGCCAGCAAGCCCCCGCGCCCCGCCGCCCTGGACCCCTCCGGCCCCTAGCATGCATAAAGAGTTACAGGCCCATGCCGCGACACGGCACCCGCATTCAACCCGCCTCGACCTAGGTTTCTTGGGCTGAGCCCCCCAAGCGGCGATTCAGGGGGTGTAAGCCACCCAGAAACGGGCGGTCGCCGGCACCAAACTCAATACTGGCGCAAATCGCGACTTCAAGGTCTATTGGTCTCAAACACCGTAGGCGGCGGGTCAAACTCATTGCCGGAGCGAGAAGCGACTTCACGAGTCCGTAACGGGATGGACATTCGCGGGCCCGTAAAGACCCCGCCACGCCCCAAGTTCGCCCTCTTTCCGGCGCCACCAGCTGCCATAGAGCCGACATCTGCACCACCAGCTGCCCTAGAGGCGTGAACGGCCTGCCAAGGATCATCACAGGTGAGCGTTCCTGGGCGTTTCTTTGGAGCGTCGAGCTCCTGTATTGCTCCTGCTCCTTTTCAAACGCTGACCATCGACAGTCGCAGTCTCTGGCCAGCTGGGCGCGTCCGCGATGGGTCTCTGGCCGTATAGTCTGACAAGCAAGGGGGCCGTGGGTGGCCCCGCAGCCCAACTGTCAGCACGCACACAAGCAAGCGCCCACATGCGCGATGAACACAGCAAGCCAACGCACGTCGCACCGCAAGGTGCTCGACAACAAAGGTGACTCCCCCTCTCCAGCGAAACGTGGGCTGCACCCATGCCACGTTGGTGCGTGTCTGAGGCCGAAGGTTCCGAAACTACCTCATCTCCCGGACATAGCCGGGGTCGGTTTGTACAGGCACCGCCACGAGGCACCGCCCGCCATGTGTCCAGCCGCGTGTCACGGCAGCCCCGCCCGGCCGCCGGCGCGGCCCCATATGCTCGGCGCCGACCGCCGGCGGCGGGTTTGGAACCCTTTGGACTTCGCGGCGGCAAGCCACGGCCATGGCATCACCGGCGCGATATCGCGCTGCGCCGGAGGCGTGTGCTCAGGCCGTGGCAGCCCCCTGGCCTGCTGCTGCTGCGTCCCGCCTACTACGGCAGCGGCGGCGCTGGTCCGTGACACCGTGTCACGCCCGACCTCAGACCGACCTCCCGTGCCGACCCCAGACCGACCTGTGCTGTGCCGGCCGCTGCCGCCTCCGCCCCTGACACCGACGCGCCTCCTGCTGCTGCCACCGCCACCGCCGCCGCCATCACTGCTGTCGCTGCTGCTACTGCTACTGTTACTGTGGCGGCATGGGCTCCGGTAGCGGCGGGGTGCGGTGCGCCAGTGCCTCCGCCATTTGCACGAGCTGCGGCGATGGGGGGCGGGCTTCTTGAATACCAGCCCAAACTCAACCAAACCAAGCGAAATTAGCGGAGCACAGGCAGAGGCGAAAGATGCAAGCAATAACACTTATGGGGGAGCAGGGGGGCCATGGGGGCAGGTTCGGGTAGGGGTTGAACCCGATTCCAATTAAAGCGTGACTGATCCAGGCAAGGTCAGGGAAGGGCCCCTCCATCAGGGACAGGCCTATGGAAGACACGGGCACGGGCGGGCAGGTCGACCCGTGGTGAACCCCCGCCCCCCCCCCGCATGGCGCCTTTGGGAACGCCCCCCGCCCGTCCACTAAGGTCCTTTGTCCATCCCTGGCCCCACCCAGTGCCCTCGTTGCACCATCCTACTCCGCCCCCCCACACGCCGCCCACATGCCCCACACGCCGCCCACATGCCCCACACGCCGCCCCCGCCTTCAGTTTTCCACCCGCCCGCCCACCCTTCCCGTGATCCCCCCCCCCCCAGCCCCGCACCTGGTCGGCGCTGGGTCGCTGGCTGGGCTCTGGCGCCATGGCCGCTGCCACCAGCTCGTGCAGCTCGGGCGGGTAGGCGGGCCCGGGGGGGCGGGCCCAACCGATGGCGCAGCTGCACGTGTGTGTGACGGGGCGCCCCAGGGGGGGGGGGGTACATCCATGATTAGTGATGGAAGTGGTAGACGGTAGCGGTAGACGGGGCAAGGCGTGCCAAGGTGTGGGCATGGCAACAAGGCGGCACGGCGGCACGGCGCTCGGAGGGCAGTTTTTTGGGGGGGATGGTAAAACAACCGCACCCCCAACCCCGTGGTAAGGCCCCCAAGATCGCATGCCCATGTAGGGTGCGCCCCCCCCCCCATGTGCCCCATGTGCCCCATCCCTCGCGCCCCCACCCAATCCATGTGCCCCATCCCGCATGTACCATCCTACCCACCCTGCCCAATCCCCCGTGCCTAATACCCCCTGCCACCTCCCTGTCCAACCCCTCACCCCACCCCACCCCACCCACACACATATAAACCCCGCCGCCGCCCCCCACCCAGGCCTGCTGTCTACTTCGCTACACTTATCTGTACCAATCCTTGCAACCCCCCCCCCCCCCCCCGCACCACCCCCCGCACCACCCCCAGCTGCACCCACTTGAGCACCGCCAGCGCCAGACTGCCCCCCGCGGCGTTGGTGGCCCGGGCGAAGGGCGGCTCGCCGTACATGATCTGAAACAGCGAGGCGCCTGCAGGGAGGGTGGGATGGGCGGGGCGGGGGGTAGCCGTTCATGGAGAACAGACAGGGTGGGTGGGTGGCAGCAGCCGACACGGTGTCCGAAGCAATGTCACCCCCGTCCCGCGGACCCATAATCCCTCCGCTTCCCTGCCCGTTTGCTCCCCGCTCCCCCTTTCCCTCCAATCCTGGCTGCTGCTGCTGCCCCCCCCCCACACACACACACACCTAGCGCCCACACACAGACACACCCAGCGCCCCCACACACGCACACACACACACACACACACACACACACACACACACACACCTAGCGCCCACACGTCGCAGGCGCTGTAGTCCAGGGGGGCGGGCGAGGGCACGTCCAGCAGCTCCGGGGCGCGGTAGGGCGCAGAGCAGTGGGCCTGCGCGTGCGGGGGCGGGGGATTGCAAGTTGGAAACATTGGGAACAGGATACAAGCAGGGGGATCAGGTCGCAAATACCAGCCCAAGCTAAACCACACCAAACTAAGCCAGCGAAGGGGAGGAGGCGGAAGAGGAGGAGGCGCGATAAGAGGAGGCGGCGGCGGCGGTGTTGGACGTGCTGACACAGGGAGTGGAGATCCGGCCCGCAGATGCCCGCCGACATCCGCCCAGTGCCCTCGCAGCCCCCCATACAACCACAGACCACACCACGCACCGACACACGTGCGCGCCTCCCCCCCACACACACACCGCGCGCTCCCGTCGCTCACCTCCGCGTCCTCCTGCAGAGCCAGTGCCGCCGCGCGGTTGGGCACATGCGCCTTGGCGGGGCGGGCACTGCCAAAGTCCATCACAACACACCGGTACCTGCGGGGGCGAAGGGGAGGGCAGCCGTCCATGGAGAACCCAGGGGGGGGGGGTACATTCATGATTACAGCGGGGGGTAGTTATGTTCCAAGCCGAGCTAAACCAAGGCCGGGGCTGCAGCCGCCTGGGCTGCAGCAGCCCGGCCCGCCGCCAGCCACAAGGCCGCACAGCAGCGCCAACACACGGGCGTGTTGGCAGCGGGCGGGACTGCTGCTGCATGGGTGTGTGGCTGGGCTGGCGAGGCCACACGCAACACGTGCCAAACCCAAACCCAACCCAAACCCCAGCCCTTCAGGCAACACTCCCCACCTGGCGCCCGGGGGGAACAGCCCGGTCCCGCCGCCGCCCTCGCTCAGCAGCCGCCCCCCAGCCTCCACGTCTTGTCCGGCGGCGTGATGCAGGTGGCCGGGGCCCTGAAGCGGCCGAGCCAGGCTACTGCTGACGCTGCTGCTACTGCCGCCGCCGGTCGGCCGCCGGCCCGTGCCTGTCCCCTGCCCGAGCCACTGCGGTTGCGGTTGGGACGGTTGGGACTGGCGGTTGGCTGGGTGGTCGGGGTTGGAGGCGATGAGCACGTTGAGCGGCTTGAGGTCTCTGTGGGCGGGAGGGGGCGCGCGTCCGGTGCACGCGTGAGGAGTTGAGCACACACGCAACGAGCACACATGCGGGCACACACACGAGCACACACACGAGCTCACAGCCAAGCTCACAGCCGAGCTCACACACAAGCTCACAGCAGCGCATATAAGATACATGCGAGCAGACATGGAGCTGGGCTGGAAACGCCGGGGCCCACCTGTTGCCGGCCGAGCACAAGACCCGTACTCATGGCGGCACAGTCCCGTACACGCAGTCCCGTACACGCAGTCCCACACCCACCTGTGCGCGTAGCCGTGCCCGTGTATGTGCCGCGTTGCCCGCGCCATCTGTGTTGTGTGGGGCGTGCGGGTTCAGCTGCAAAGACGATAACAGCAGCAGCAGCAGCTGCAGCAACGAAACCGCAGGGTGCGCTGTATCTGGCACATACGCACACACACATACGCGGCATCCTGTTCATCACACAAACACACGCACTCTCCCTAGCCACCATGGCATTCCGCCAGTCCACACACGCAACGCACCTGGATGAACAGCGACAGAACATCCGCAGTGGCCAGCCGCTCTCCCCGCGCCGCCAGCCGCTCCAGCTCCGCAGCCAGCGTGCCCTCACGAAACACCGGGAACAGGAAGCACGCCACGCGGGAGCAAGACGCCGCCACCTCCACCGCCGCGCCGCCACCCGACGACGGCATGCCTCGCTGCCCGTCAAGCCCCCGGGCCGGCGCTTGCGGGTGCGGTTGCGTCATGTGCGGGTGAGCCGTCGCGAGCGCCCACGGCGCGCCCTTGGGCTGCAGCGGCTGCGGCTCGTGCAGCGTTGCGTGGGAGTGGTAGTGCGGGTGCTGAGGCTGCGGTTGGGGCGGTTGGCCGCGGTCCCCGAAGGCGGCGTTGTAAAGGCTGGACGGGCTGTGGCCGGCGGCGCCAGCCGCTGAGGCTGTGCCGCTGGGCGGCGGCGCCGCCGCCGGCGGGAGGGGCGGTCCGGCGGGCGGCCCGGGCTCGCTGCAGCAGTAGTCCAGCAGGGGCAGTATGTTGGGGTGGTGCTGCACGGCCAGGTGGATCATCATCTCCTGCTGCACTGCGTCAAAGTGCTCGCCAGACTGCACCAGCACCTGCGGGGCGAGGGAGGCGGAGGGGGTGGCCGTTCATGGAGAGCAGGTAAGGAGGCAGGGGCGAGTAGGGAGAGATGGTTACGGGGCTGCAATGCAATGTGGGGAGAGAAGGAAGGAGGGACAAGGGAAGTGCGGGGGCCTGTGTGCAGGTGTGCAGTGCATACAACTAGCCTTGCCGGACCTCGCGTCCGCGCCCTAGTTACTGAGGTAACTTGCGGCACCGCCACCCGCACCGACGCAGCCGCAGCCACAGCCCCACTGCTAGCACCACCACTAGCACCACCGCCACAGCTACCGCCGAGCCGCCATCTGTCACTTTCACACGCCGCCACCGCCACTGGGCACCACCACCGCCACCGCCACCGCCACCGCCACCGCCACCGCCACCGCCACCGCCACCGCCACCGCCACCGCTGCCTCGAGCAGCCGGCCCCCGGGCCCCCCCAGCCCCGCACCTTCTTGAGGGCTCGCAGCTCGGGATCGGGGTGTGTGCGGTACGGCGTGGGCGCCTCCTGCACCAGCAGCACCACCGCATAGCCGCCCTCGCCCAGCTGGGGGGTGGGCAGGGGGAGAGGGAGGGGGGGGCACGGTGAGCGTGTGTGTTTTACACGTGCGTGTGTTGCGCGTGTGTTGGGTTTTGTAGCGGGTCGAAGTGAGACAAAATGAGTCCAAGCGGGTGTGTTCTGCAGCGAGAGTAGCGCTTATGCTTGTACAAAATAGCGGCGCTCCCGCGTACCGCACTTGACACGCATGTGTACACCCGCACGCACGAGCACACCGCCTCCACACTCCTACTACTCCGCTCCCGAGCCCTTCACACGCGGTCACGCGCCCCACTCCCCCCCTCCCCACCTGCTGCAGCACCCGAAATTTACGGTGTCCCACATATATGGGCTCGGCCTGGGGATTCCACCCAGGCAGCAGCGCTGTGGCCCATGTTTGGAGCCCGCAGGCCGCCCAAGGCACATATGCGGCAATAGAGCTGAGCGCCCAGCCACCGCAGTCCTCCAGCCAACTCATTTTCTGGAGCGAGCCCATCTAGTCTCCTCGCTGTGAGCAAGTTGTCAAGCGGCCATGTTAAAGCGACGCCGCTCCCGTCGGAAATGTAGGTTGCGCGTCTCGTCGGATAGGTGCCGCTGGCGCAGATTGAAGCGTGTGAAGGCTTAAGGTCTTTTTGGTACGTTTGCAAACCGCTTTAAACCCTTGCGAGGCCCCGCTGCCGGTGCTGCGTTTTGCGACCTGAAAGTTTGGGAATTGGGGGACACTTCGTGATGCTTTAAACTTATTCTTGCATAAGTAGAGAATGTTCTTTATCATTTAGTATGAGCACTAGGTTCAGTGCCAACACATGCTTTCGCGGGGATCGACCGATTCTTTTGTCCCCGATCTGCCTTGCTCACTTGGCAGCGCCCTAGATATAATCACACGTACCGAGTACACGCTGATAGCGCACTCGCCTCCCTCTCCCATTAAAGCTGACACTCCAGTGGACCTAGGGTTCAGGGTGCGCGCCAATGTTGTGAACACGACCGGCCTTCTAGTTTGCAACCATGCTCGCTCCCTTGACGGGCGTGGTAAGAAGCTGCACTTACCTCCGCCACGGTGCCCGCGAGGCGCACGCGGCCCTCGAACCCGCTCGGCCGGGAGATCCCCGGGCCCGGCCCACCATTGCAACATCACCCCACCTCGCGGCGACCCCGCGCAATGTCGCTGCTGCCGCGGATCGCCGCGGCGGCAAGGGCAGCAGCAGCGGCAGTGACAAGGGCGGAGGTCGAGGCGGGAGTGGGGGCGGGGGCCGCGGAGGTGGGGGCGGAGGCAGGGGAGGCCGAGGAGGAGGTGCTGACGTGGACCCCCGCACGCGGCAGCTTCAGAGCGCAGCACGCCGAGCCTCAGCACGTGCGGAGGGCGTAGGCAGCGGCCGTGTGGCTCTGCAGGAGCGGCTTGCGGCACAGGTGTGTGTGGGGAGGCTGCAGGGTTGCCGGGTTGCGGGGTTGCCGGGTTACGCGGGTGAGAGGCGGTGGCGTGGTAGCGGAGAAGAGTGGGGCTGGTGAGGGGGCCAGCGCGGGAGCCCCGGGAGGGTGAAGGCGCGACATGCAATGTTGTTCTGGATGCCGTGCTCGACTGTTGTCGTGTCGTTCAGAGGTCGGGCCTGGGATGCTGCCGCGAGGTAGCCTGCTGCCTCACAGCCTCTGCCTGCCCTGATCCTCACCTCGCTGCTCCTCCACGCTACCCTTCCCCAACTCAGGACTCTCGGGAGGGTGACGGCTGGAGGCCCTCCCCCGAGCCCCCGAGGACGGGGCGGAGCGACGACCGCGGCGGCCGCAGGAAGCAGAAAGGAGGCGGTGACGATGGGGAAGAGGAGCTGTGGCCGAGCAGGGAGGCTGTGGCAGGGCCCGACACGCCTACCGGCTCGTCCTCTGACGCCATTGCGGCTGCCAGCCGGGCCAACGGCAGTAGCAGGGCGAGCGGCGGCAGTAGCAAGCCCGGTGCAGACACGGCGGGGCTCGTGGCGGCGCTGCGGGCGGCGGCTGCAGCGGACCGGCAGACACGGATGATGGGGGGCGGGGGCGCCGCCGCCGGCACCTGGGCAGGCAGCTACTTTGGCCGGCTGCGGAGCCTGCAGGCCGGCGGCGGCGGCAGTAGCGGCAGTAGCGATGCGGCTGCTGCGGGGGTTGGCACGGCAGTTGGTGACGGCGGTGGCGGCGATGAGGAGGCGTTGGTGCCGTACGTGGACCTGGTGCTGCAGGTGCGTGTGTGCGTATTTGGGGTTGGGGGATGGAGGGGTTGTGTCAGTCCATGATTGCTTGGTGGCAGATGAGCGGTTCCCGACCCCGCGTACACCCGGGAGGAGGGATGCACCGGAAGGTTGGTTAAGGGGGAGTAGGCTTCGTCAGGGGCAAGCGGTCGGGGGTCCCATCGCCTCCCCACCATGCCCTCATCCGCTTCCCTATCCCTACCAGCACCACCCATCTCCACACACACACTCCGGCCCGCGCAGGAGATGGGCCTGCCGCCGCGCTCCAGCCGCCGCGCTCCAGTCGCCCTCGGCCCCGGCGGCGCCGCCTCGGATGGTGACGACGACGGCGGGGACGACGAGGGCGGCGGCTCCAGCGCTCGGCCGGGCACCCGCGGCCGCGGCGCCAAGCGCGGGGCTCTGCGGGCGCTGCTGGGGTCGTACACGGCGGTGTGGTGCCGCGCCCTGGACCTGGAGCTGCAGGTGCGGAGCGGAGGGGAGGGGAGGGGAGGGAGGGGAGGGGAGGGGAGGGGAGGGGAGGGGCACGAGGAGGGCGCGAGGGAGGGGGGCACGCTGGAGGGGGCTGCTTGCAAGATGTAGGACGTTACCTGCTGAATGGGAAGTTTGGGGTTCACGTTCGGGTGAAGTGGGGGGGACGCGGGCCAGCGGGCAGGCGAGGCTTCTCCCATCCACAGCCATTTGTGCCTCCGTGTCCCCTTCTCACTTACCATGCCTGGAACCCATCCGCGCGCCGCCCCGCAGGAGGAGTGGGCGGAGAGCGAGGAGCGACTCAAAACCTGGAAGAGGTGGGGCGGCGGAGGTTCCTGGAGTCACGTGTGCGCACCTGTGGCGTGGCGTGTTTTGAGTGGCTGTGCCGTATGCGTGTGGCGCTGTTGCGGCTGCCGGCGGCTTGGGCGCTTTCTTTTGCCACTGTTGTTTGACCACCACCACCACCACCACCACCATCCTCCACGCTCCCATCAATCCAGCTCCCACCCACCCATACACCCACCCACCCACCCACCCATATATACACACACGCATCCAACAGCCAAAACACACACACACACACACACACACACGCGCACATGCACCCACGACCTGCCCCCCCCCACCCACACAGGTCTCGTCTGGAGGCGGAGGGCGCTGCCCTGTTCGACCTGACCGCCGCGCCCGACCACACCCTGTTCCGGGACGCAGTGCTGCGCTTCTACGTGCCCGGCCGCCCGCTGCCCTTCCACTGCCTGGGCGCGGGGGACATCGTGCTCGTGTCGCCCAACAACAAGTGAGTGGGGGGGAGGATGGCGGGTGGGGGGCAAGGGCGGGTCGTGGGGCAGTGGCGGGGGCAATGGCGAGAGGGTTGTAAATACCGGCCTTAACTACACCAAATCAAGCTAAAGTAGTGGAGCACAGCCGCGCATGTGGAGAACGGAGTGATGGGAAATGGCGTTGGGGGGGATGGCAGGTTGAGGGGGCGGTACTTTCGCCTGTCTTAGTGAGGAACCAGAGCCACGAGGATGCAGGTCAAGACTCTGGGGGGTGATGGGAGGGGTTATGGGCCAGAGGGCGAGATGGACACACGGCATGGCTGACATGGCTGCTGGGAGCGAGGCGTACGTCTCTCGGGGGCTGTGGTTGGCCCGGCGCCGGCCTGGCTCGGGCAATGTTCAACTGTGACAGTTGAAAGGGGATTGCTTCGAGTTGGGTCCCACATTGCGGCCCCTTGCTACTTTGTTGCTGGCTGCGAGCGTAAGCGCTTTACGCAAAGGCGCTGTTCTATCGCGGCACTTCAATTGCGAAATGCAAACAGGCCCGGCGAGAGCTCGCTGGAGGGCGTTGTGCTGGACTACAGCAACAGGTGGATGCGGGTGGCGCTGCCGGCGGACCTGGCGGCAGGCGTGCAGGTGCGCGGGCGCAAGGGCGCGGGCGAGGGCACTCTACTTACTCCCTTTCATGGGCGGCTACCTCCCATCCCCGGATTAACATGACTCAAGTACGCAGCCCCCGGATTCTCCTTCTGAACTGTGCAACGCCCTCCGCACCATCGTTTCACTCATCATGCCTGGAACCCCCTCCCTATCCGCCGCACTGACACACGTCACAGGGCAGCGGCTGGCGACTTGACCTGTACGCGAACACGATTGCGCACGAGCGAGCCCGAGCCGCCGTTAAGCGCTACAGCCAGGCAGCGGCCGAGTCCGGCAGTAGCAACGACAAGGACAAGAAGGACAAGAACGACCGGAACGGCAGTAGCAAGGCCGGTGACAGCAGTAGCAGTGGCACGGGAGACACGGGGGCCGCGACGGTGGCACTGCTTCGTGCACTTGCGGGGAGCGTGCCGGCTGGATCCAGCCTGGAGGAGGTGGCGGCAGCTACGCCGGCCTGGCTGAGGGGCAAGGCCGGCCGGGAGCGGCTGACGTCAGCGCGGCGGGTGCTGGCGGCGGCCTCAGCGGCGGCGCCGGCGGCGCCGGTTGGAGGAGGGGAGGAGGCGGGCACAGCAGGAGGGGGAGGAGAAGGAGAAGGAGGCGGTGGAGGAGGAGGGGCGGGCAGGGAGAGGGCCCGGGGCGGCGGAGGCGGGGCGGGTTTGAACCCCAGCCAGGCGCGGGCGGTGGAGGCGGCGCTGGAGCGGACCCTGACGCTGTGGCAGGGGTGAGTCATGGGGATGTAGAATGTGTGTGCGACGACGTGTTAGGTGTTAGGCGTTAGGTATTAGAAGGAAAAGGGGTTGTATACACAGGGACGCGGGTCGACCTCTTCCCCTGGTGCTTTCCTATCACAGGGGGCGAGGGCAGCCACCGTGCGCACAGCGGAGCAAGCACCCCCTCACCTCCACATCTCCCTATCCCCCCCCCCATATTCCCCACCCACCCACGATTGCTGTTCCCAAGATGTTTTTTACCGTCTACCACTTCCCTAACTAACTAATCATGAACTTCCCCCGCCTCTCCAGGCCCCCCGGCACGGGCAAGACCGCCACGCTGCTCCGCTTCATCCGCGCTGCCCTGGCCGCACTGCCCGGATCCGGATCCGGATCCGGATCCGCTGCATCCAGCGGCTACGGCCCGCTGCTGGCCACGGCGGCCTCCAACGTGGCGGTTGACAACCTGGTCAGCGGGCTGCGGATCCTGGATCCGGGGCTGGACGTGGTGCGGGTGGGGCAGCCCGCCAAGGTGTCGCCGGAGCTGCGCGGAGTCAGCCTAGAGGTGAGGCGGGCGGGCGGGGTGGGGGTGGAAAGGTGGAAGCACTGTCTCCACTGCTCCCACTTATAAGAAAGGACGCGTGACGAGACGAGTGAAGGGTGGCGATGTGTCCTTCACATGCGGCATTGGGCAAAGCCGGGTAACGCAGCAGGTACCCGGTCCTCACGGGGCGAACGGCAGGACACCCCAGCGTCACAGCACACTCGCCTTGTCACGCCTTGCCCCTGCAGGCTCGCATTGCCGGCACGGCCGCGGGTCAGCGCGCGGCGCGGCTGCGCAAGCAGGCCCAGGGGCTGCGCGGCAGTGAGGCCTGGAAGTACATCTCCCAGGTACGGGTGGGTGGGTGGGTGGGTGGGTGGGTGGGTGGGTGTCAACCTGTTGCTCGAGAAGCCCATTTGGAACCTGGCGCGTGTCAATTGCGCTGCCTGTGACCAACGTACCTTGGGCGCCGCAGCGGCCCGGCACCAGCAGCACGACCCAGCACGCCACGTGCCCATCCCGTTGCAGCCTCCCTCTCGCGCCCCTCACACGCACACACACACACACACATGCGCAACGTTCTCCTTGTGCTCTTTAACACACACATGCGCACGCGCGCAGGCGCTGGAGTTGGAGGAGGGCGCAGCTCGCGACATCCTGTCCCGGGCGCAGGTGGTGGCGGCCACATGCATTGGCGCGGGAGAGGCCCGGCTGCAGGTGTGTGCGGTGTGGGGTGTGCGGTGTGGGGTGGTGGTGGTGCGTGGGTGTAAATACCAGCCGAAAATAAACCAAACCAAGCCAAACTAGCGGAGTACAGGTAGAGGCGTTAGTTGCAAGCGAAAATACTTATATGACGGGGCCGAGGAAGCGTGAAGCAGCAGGGTGAGTGGCGCTGGCGATAAATGTCGCCGCCGGGTTTTGTCAGTCCTGTCGAAGATAGGATTCAGCAACACCCATAAGAGGCTGAGAAGCCCCGGCACCCGCCCCCACCCCACCCCAACCCCACCCCAACCCCACCCCAACCCCCATGCAGACGCTGTCGTTCCCCATCGTGGTGCTTGATGAGGCCACACAGGCCACAGAGCCGCACTCCCTGGTGCCGCTACTCAACCAGGTGGGCGTGGGGGTGGCCGAGGAGGCGGAGTTGGAGGAGAGGGTGGTTAGTTCAGTAGACAGCCAAGACCCAACCCAAGGCCCGGAACCCGAAGCCAGCCACGCAACAAGGGTGAATGGGGCAGTATCACGCCACCTCCTCCATGCATGTTGCCGATCCCTCCATGGCCACCCCACGTGGCCACCCCGGCCCCCTCGCCCCTCTCTTCATACTTGTTACTCCAGCACTCTGCTCTCCATATGAACGGCTGCCCCTCTCGCTACACAGGCTCGCCAGGTGGTGTTGGTGGGAGACCCCCGCCAGCTGCCGCCCACCGTCAAGTCGCGGGAGGCGGAGGGGCTGGGACTGGGGCTGCCCATGTTCGAGAGGCTGCAGGTGGGCGCGTGGGACTGTGCTCGTGTGCCTGTGTTGGTGTCGTGTGCGCGCCCAGGACGTGTGTCCCATTGCGTCTTTGCTCCCTCCCTCCTCCCCATGTATACTCACCCCAACTTTGTGCTCTTGAATATGCACGTTGCCTGGGCGGGCTTTCGTTTCGTTTTCAAACACGCACACGCACCTCCCGCCACCTCCTCCCTCCTTCCTCCTCCGGGATTGGTTCAACGTTACCTCCTCCCTCCTCCCACCTCCCTCCTCCCTCCCTGTCCTTTGCCCCTCCCCAATCACCCCTCCCACCCCCCACCCCCCCAGCTGATGGGCCTGTCTCCGCTGCTCCTGGACACTCAGTACCGCATGCACCCCTCCATCGCCGCCTGGCCCTCAGCCGCATTCTACCAGGGTATGGGGGGAGCGTGGGGGCTGCGAGTGGGTACGGGGGGAGGGGGGGGTCTGCGAGTGGGCGCGAGACTGCGGGTGGGTAGGGCGCGAGGCGTCCGACGCCACTCCTCGTGCTGCTACTGCTAGAACCCAGTGCGTTCCAGCCAACTGCACGTGCACAGACTCCACCGGTGCCGCCTTCTTTCCTCACACTTTGCTGACAGAACACCCCCCACCCCCCCGGCCCCCACCCCCCACCCCCCCCACCCCCCCACCCCCCCTTTCTGAACTTGCGCAGTCCCGGCGGGCGACGTTCCCGCCTCCCCACGAACACACAGACACTTCTCCCACTCCTCCCACAACTTTCCCCGCCCGATCTAGTTCTCCGACCCTCCATACCGTTACCGATTTCCCCTGTTTCGCCTATCCCTCCCTCTTCAGTCGCGCGAACAGCAAGTCCAATCGCTCCCTCCTCCGGTCCGCACTGGCTCATCTGTCTTTTCAGGCGCCCCCATCAATTACCGTGCCTGCCGCACAGATCCCGCACGAACTGTCCTCTCCCATCCATCCGCAACGACTGTCCCGAACGTCCCCCGTGTACCCCTGAACGCGCACAGCCCCCCCCCCATTGACGTTCCACACGCGGAACTGTTCCGTTTGATTCTTTGTTTAACACACACACACACACACACACACACACACACACACACACACACACACACACACACACACACACACACACACACACCGCCCCCCGCCTGTTTACTTGCTCGTGGTCGCCCAACCTCCGTCTCTTTCCCAAATCGCGCAACCCCTAGTCTAGTTAATTGGGCTGGGACTGGGCTGCGTGTTTGCTCTTGCTCGTCGCGCGCCGCCGCGCTAACATGTTCCTTTGCTCTTGTTCGTGACACTCCCCTGCTGCCGCCCTGTGCTCTGTTGTTTTCTTATTCGCTCGTAGGTGAGAATTTCATCGAGGATTGGGCGGGAGCTTGGACTTAGCGGCCAGGAGTAGCGACGCGGAGCTAGGAATCGTAGGAGTGCCTGGGCCTCACGGTACCGTGAGCACATGCATGGGTTTGCACCCTTGAGAGCGTGTGGACACTAATCCCCCCTCGAGGTTAGAGTAGCGGGGGTTGCGCGATTTCCGGTTGGTAAGACCGGCGGCTCACCGCAGCAGGTATGCGAGGTAACTTCAGGTAACATCCGTAAACCGTCGCTTTGCTGCATCGCATACACTGTCTTTGCGCAACGTTTTCCTTGTGCTCTTTAACACACACACACACACACACACACACACACACACACACACACACACACACACACACACACACACACACACGTGCAGGCAAGCTGACGTCTGCGCCCAAGCCCAGTGAGCGGCGGCCGCCCGCCGGGTTCCCCTGGCCCAACCCCAAGGTGGGTGGGGAAACCGGGAGGGGTTGTGTAAATACCAGCCCAAACTAAACCAACGGGAGGGAGCAGGGGATACACGGCACACGGGTGTTGCACCCGATCCCAGTCCGCCTCGCTGTCGTTCTCTTGAGGTCTGGTGACATGTCTGACCCGCGCCCCCACCCCACTTCCCGCCCCACAACCCGCGAAACCCGCAACCTTCCACTCAACCCCCCGCAGGTGCCTGTGTGCTTCATCCCGGTCCGCGGCCGCGAGTCGCGCACCTCCGCCGCCAACGACGCCGCCACGCCCGGCGGCGCCGCGGGCTTCTCCTACCAGGTGTGGGGTGACAGGGAGGAGTTGTTTGAGAGCTGTGCCGCTGTGCCGTTTGTCTGCGGGTGTGGGCGTGGGTTTGGGCGTGGGTTGGGGGCGTGGGTTTAGGGCGTGGATTTAGGGCGTGGGTGTGGGGGGAACGCGCCAGATGGCACTGCCGAGGAGCACATCTGCCCGATTCCCCAAACCTTGACCCGCTGTGCACGCCCCACAACAGAAACGGTAACCCAAACCCTAAATTTGTAACCCTTTTGCTATGTGCGCCCAGAACGACGACGAGGCGGGTGTGGTGGCGGCGGCGGTGGCGGCGCTGCTGACGCCGGGGGCGGCGGCGGGTCTGGAGAACGGCGTGGGCGACATCGGTGTCATTACGCCCTACAACGGCCAGGTGCGTGTGTGTGTGTGTGCGTGTGTGCATGTGTGTGTGTGTGTGCGTGTGTGTGTGTGTTAAACACAAAAACAAACGGAACAAAGCCGCTGAACACGCGTGCGCATGTGTGTGTGTGTGTGCGCGTGTATGTTTGCAAACCCTTGGTTGCTTACTGGTGTGGAAGTACATCTGTTGGACAATCACAAGGGGGGAGGGGAGAGGTGCGTGCGCTTCCATTGGGCAACGGGCCCCGGGGCCTTGGTGCTTAGTAACTACGGAAACGACTGAACCATTCACCCCGAACGCGCCAGTCTGCACCACACCGCGCCTCACACCGCGCCTCTCGGCGCGCCGCACCGCACCGCGCACGTTCCGCCGCCGCAGGTGCGCTGCCTGCAGCAGCTGCTCACACGCGGCTCGCGGCTGTCGCGCGGCCTGGGCGTGGGCTCGCGCCCGGGCGCCTTCCGCCGCGCCGCCCCCAGCATGGAGGGAGACGACGACGGAGCAGGTGGCAGCGGCGGCGGGCGGGCTGAGCCCGTTCTGGAGATCAAGTCGGTGGACGGTTTTCAGGTGAGTGGGCGGGTGGTGCAGACTGGGCGGCAGCCGAGGGCGGGACCTGAGACAGGCCGCGCCGCAAGCGGGTCGTTGTATGTTTGGCTTCGAAGAGTTCTCACTATACGCACCCCCCCCCTCCTGCCGCCGCGCCAACACACACGCCCACACACGCCACACACACACACCCGTCCTTTGACTTATCATACTTGTAACCCCTCCTCCCACACACGCACGCAGGGCCGCGAGAAGGAGGTCATCGTGTTCAGCGCCGTGCGCTCCAATCCGGAAGGCCGCCTGGGGTTCGTGTCGGACCCGCGCCGCCTCAACGTGGCCATCACGCGCGCCAAGCGCGGCCTGGTGGTTGTGGGCAACCCAGACACACTCATGGTCGACCGGTTGTGGGCGCGGTGGCTGCGGTGGGCGGAGGCGCAGGGCTGCGTGATGCAGGAGGGCGGACTGGCGGGGGGCGGCGGAGGTGGAGGCGGAGGCGGAGGCGGAGGGGCAGGGGGAGGGGCAGTGGGGAGCAAGGGCAAGGCGGCGCGGGCGCAGGCGCAGGCGCAGGAGGAGGAGGACGAGGGCGAGGATGTGGAGATGGTGGTTTGAGGGCTGTGCTGGGGGGGTTCACCAGCCCAAACTAAACCAAACCAAGCCAAACCAGGTGGGCAGTGGCGGGCGCACGTGTGGCAGCGTGAGTCCATGTGTGTATGGCGTGAGCTCTTGTGCACTCGTGGGCAGCGGGAGGCGGCTGGAATGGGCGTTGGAACGGCTTTTGGTTATGTGTTTGCGTGCACACGCGTGCCGTGATTCCTTCAGGTCGGCTGGGTGGCTGGGACAAGGTGTTGCAATGAGCAGTGATATCAAGTTATGCGTTTCAGCGAAGGGTTACTGAGTGCCTGTATGCAGTGATGGCGTTGCTGGGCTGTTAACGCAGCTGTCGTTGCTGTTTGCTGTGTGTGGTGGGCTGGCGGTGCAAGGGAGAAGTGGTATTGGTCGGTGGTTCAGTACTGGCCAGCCCGGCCGGCGTCGTCCAGCCCAGCCATCCCAATACAGCAGCCACCTTCCGTCAGCCAGCCATGGGCGCGACCGTCCACAGCGTTTACCGTCGGTTACGAGGTAACATGTGAATTCGCAACTTGCGCTACTGACTGCCTGCTCTCGTGCCGCCTGCAAGCCCACTCCGCCTTCCGCTCTGGTCTACGTACGCATTAGTTCCGCAACACTCGTCAAGTACGGTTCGGTAGCCCCTAATCCGCATGGGTGGGGTTGGGGGGCGGCGCAGTGCGGTGCGCAGGCCGGTGCTTGTGATCAACGTGGTAAATGCCACCGAACTGAATGGGAGGGGGAGTTGGTGGTCGGGGTCGCTGTCGAGCCAACATGCGGGCAGTGCAAAGCGCCGGCAAGCCCAGCAAGTGGTGCCGTGCGGCTGGTAAATGCCACGTGCTGTTGCTGCACGGAGCTGTGTTATGAGTGCGCAGTGCTGGCCAGAAGCAGCGCTGGCTGCGCTGCTCTTCCGGTGCTCCTGCTGGCTACCGCCAGCTACTGCGAACCTACATGCCAACGTCAACCTCGGGTGTTCCGGAACTCCGGAAGCAAGTTGTTGAGGCGTCATCGGCGGGACATGCCAAGTCTAGCCGCACAGCAACGCCACATCTTCTCCTCAGTCCCACGTATCACCGCCAGCCAGCTGCTAATCCTCAGGTGTCCAGCCGGGCAGGTGACAGCAGGCCAGCAGCCGTTGGGCCTGCAAGAACCGGCATCCCACCCGGCCGAGCTACTGAGCCTGTGGACGCGCGGGCGGTGTGCATCGTGGGGCTGGAGTGTGTAATTGTGCGAAGGCGGGAACGGACGCCACTGGGTACGCGTGGGACGGGTATGACACAGAAAGCTCAATCCGTCCGTACGCTCCCCCCCTGCCTCCGCGTACGCACCATTTATGCACGGGACCCCTTTGGCATCGACACGGTTATGCGCACACATGCACCACCTCCGTGCAATGCTTATAAGCGGCTTATATCGACATATACGTCAAGCCGACCACGACACACAAAGCCCGCAGGCCTTGAAAGCCCGACTCAGGCGAATGTTGCGAGACCGCGTAAAAGGTGAGGGAACTAGGACTGCAGTGTCAGGGCAAGTGACACAAGCCCAAGGGGTGTAAGTCCACGCATCCCGCTTATCCCCGTCATTCTGTACACGCTGGGCTCTGGCACATTCTCTCCGCCATTCTCAACCCCAACCGCTTGCAAGCCGCGGCGGTCCCCGCGCATCCCGCGTCCGAGCACGCCGCAGGCAAGCACCGCCGTGGCCCCCACGACCGCTACCACCCCACCCCAGCCAGCCAGCCGGCCAGCCAGCCAGCCAGGCAGCTCCCATCACGGAGCGCACAACCCCCCTTTCGGGCTTGGCAACACTTGTATCCCACCTCCAAACCTGAGCCTCTCCCCCAACGTGCTCAACTCGCCCGCTCCAAAGCCCGCACGGCGACGGCCACACCTCTGACGTCTGGAGGCTGACACGCTGCAATGGTGCCATCACACACACACACACACACACACACACACACACACACACACACACACACACACACACACACACACACACACACACACTCGCTCACACACATGGGCTCAAGGGCCCGGCGCACGCGTGGCTGGCCATACGCTGGATGCAGACTGCCTGTCCCGCGCCGCACTGCGCCATGCACCGCCGCCCCGCATGCATTTGCTACTGAAATGCCATGCCACAGGACCACGCACTGGCCTACGTACTCCGTCCTCATTTGCTCTCACGCGTAGCCCAGACCGCCAGCTCTGCCCCTTCGCCGTCGCCGCCGCGGTGGTGGACTTGCTGGGTGCACCCCTGGTGCAGTTGATGTGGGCGCCTGCTGCCCTTGCTGTGACTTCGTCGGTTCCTACTGCATCTATCCAGTGCCATACCCCAAGGGCTAATGTCCCATCTACAGCCACACCACCACACCTAGAACTACTGCCTGCGCTGGACAGACCAGAGCCAACACGCTGGACGGCCCCCACGCCATCCCCAAGTCCCCCTTGACTGGGTCCCGAAAGCCACGCGGCCCTATCGGGCAGTGCCGCGTACAGCAACGACCTGTGCTGCCACGTGCTACCCTGTCAATGCTATTGTTGGCCCACGCATGCGACTACAGCAATCCGACAGCAGTCGGCTTCCGTGTGCCAACGCTGCCCCTCGCCAGGCTCGTGTGCTGTCCACGCCGCGTCCCCCTTACCCACTGCTCCCGACATGCGCACCGCCCGCATGCTCAAATCAACGTGACTGAATGTCACGTCAATGGGGAGCGCTAGCGACGTTTCGCCTCGGAAAGTCCGCGTGCATGCGCTCGACATGCTTGCACGCCAGCCCACGTCCGATATGATGTTTATAGGACAGTAAGCTTCCTTAGAGGCAACACTATGTAAAAGACATCCTCGCTGGCACGCCTTCCGTCGGCTTCGCGCGCCAGACCTATGTTATGCCAAGGTAGCCCAACATAAAGGTTTCGGTATGAAGCGAGGTACTCTGGAAGCTAACCATAGCAATAGTACTTTCACAGGGGCCTAAAGTCGTGAAGGGGCCAAAGGTGTTGCGCCAGGGGCGCGCCCTCAGCGGACCTCTCGCGAGCTCTCGGCTGCGGCATTATGGCCATACAGCATAAAGTCTGTTGCTCGCGCTATCCAGCGAGTGTTCGCTGGCCTTCCCGCGCGCGCAAGCACCGATCGGGCTGTACGGCTAGCGAGATCAATTTCCGTACCGCGTCGGGGCAGGCATGAAGCGCGTTGTTTCTCTTACGGAGTTGTCCCCCGCAACCGCTAGTCGACCATTTCTCCTTTGCACACCACAGCAGCAAAGATGGCCCTCCGCGCTGCCCAGTCCGCTAAGGCCGGTGTCCGTGCCGCCCGGTGAGCAGCATGCAATATTTTAGCGTCGATACTCGGAAACTATAGGAGCGCATCAGCCGACCGATGTTCGCGTTGCTGTCGCAGGCCCAACCGTGCCACCGCCGTGGTGTGCAAGGCGCAGAAGGTCGGCCAGGCCGCCGCTGCCGCTGCTCTGGCCACCGCCATGGTTGCCGGGGTGAGACACTGGATCAAAACATCGCGCAGCAGCATCGGGTGCCACAGCTCGGCGATCTAAGCTTGGAATATTGGACCTGGAGGATCTGGCGCAGCAGCGAGCGTTCGGCGGGGTGCTGCGGGGTTCGCTTGCGAGCGACGACATGGCGCTATTTCGCTAACGCTTGCTCTCTTGCTCCCTCCCCGTGGATCTGTGCTCGCAGTCGGCCAACGCCCTGACCTTCGACGAGATTCAGGGCCTGACCTACCTGCAGGTCAAGGGCTCCGGCATTGCCAACACCTGCCCCGTGCTGGAGAGCGGCACCACCAACCTGAAGGAGCTGAAGGCCGGCTCCTACAAGCTGGAGAACTTCTGCATTGAGCCCACCTCTTTCACCGTGAAGGAGGAGAGCCAGTTCAAGGGTGGCGAGACTGAGTTTGTCAAGACCAAGCTCATGACCCGCCTGACCTACACCCTGGACGCCGTGAGTGCTCGCGATATGAATGTGATCGTTCATGGTTCAGTTGGTGAAGCGTGTTGGCACAGATCGCGATGTTCATGTTGGGTCGCGACTGACGATCGCTCGCGGTTCTTTGCTTGCAGATGTCCGGCTCGTTCAAGGTCGGCTCTGACGGCTCCGCTGAGCTGAAGGAGGATGACGGCATTGACTACGCCGCCACCACCGTCCAGCTGCCCGGTGGCGAGCGCGTGGCTTTCCTGTTCACCATCAAGCAGTTCGATGGCAAGGGCACCCTGGACAACATCAAGGGTGACTTCCTGGTGCCCTCGTACCGCGGCTCGTCCTTCCTGGACCCCAAGGTGCGCGCTGCTGCGATGGCGTTTTGGAGCGGACTGGCTGGGAATCGCTGGAAGGGGTGTCTCGGCGCTGGCAAGTGGGAAGGCGCTGGCAAGGACACGTGACACGTCGGCGAGGGGTGTGGTGGTGGCTCTCCTGGGACATACTGCCTGTGATGTATACCAGCTCCGATCTCACGGCCGTGCCTTCCCTCCCGCCTGTCGCACACAATCACCACAGGGCCGCGGTGGCTCGACCGGCTACGACAACGCCGTGGCTCTGCCCGCCCGCGCTGATGCCGAGGAGCTGCTGAAGGAGAACGTGAAGATCACCAAGGCCCTGAAGGGCTCTGCCGTGTTCTCCGTTGCCAAGGTGAGCATCTTCAGCATATTGTCTCCTGTATGGCATTGGCAATGGGAGAAGCGGGGGGCCTCGCCAATGACTGGGGCAGTCGTGAAAGTAGGCTGCATGAATCATGGTCTTAGCGCACGGCATGCTGACCACTTCCCCGATGAAATGTCTTCCCACCTTCCCTCGACAGGTGGACCCCGTGACCGGCGAGATCGCTGGTGTGTTCGAGTCCATCCAGCCCTCGGACACTGACCTGGGCGCCAAGCCCCCCAAGGACATCAAGGTCACCGGCCTGTGGTACGCCCAGCTGAAGTAAGCGCTTTCGCCCCCCGAAGATAAACACTTCTGGAGGAGGAGGACGCTACTGCTTAGCATGGTCGACCGCTGCGAGGAGGAGACGTGAGCCAGGATGCTGGAGGAGCTCTAGCGGGTGTACATCGTAGGTGCTGCTTCCGGGATTGGAAGGGTAGGCAAAGCAGTGCTGCGGGCGGGCAGACGGCGTGTCAAAACGCTCGCCTGTGTGCGGTGCAGTGCTGGAGCGTTTTTGTTGAGGACGCTCAAACTCGGGTGGATTCAGAGGTCGGGGCGCGGAGGTTGCGTGGTTGATCGAGCGGGGGCCAAACGTTGCCGCTGCCGCACGCCTGCCGTATGCGCGCCCGGCAACAGCCGTGGTGCTGTCGGAGCGCGAGTGCCGGTTTTGGAGGTCTAGGAGTGCTAGGTTGGTGCGAGCGCCGTGTCATCCGGCTTTTCGAGAAGAAAGATACAGTGTGCCCAAAAGTGTGTGATTATTGTGTTTCATAGTGGCTCTCGAAACAAGGCCGCTTTCCCAGTGTAGCCTGACACTTCGGAGCCCTATTTCCCCGACTCGCTTCTCGTCGTGCATGCGCTTTGCTGGCAGTAGTGGCAGCACCGCTGCTCTCAGTCAATAACAGGCTGGCAAAGGCCCTGTGCACAGATTAGTCATGAGGCGTGTTTGCGGCGGCGTGTAACACCCAAGATGAGAACCGCCCTTGCTCAACATTAGCGCATACGTCACCTTCTGTAGAAGCTGTCCTACCTGATGATCAGCTCACAGCAGCAAGAAGTCAGCTCAGCCAGCAGCACACCGGCAAACACACGCGACCAGGTACGCATGCTATACTGCACCTGAGACAATACGTGTCGGTGTTGCTGCGTAACCAGCTTGGGAGTGCATGGTAGCAGACGCGGCGATACCATGCGGTGACACCTTGCCAACCAGGCGTACGGGCGTACCAAGGCATTGTGGCTGTCCGTTCACCCCTCACCGCGGCACCTAGCAGACCTCGCCAACCTGCCTTGAACCCTGTCCCATCACACACCCACGCGCCGCTGCCAGCTCTCCAGAATCCTGGAGGTCAGCGACACAGACACCTGGCAATCGGCAGGCGGACTCGAGCAGCAGCCGGCCTGGGCCGGCCCAAAGCCCCAGACGTCCAGCATGCACGCACGGACCGCTGGGCGGCTGGAGTGTGCGTCCGAGCGGGGCCGTGCGGACCGCTGCGAAGCAGGGGTTGGCAGGAGTGGCCGGACATGCACAGCGAAGAAGCACTTACAAGAAGGGGCCTTGAGAAGCAGGGAGGCGCCAACAATGACAGGAAAGGCCGTACAAAGGCTTGTGATCAGGCTTGTGTGAGGGCATCCGCCCCAAGCGGGGCAGGCTCCAGCCTGTCCCCCCTTCGTCCCCTTTCTCTGATACCAATCCCGTCGTAGGCATCAGTGGATGCAAGAGGAAACGGTGCCAACATGCTGCACGGCCTGCACCCGCTCTTCGGGAGAGGCATGAGCGTGCTCCACTTGACGTGCTTTACATTAGAGGAGGAGCTGGAAGATTGAACGTTTAGGTGGAGGCAGGTGCCTAGGTGGTGGCGCTTTGAAGGGAGAAAAGGGCGTGAGCGAAGGGCCTACTAGCTTGAAATGGCCAAGGAGCGGGCTGTCGGCGCTGCAGTTGGCACGCCGCACGGTCTCGGGCAGGGCGTCCCTACTTATAGTGCGTGTTCGCTAGCTCGTGAGCTGCGTCAGGGAGTCCCTCGTGTAGCCGGTGCAATCTTGAGGGGGGAGCAGGGCGAATGGGCGAAGCCTGGCGAAGGTGCGCTGGGATTGGGAGTTGCGTGCGTGCGTTAACCTGGCGCCACACTCATTGCGGCCGTTTGTCGGCCCGACGTTTACTAATTTAGTCCTTACCCCTACGTGCAAAGGCATTACTCGAACCCACTTACCTTCCTCGTTGCAGCCGGCATGAACGTGGCCATGAACCTCGCGCAGGGTGCGTGCACGCGATTTGGGACTAGTTACTCAAGCATCAATGCTGATCATTATTGCTGGGCTGCGGTAACATTTACCGGATTGCTGAGCGGCTGTGCACACGGCGCCATGCAAATATTCAATTCCGCCCGCATACCTCGGCTCTTTCGCGGCCCCGCAGGCCTGCCCAGGCACTGTCTGAAGGCGGTGGGAACTCGAAGCGCGCGCTTGAGCCGAGGTGCGCTCAGCGGAGCTCAGCGACTGGGGGGTTGTTCGGGCTGGCACGTTGTGTGGGCAGCGCGACTAGCCCATTTCGCGACATGTGTGCACCCATGCGAGGGGACGGGGGCGCTCGGCGGGGGCAAAAGCCGGGAGCACTTGGCACGCAGTGTGGCTGCAGGCCTCTGGCCTTCCTGGGGGAGGGGGGGAGGGGGCGGCTGCGCACACTGCACGTCCAGGCCCCACATGGCTTGGGCTGCGCGAACGGCCCACCCACACGCCCGTAGTCCCTGGCAGCTCCGTGCATGCCGCAAGCACAACACCCCTGCTTCGCACCTAGTTGCATACACGACTTCATCCGCCACCAAGCGACGACTCATCACTGCCGCGCTGTCCCGCCAGGCCTGTGCACGCGCGTGTCGGCCTCCGCCAGCGCCGGCGAGCAGTTTGACTTCGACCTGTTCACCATCGGTGCCGGCAGCGGCGGCGTGCGCGGCTCGCGCTTCGCCTCGTCCTATGGTGAGACCTGAGTTACGTAACATGAATCATGAGACCTGAGGTCTGAGACCTGAGGGCTGGGACCTGGTTTCTGAGAGGCCGCACAAGGACTGAGAACACCTGAGTGGAGGGGAGGGGAGCAAGCCGGGTGTAGCTAGCACGTAGCGAGGAGGAAGAGCCAACGGGTTGGAAGGGGGACCAGGCCGCACGCTGGCGCCAATGAGGATACAGGAACAGCCGAACACAGCCGGTAACTAGGTGACTGACGGATGACAGCTGGCGTAGCGGCGGCAGGGCGCGCTGCGCGCTGAGGCACACGAACACACGGCGTTCCCGGCATCCCAATCCTTGCGGTCGCCCCCGTACCCCTGTGCGCACATTGCAGGCGCCAAGGTGGCTGTGTGCGAACTGCCCTTTGACTACATCAGCTCCGACACCAAGGTGTGTGTGTGTGTGTGTGTGTGTGTGTGGGCCGCACGTGTGTGCATGTGAGGGTGTGTGGGCCGCACGTGTGTTAAAGAGCACAAGGCCACACCTGTGTTTGTATGTGTGTGTGTGTGTGTGTGTGTGTGTGTGTGTGTGTGTGTGTGTGTGTGTGTGTGTGTGTGTGTGTGTGTGTGTGTGTGTGTGTGTGTGTGTGTGTGTGTGTGTGTGTGTGTGTGTGTGTGTGCATGTGTTGTTAGGAATTTACAAGGGAATGCGTGTGCGTGTGTGTGTATGTGTGTGTGTGCGTGCGTGCTGTTGTGGGAAACCATGACAGCGCGCGCCCGCCCATGCGTTGAGAGTCTTACCAGGACACTCGCCAAACCGGCAGGTGAAGCCTCTGCGTATGTTTGTTAACAAGCACAAGGGGCATTGCGGTACCGGTATGTCCGTATGTGTGGTTATTTGGCTGTCGTTCTTGCCGTCCTCACCACGCCCGCCCCGCCCCGAAGCCGCACAACGCGGCACGACACCCCCCCCCCACCCCCCGCTCCCGCTCACCCCCGCTCCCGCTCACCCACTTGTCTGTACCATCCTTGCAAACCCCCGCTCCCACCCCCCGCTGGACTTCACGGACATCGGTAACAACGCGTCTACTATGCTACTGTACCTGCCTACGCCTTCACTTCTTAATTAATCATGAATGTAACCCCCCACCCCCACTCCACCAGGGCGGCGTGGGCGGCACGTGTGTGCTGCGCGGCTGTGTGCCCAAGAAGCTGATGGTGTACGCGTCCGAGTATGCCGAGGAGTTCAAGGCCTCGCAGGGCTTCGGGTGGGAGTGGGGGCGGAGGTGGGGGGGGGGTGGAGAGGGGTTGTAGATACCAGCCGAACCCAATTCAACAGAGCGAGGAGGAGCGCGTGGCCTATGCTTTGAAGGAAGGAGAGGGGAGATTCGGTCAAGGGGGGCGGGAGGCAGAGGTGGCAGAGAGGTGAAGGGGAGGTGGCAGAGATATGCCAAGGCGAGGAAGCTGGGAATTTGTTGAGGCGAGGTTGGGTTACAAGGGCGGCCGGCGTCTGCATGGATGTGTGCAGCAGCACCCATCACGGCAGCACCCATCCAGCCCATCGCCCGCCCGCTTGCGCTTGTTATCGCTTCTACCTCTACCCTGCGAATGTGCATGTGTATTAAAGAGCACAAGTGTGCATGGGGTTTTTGTGTGTGTGTGTGTGTGTGTGTGTATAGTGTTTGTGTCGCCCTGACCTGCCCGCTTACCCTTGCTGCCGCTGCTGCTCCTCCCAACCCTCCCCCCAACCCCTCCTGCCCCCCAGCTGGACGCTGCCGCCTGGCGCCGCCACGCACAGCTGGACCGCCTTCATTGAGGCCAAGCGCAAGGAGCTGCAGGTAGGTGCGCGGCGCGGGCTTGGGGGGAGGGCGGCGAGGGGCGGAGGTAGGCGGAAGGGGGGGATTGAATATGAGCGGGTGGGGGGTTGGGCCAATGACGAGGCACTCGAAGGCCGACAAGCACCTCGGGACTTTGACGCGTCGTTTGCGCCCGGTGACGGACACGACTGCGATGGGCATACGTCCCACTTCCCGCTGTGTGCCGCTGGTGCCGCTCTCCCATATTCACACTCGTGCCCACACACCCACACGCGCTCTCATAAAGCCAATGCGCTGCTTCACACGCTCTCGCACTGCCACGCCCGCCCACGCAGCGCCTGAATGGTGCGTACAAGAACACGCTGAAGAACGCCAAGGTGGAGCTGGTGGAGGGGCGCGGCCGCGTGGTGGACGCACACACTGTGGAGGTGAGGCGGGGGAGAGGGAGGAAGAGGCGGGAGGGAGGAGCAGGGGGGGAGGAGCAGGGGAGGGGGCAGCCAGTTATGTGAAGAATGGAGTGGTTGGGGGGGGGGGGGCAGCAGGGGAGGCAGGAGCAGGGTGGGGGGTAGCCATCCATATGAAGAATGAAGAACTCGGGGGGGAGGCGGGCCCCGCTGGGAAGTGCAAAGCGCTGTATGGGGTGTAGCGCTGTGTGGCGCTGGCGTGTCAGGGCCCCCTGTGTTGTGTCGGAGGGCTGTGTGGGGATGCGTGGGGTTGTGTGGAGGTGTGTGGAGGTGTATGGGTTGTGCGGAGAGTTGTGGGCCATGAGGTTCGACCAGGAACTGGGGGTGAGGAGATACCGGCAGTGCGTGCGCATGACGACACGGGGCAGCGGCGCGTCGCGCGGTGCGGGCACTTAGGCAACCCCCGCTGCCCGCCCGCCCGCCCCCTCTTGGGCAGGTGACTTACATTCGAGACGACAGCAGTAGCACCAGCACCAACACCAGCAGTAGCAGTAGCGCCGCTGCTACAGCCGATGCTGGTGCTGCCTCCACCTCTACCCCGACCCCCACCCCCACCGCCTCCCTGCACGACCTGGGCGCCTGGCTCAGTGCCCCGCCCCGCCCCGCGCCGCCGCCGCCCCCTCCCCCTCCCAACAACCCACCACCGCCACCACAGGTTGACGGCAAGCGCTACCGGGCCAAGAACATCCTCATCGCGGTAAGGCCGCGTGTGTGTGTTCCTCATGGCGGTAAGGCCGCGCGTGTGCTCCGACGGGGGGAGTTTTCCGTTGCAGGGCGCAGCGGCGGGGTTTCCAATGGAAGCCACGAGGCAAGCGCGTGCATACACACACAGGGGCGCCCGCTTCCTTGCCCGCTCTCCAACACACGCTTTGATTGCCTGGTGCTCACTGACACGCACGATGTGTGTGTATGTGTGTGTGTGTGTATGTGTGTGTGCACAGGTGGGCGGCAAGCCACACAAGCTGGACATCCCGGGCGCCGAGCTGTGTATCACCAGTGACGAGGCGCTGGAGCTGCCCGCCTGCCCGCAGAAGGTGCGAGCGGGAGTGGCGGGCGCTGGGCTGGGCTGGGGTGGGGTGGGCTGGGGTGGGGTGGTGTGGGTTGGGCTGCGCTGGACTGGGCTGGAGGAGCCATGAAGGAGGTGGTGACACTAGATCCCCGCAAACATACACAACGCCACACACACACACACACACACACACACACACACACACACACACACACACACACACATCGCACGCTTCCAATGCAACGAACACTCTTAATGACACACACCCTGCCTCACGCAGGTTGCTGTGCTGGGCGGTGGCTACATCGCTGTGGAGTTCGCGGGCATCTTCTCGCGCTTCGGAGCCGAGGTGCACACCGTGTACCGCCAGCCCCTGCCCCTGCGCGGGTTCGACGAAGAGGTACGGGTGTGTGTGTGGGGGGGGGTTGTAAATACCAGCCCAAACTAAACCAAAGCCAACGAAAACGGGAGTGCAGGCAGAGGCGTTAGTTGCGAGCGATAATACTTATGGGATGTGGGCCGAGGCGTCGCGGAGTAGCAGGGCGAGCGGCGCCGGCGATAAATGTCGCCGCCCGGGCTCGGTGACGCGCACAACAGCAGACAGGCACGCGGACGCGACAAGCAAAACCCACGACTTACCTGGCGACCAGGAAAGCAGCCCCGACGCCAGGCAGGGAGCGTCGGGCCAGGAGCACGACATGTGGGAAAGGGGCAAGGCAAAAATCGGAAGGGCAAGGCACAGTGAAAGGGCCGAGGCGTGTCGGCAGTAGGATAAAGAAGGGATAACAAAGACAAGACTACACACAAGCCCAGGCGGCGAAAGAGGCAGAGAGGGCGTGAGGCAAGGGTTAAGAGGTAGATGTGGGTGGCATGGGGACCGGTTAGGGGAGAGATGACGGGGTGCTGGGCAGTGTGCGGGCCGCGTACGGCTCCCCACAGGCACTGCCAGCCTGGATGCCCCGCACGCAGAGGGGGCACCCAGATGCAGGGATGGTTAGTCGGGAGGAAGGGCGGGGCAGGCAGGGGGGGTTAGCCGTTCGTGTGAAGGACGGAGTGAATTACATCACAAGTGGGGAGGGGTAGCCGTTCCTCTGAAGAAGGGAGTGAACAAACCAAAAGGGGGGCGTTAAAGCAAACGTTTAAGGGGGGGGGGGTTAGCCGTTCAGGAGGGGGAGGGTGGGGGAGGGGTAGGAAGGGAGGGGGCGAGGGGAAGGGGGGATGCGAGGCGTGGATGCGAGGTCAGAGCCGTGAATGGTGAGGCCAGTGGAGAGCATGGGGGAGGGCAGGGAGAGAGCAGCGGGAGCTTCGGAAAGCGGGCAGTGTGAAGTGCTGATAGCTGCACACACGAAGACACACACACATACACACTCACACACATGCACGCGCCTCTTACGCCCCCACGCTGGTCCCCCCAGGTCCGCAAGTTCGCGGCGGAGCAGTACGCGGCTGCGGGGCTGCACCTGCACGCCGGCTGCAACCCGGTGTCGGTGAGCAAGCAGCCCAACGGCAAGCTGAGCCTGGTGGTGAAGGGGCCGGACGGCGCCACCTCAACACTCACCGACCTGGACCAAGTCATGATGGCCACGGGTGAGATGATTCTTCCTTTGTAGCTTAAATTTACTGGTTGCTTGAGAGAGCTTATTTGTTCGTGCCTCTCTCCATGCCCGACCGAAGTCTGGGGTTCTTTAGGCGCATGCACAGTCATTTTCGCGCAAACAAGGTCTGCCTCGCTCGCGCTCGTGCAGGCCGTGTGCCCAAGACCTCGGGTCTTGGGCTGGAGGAGGCGGGCGTCAAGATGGGCAGCAAGGGTCAGGTGAGGTCGCGTCTCTGTGCATGTGTAGTTGTCGATGCTGTGATGTCCGGGGTTTCCGGTCAGCCAACGGGGCAAACACCATGCAGTGACACGGCCATACGCCGGAGTATTGCGTGCATATACACCTTGCTTTTTGCTATAGCTCCGGGAATGCTCTACACCTCAACAATAGTGCACCGAAGTGCTGCTGCCACAACGCTCGCTGGTTTCTGTCCAACGGGTATATGCTCGGCCCCTGACGTCGAGGATGCGTGGATGACCTGCCGAATGGTGGACGTGCGGCCTCCTCCCCACTGCCCCCCCTATACTACTGTTCCTAGCTACGCCTGTAAGGTCATCACTCCAAACGCCTCCACACGCCTCCACACACACGCTCACGCCGCAGGTGCTGGTGGACGAGTACTGCCGCACCAACGTGCCGTCCATCTGGGCCGTGGGTGACGTCATCGACCGCATCCAGCTCACGCCGGGTGCGTGACTCACGGCGGGCGCACGTGCGGGCGGTTGGGTAGTTGGTGGTTGGTCAGTTGGTTGGTGGTTCCAGCATGCAGTGGCGGAGCACCACCATGTCCTGCATCAGCGCCGGCCGGCCCTGGCGTCGAATTTCCCCCCTCGTCCCCAACAGCAAACCTCTCTCCACCTCTCAACCCTCCCTCCCTCGGATCCCCTCCATCCATTAATCCCCACCTACGCCTGCTGCACTGGCTATACCTTCACTTCGTCATGAATGTAAACCTTCTCCCCCCCACAGGTCTACCATCTACCACTTCCTTGACTAGTCATGACTGTAACCCCCGCGCACTGCAGGCGCGCTGGGTCTTGGTTTCGTCGGGTTTGCAACAAATCCAACCCCACCCCCCCCGGGGATTCGTCTGCAGTCTTCTGTGCATCCTGTACCGCTTTTCCAAACATCCTTGCAACCCCCCCCCCCCGCAAACACACTCCCTCCTCGCAGTGGCCCTAATGGAGGGCATGGCTGTGGCCAAGTCGGTGGCGCACAACACGCCCACCGTGCCCGACTACTTCGCAGTGCCCTCCGCCGTGTTCTCAAACCCCGAGATTGCTACCGTGGTGAGTGCGTGCGCGTGAACCAAGAGAGCCAAACCGCGTGCTTGCTCTGTGTGTGTGTGTGTGTGTGTGTGTGTGTGTGTGTGTGTGTGTGTGTGTGTGTGTGTGTAAGCACAGGGCCGACGCCGGGCACCTCGCATGCACAGTTTTGCGTTTCCCCTTCCCTTGTGTTGTCTGACCCAATTTCCCCGCGCACGCACACGCACATACACACGCCCTCTTCCCCGCACCCTCCACTTCTTGTAACCCCCAACCCCGCCTCCCCCCCCCCCCACACAGGGCTACAGCGAGGAGCAGGCTGCTGAGAAGTACGGCGACGTGGACATCTACACCACCAGCTTCAAGCCCATGCGCAACACCATCAGCGGTAGCCCCATCCGCACCTTCATGAAGGTGTGTGTGTGGGGAGCGGGGGTGGAAAAGCGGTACAGGATGCACTGAAGACGGGGTGGGGTAGTCCATTCCAATCCCAAAGTACACCACTGTCAACCCAGAACCCAGAGCGCGGGGGGCGGCGCGGCGACGCCTGATGGTAATTACTGATGTACACGGACTGCTCACACAGTACCGTCCTTTCTTTTCCTATGCTCTGCACCTATTACCTTCCATGTACTCCCTACCTCTTCCTCTCCAATCCACAAACGACAACCCAACACAATCCAAACATACCCACGCACAAACATACACGCAAACAGATTGTGGTGGACGCCGCCAGTCAGAAGGTCGTGGGCATGCACATGGTTGGCGCGGAGGCGGCGGAGATCATGCAGGTGAGGGGTTAGCGGGGTTGGGGGCAGTGGGGGTTGGGGGTGGGTGTGCGGGGGCGGGTTTGTGGGGGCGGGCATCGAAGTGTTTGTTCCAGGCGCGACTAGTCGCTTGCGAAGACGGGGCCGAGAGCCGGCGGGGGAGGGCGGCGTGTATGTGTGTATGTGTATGCCTGCAGCTGGTGGCTTACCTGCCCCTGCCCAACTAACCCCCCCCATCACTTGCCTAAGGATGCAACTACCGTACTCCGTCTTGCATGGACGGCTAGAACCCCCAGCTTCACTCCAACCACGCCGCCGCCACCCGGCACAGGGCTTCGCTGTGGCCGTCAAGGTGGGCGCCACCAAGCAGCAGCTGGACTCGGTGGTGGGCATCCACCCCAGCGCCGCCGAGGAGGTGCGTGAGGGGGCAGCAGGGGGGGGGGAGGCAGGGGGAGGGCAGGGGGAGGGAATTCCATTCATGATTACTCAAGACGAGATGATGGGAGCGGGGGGAGGGCAGGGGGAGCAGGAGCACAACGGCGAAGGGGGCGGGTCGCTGCGGAGACTCACCAATTCAGACTCGTGCCGTCATATCTGCGTTTTGTGGTATAGATGGTTAAGGCGGCGGGATGCGGACAACGGGTGGGGGTGGGGGCCTGGGGTTTGCTGCCACGACAAAGGGGGCAGGACAGCGGCAGGACAAACGCACAGCCACGTAGCCCTCCCCCCCCCCCCCACACACACGCACACACTCTGTCGCACCATTGTATGCCGACCTCGGTGCCGCCGCTCTTCCCTGTCCCCGAAGATGGTCCACCGTCTGCCACTTCCTTATTAATCATGAATGTAATTCCCCTCGCCCTCCGCCGCAGTTCGTGACCATGCGCACGGTGAGCCGCCAGGTCCGCAAGCCCGCCTAGAGGCCGGCGCGCCGCTAGGCCTGCAACAGCGGAGGCCTGCAGCAGCGGAGGCCCGCCGTGCCATTGGTGCCCGGTGCAGCAGCCGCGGCAGCTCCGGCAGTAGCAGCAGCAGCCGCAGCAGCGGCTGTAGCAGCAGTGGCGCAAGGGCCTGCGCACAACAGCTCCTGAGCATGGCGGGCCCCTGTGCTGTCCAGAGCCGGGCCGCTGAGTCTGCAACAGGGAAAAGCTCGAGTCCATTTTGCTCCGAGGATGGGCTTTGTCCTGTGTGTTTGTTTTTTCCTTTCGAGGGAGAGCCACCTTTCTTGTCCTGTGTGTGTCCAGATCGTGACGCGCCCGGCTAGGAAGGCGTGTATAGAATGACGTCGCCATGCTCTGTATGGCGGCGGGATGCAGTGCGTGTCAAGAATTCGGACTTTTTGTGGTGTTGCGTCAAGAGTGTGCATGTTGCTCGGAGGTATGAATATATGGAGGAGGTGAAAAGGTCCGTCGGTGTCCATAGGCGTCCATGCGATTTGCATGTGGCATGCTATCATGCCGGTTTGTGGTCCCTGGTTGTCGCCTTGGCGGGCTGACTGGCTCTGTCAGCTGCGCACGGATGCAGGCGCGCTGTGGGATGGAGGGGCTGGGCTCTTGGCAGTTGGCGGCACGGGGGCACCCCACGGAGGCACCCCACCCTTGGGTTGTAAATCAGATTGGTTGCATGTCTCGCATCCGCCCCAGCGCGTGTGGAAGCAGCCGCACCGCGTGCGTCAAATGGATTGCAGCTGTACCCCTGAGCTGTACCGCATGTACGTATCACGAAAACACATGGCCTTGGCCAGGGCAAAGGGGTGGCCACTTGGCCACTGGCTGTCAGGCGTATCAGCAGACTCCTAGGGGCAAGCCCCCAAACCCCCAAGACGTCCGAAAATACCGTACCGGCAAACCTGCGCCAAAACGTCTACACTCCATAGAAGCGCGGTTCAAAATCCCATGTGTCTACCGCCGTGGACGTGTCTACCTCCACGGCTACAGCTGCGACACGTGTCTACCGCCAGGGGGGGGGGCTCAACCGCACGCATGCATGCACACGCAATCACGCACCAGTCTCGCTCATGCTGGTCCGTAAGGCCATGTCTGCAACCACCCTCATGTGCCCCTCATGCAGATATAACAAGAGCTTCACACCTAACACCGTCTTCCACCCACCCCCACACCACATCCATACCCACAAGGAGACGATGCATATGCTTAACATGCCCTGACCTTCATACCGGTACCATCTGTATGAATGTTGCATTCATGCCACATCACGGCAGCCCCGAAGCTTGTGCGTTCGCGCGCACACTCGTACTTTGCCCCACGACCCACCACACAAGCCCCAGCACCCCTTCCCAACTCTCCTGCCCTTCCCCTCCTGCTCTATCACCCTCACTGCCCGCAGCCCCCGCCAGCTCCTCATGCGGCCATCAGCGGGTGCAGCCAGTGCTGCAGCCGCTGCGGCCCCAGTGCCGCCGCCAATGCCGAGCCGTTAGCGCCCCGGTGCAGCCAGCCGCACCTGCGCGTGTGCGTGTGTGTGTGCGTGTGTGTGTGTACGGTATCCTAAAGCACAAGGAAAGGAAACGCTCGTGTATGCGATGCGGTACTCAGGACTGTGTGTGTATGTGTGCATGCATGTGCGCTGTGCTTGGAAGGTCCGGTATGGGTTCGAGACTGCACAAGACTTCGATGTGTGTGTGTGTGTGTGTGTGTGTGTGTGTGTGTGTGCATATGTGTGTGCGTGTTACTTATAGGGAGCATGTCATCGCTTGACTTGACGCACCTCATGAGGCCGGCCGTGTCCGCTGCCGGCGCCACACCTGCCGTCAGCTCCGCCGCCGCCTCCAGCCACATCACATCCAGCTGGTTGACCACCCGGGCGAAGCTGGGGGAGGGGAGGGGAGGTCGGGATGGGGGCAAGCACGACGACACGAACCGTGGCGGTGGGGAGGCGGTAAGGTGGCGAGGGGGATGGCGATGGGGTGGCAGTGATATTGGACGTTGGGACGCCGAGGTACGTGCTTCGGGGCAGGATTGGCCTCATACATACACGCGCACATGCGCACACAGCCGCACGCTGCTTGCTTGCGCATTGGCTTACACAGTCTTGACCCCTTGTGCTTGCTTTACACACGCACGCACACGCATACACATTCCCACCTGTACAACTGGCGGTCTGGCCCCTGCGCTGCGCGTATCTCCCTCAGCGCCTCATCTGCGGGGTGGCAGGTGCGGTAGTCCAGCTTGCGGTGGTAGTGCAGCGAGTCCGTGGCCAGCGTGTGGGACTGCGGGGGGGGGGGCAGTGGGCGACACAGGGGGGCAGAGGGGGGCATAGGTAAGGAAGAGAAGGAGGGGGAGGGAGAGGAGGGCAACATTTGGGGCTAGGGCAGGTGGGTCGGGTTGTGCCGATGCAGCGGAGTGGGGTCAAGAGGCGTGTGGCTGCGTGGCTGCGGGAAGCTTGGCCGGCGCCCTGCCGGCTCCGACCCCACACACGGCGCGCGGCCGACTGCGGCACTGGACCCAACGCCACCATCCGATCCCCTTCCCACCACCACATACGGTAACGCACACGTACAGTTTCCCTCCTTTTGCGGGCGCTCACCTCTGCCAGCGTGGCGTTCCAGCCCAGACCCAACGCCATCACCGCCGCCGCCCCGCCACCTGCTCCTCCTCCTCCACCACCTCCTGTTCCTCCTCCTCCTCCTTCTCCTGTTCCTCCTCCTCCTCCTTCTCCTCCTCCTCTGCTGCCCCCGCCTCCCACCGCGTCCAGGTCCAGCACCAGATCAAACTGCAAGAGCTGGTCGGACGCCGCCGCCACCGCCTCCGGTCCCAGGGTGCCGAGCGGGCTGTGGAAGCCGCGCTCACCCAGGAAGGAGCTGCGGCGCCGGATGTGGGTGGGGGTTACATTCATGATTATTTACGAGGATTGAGGGAGGGTAAGGATGGGGCTGAGTTGGGGGTAGGGGTCGTCATTTCCCGTGTCAAATTCAGCCAACCGTGGCCAGTGATGTGCAAAGAGACGTAAGGGATATTCCAGTCCTCCAAAGCGCCCTCATGGCCCCCTCCCCTCCCATCCCCTCTCCTCTCCCTCACCGCAGCATGTAGTTGTCGGCCACGGGCGGCGCCAGCTGTCGTACGAAGGAGGCGTTGGCTCCGCACACGACGTTGTGGAACACGTCCTCGCCGTCGTCCGGGTTGCGCTTCAGCCAGTAGGCCTGAGGAGCAGCAGCAGCAGCGGCAGCAGCGGCACATAGGGAGGGAGGGAGGGAGGCGATGGGCGAGTACGGTAGCGCAAGAATGGGTGGAGCGAGCGGAGTAGTGTGGAGTAGCGGATGGGTACTGGTAGGTGAAAGAAGATAGCGGTGTGTCGAGGCACATGACACACGCACCGGGTGCCCTCACACGCACGCGCAGACACACACACACACACACGTTTCCTTTCTTGCGCTCTCCAAGACTCGACCGGTCACCTTTATGAGCGTCAGCATGAAGCGCATGTGGCTGTGCTGGCGCCGCAGCGGCTCCCTGTGGTGCGCGCACGAGGAGGATCATCGGTATGATGCGTGCGGTTTGACGCGTTGTGGTGCAGCCGGTGTGGTGTGGCTGGTTTGGCGCGATGTAGTGCGGCGGTTGGGCACGTGGGCGGCGCCCAACCACCGCCGACGACGTGGACACAATCATGACAGGCACAAGCAGCGCCCCCGGCCGTTGAGACTGTCGGAGCTGGTGGGCACGTACGGCAGGTGCTGTTGCTGCGCGAGCCGCCACCGGCCCTTTCTGCGCACCTGACAGTGACCACGTTCACAAACTGGGGACACAGGTGCGCGTCGTACATCTGCGCATGTGCAAATGTGTTCCGGGGCCCGGGGGTTCAGAGAGTTAGCGCTACCGTGCCATGTCCTTGTCCCGCCCCCCCATCTCCTTGGTAACCACGATTCAGAAACAGGCAACATGGCGGAAGACACAATGCGACTGGACGGCCGTTCCAACAGGAAGAAAATCCCTGGGAAATGACAAAGCTTTCCCTCCCTCTTTGCCCCCCATCCCCGCTTTATCCCTCCCCTTGCACCCACCCCTCCATCCCCGGCCAGCAATGTGTACTCGTTGCTGATGAAGCTATAGCCGGCGTCAGGCGCTGCCACTGCCGCGAAGCGCTGCCGGCACGTTCGTGCCGTGTCAGGCCGCTCCACCATACCCCAGCGGCCCCACCTGCGCGGGTGGCGTGCGTGCACAGGACCGGCACGGGGCGTGTGTCAGGAGGCGTGTGTGTTCCTAGGGGGCGTCCACAAGGCCCAGGAGCACATGGTAGGAAGTGCGCGGGTCGCTCGTGTACCACAGTACGGCAGCAGCTTGTGTTACGGAGCGCTGGGAAAAGAGGAAAGCGTACGTGTGTAGGTGTGTCAAGGGGGCGAACGACGCGGTCGCCCGCTCCACCGCACGCCAAACCGCAGCACCATCAGACACAGTCATCACCCCTGCACCCCCCCCCCCCGATGCCTTGACTGTTTAGACCTCTTAGGCTCGGGCACATAACTCCCTCCCCCGCACCCCCCGCCCACACACACACGCCGCCTGTTGCCGTTTGCAATTGTGCAGGACACGCACTCACAGGATGCGGTGGCCCCTGCTGACGGCCAGGTAGGCGGGCATGTCGATCCAGCGGCACTCGTCACTGAAGCCCCGCACGTGCTTGCCCAGCGTGGGCGGCGACACGCAGCCGTTGGCGCCTGCGGCGTGGTGGCGGCGCCGGGAGGTGGGCGTGGGGCGTGGGCGCGAGCGTGGAATATGGGATGCTGGCGGGAGAGGGTGATTGGTATGAGAGTGGGGCTGGGTTGGTTGGGGGAGAAGAGCAGAGGAAGGCGGGAAATGCCCATAAGACCATTGCCCAGCCCAGCTCGGGCAGTCCGTGAAGGTGGCCCCTCTCCTGCATCCGCCTCACCCGCCGCCTCGCCCCAGCTGGTGCCGCCGCTCTTGCTGATGTGCAGGTGCTGCAACACGCCCCGCGCCTCCACAGACTGGCGGTGAATTGCGTACAGCTGCGGGGTAGGCATGAGTGTTCAGCTGATGTGTAGCATTTGTATGTGTATGTGTGTGTGTGTGTGTGTGAAAGGGACACGAAAGAGGCGGGAAGCGGAAGCTGCGGATTTGTAACCACTCCGAACCCCAAGACGACAAATATGATGCTGCAAAAAGGTTGCTGCAAAAAGATTGCTGCTAAATGAAAATGACCTATACACGCACCAGCGCAAACATGCGTGCCAAAAGTGCAGCAGGCGCAGCACCGGCCCCCGCTTCGCCTGGCTCTCCTGCCGCCCCTGCCCCTGCTGCCCCCCCTGCTGCCGCCCCTGCTCCTGCTCCTGCTGCCCCCGACCCCAGGTCTGACTCGCACACGTCCCCAGTCAGCCATGCCGCCACCAGCTGAGACAGCAATACACGCCGCAGCAGCGGCAGGCCGGGTGCGGGGGCCAGCGGCATTCGGGCCGCCTGCATGGCGCCACCGCCGGCGTTGCCGCGCACGGCACCGCCTGCACCCCCGCTGGCGGCGGTGGCCGCCATGGCTGCCGCCGGCACGGTCCGGAAGCGCGGCGCCACCGCCGCTGTGCCCGGCACCGCGCCTGTGACCACCCCGACGGTAGCGGCCTGCTGCAGTGTCGCCCGTCGGGACTGCTGCTGCGACTGCGGCTGCTGCTGCGCCTGCTGTGCAGCGTCCGCACCCGCACCCGCATCCGCATCCGCACCCGCGCCTGCCGCCGTTGGCTGTAGCAAACCACGCTCTCCTCCTCCTCCTCCTCCTGCGCCCGCCGCCGCTGCTACTGCCACTGGCTGTAGCTCCAGGCCGTAGTGGCGGCGCAGGATGACCTCCAGGAAGGCGTTGGCGCCGGCGGCCCAGGCGCCTAAACAGGAGCCGTTCAGGGCGGCGTAAGCGGCGGTGTGAGCTGCCAGCCAGCGGCCGGCGCCGCTGCGCAGCTCCAGCACGGCTCGGAGCTTGGTGGTTGACGGCATGGCGACGGCGTGACGCAGGTGACTCAAGATGACGCTGCGAGGCTGCGGCAGCTGCGACGCCCGCCGTGGCGGAGGCGGCTGCTGCGCGGTTCCAGATTCCCCGGAGGCGGCGGGGGCGGGCGGGGCGATGCCGGTGCCGCCAGCCTCGGCCTCCGCCGCGGCCACCGCTTCGGATGCGGCGGCTCCGTCAAGATAGGCGAAGCGCCGCAGTGCCGCCAGCACGGCATCTGCTGATGTCATCTGGCGGTCAGCCGCTGTTTGTTGGTCGGCTACTGCCGGCTGTTGCTGCTGCTCTGTTGCGTCCCCTGCGGTTCCGGCTTGCATGGCCTGGCGCAAGCCCCTCCCCGGCACTCGTATGCCAGCAGCGTCGACAGATGCCCCGAGCTGTGGTGGCTGCTTGTGTGCCTTCTGCTGCAAGTGCCCGACCGCGGTGCGGAGCATGCGGCCCTCAGCGCCAAACAAGCGGCTACGCTGGCCCCGGGCCGCGCCCGCGGGCGCGCTAGCGCCCAGTGCCCCGGGCGGAAGCAGAAGGAGCAGGAGCAGCGACAGCACGCAAGAGTGCAGCAGCGACCCTGGCCGCAGCGCCGGCTTCCGCGGCCGGTGGTGCGTCAGAACTCGTTCTGTGCGTTCGCGTCCTGTACCTCGCGGCAGATGCTGCTGCTGAGATTGCGATTCGCTTGGCTGCGCTGAGAGTTGGCAGGGGCTGGGCGCACGGGCGGCTCCAGCAAACCATGCCAGGCCGCTAGCTGTGAGTGCCCATGGCGCGTGTGCGTCCGGGGACAACTGCCTTCGCCAGCTGTGGCTGTTCATACCTTAGGAAACCGCTATGTTATGGTCGAAGAGCCGCGCGCATTCAAGGTTTCCAGGAGCGGAGAAGTGCCAGGGTTGGAAGGGGGCTCGTGGCGGGCTGCCGATGGTCACCGGCCTGCAGTCAACGGGAGCATGGGAGTCACAAAATTGAAATAAGGTGATCACCACGCATCAACGCAGTACTTTGGCATCATGTTTCGCGCGCGAAGCCGCACTCGATTGACCAGCGCTTTGCTGCTCCTCCTCCCTAACTACCTTCAAACTTATTTAAGCCCAATGAAACTTTGCTTAAAGCAGAACTGAAGCGCCGGCGTAGGCTATGGATCGCAGCGGATGAAGTTTATCAACGCAAAACCAAACTGCCAGGTCTCATTGCGTGTTGGGACATGAAATAACACCTGACCTTATTTATTCTGTTGGTAACACACGCCCTGATGTCGTTGCTGGCAGTCAGACAGCGCTCTGTGGAGGTCTCGCCCACAGCTTTTGCTGACGCTTGCGCTGCTTTCCGGGTGAACTCCTCCAGTAACGGTACGCCCTGTAAATGTGTTACAGGCAGTCTTGCGCTGCAGAGTACAACTGACCGTACATCATGCTGCATTCCGTGCATGTTGCACGGAATGCACGCGCTGAGTGCATTCGTTCAAGTAGTGCATTTGTCTGGGGCGGGCGCCTGGGGCTGGCATGCGCCTCGCCCCTACAGCAGAGAGTCTGTGACTTCGTGTCTTCGGCACTGCTCATGCGTGATACCCGCAGCTCACTGGCCCTAGCTCTACAGCTCTCCACGCCCCAACACTTGAATCCATCGCCCCAAGAGGCCTTGTCCGGCGCCCCATTGTTGGCTCCTGGTGCGATATGGCGTTACCAGCAGTCGCCCATGGCTCCACCCCGCCTTGCGCCCCGGCCTCAAGCCATACACCAGCACCGTACGCCGCAGCAAAGAGCGCCTGGTCGAAGACACAGCCTCCGTCCGAGACCTCCTGGGGCCTGCATCTGTCCGCGCTCCACACACACACACACACACACCCTGGCAGGCGCTACCGCAATTTACCCCACCTTCCCCCACAGCCGTTCGGCAATAGGTGCCACAAAACCACCCCCGCATGCCACAGCCTCTTCCATTTTCGTCACCACCCGGTCACCGCGGCCCGGTTCACACTTCGTACGGAGTCGCCCCACCCAATCTTGGCAGTGTCCCCGGCAACACATCAACTCCGTGCCAACCGCACATGCGCAACAGACACACGCCGCCCATCCACACTCTCACGGCCGCTGCAGCGTCGCCTTGTGCCCTTCCCGTTCCACCTCTGCCTCGCCTGTGACTGGCAGCTTGTGGTACCAGGCAAATTCAGATGCGGCCACGAACGTTGTCAGTGTTCTAACAAGGGAGCCCCGTCCTAAACGTTCGATTCCGAGCCCCCGCCGACGCCATACCCCATGCCGTTGCTTTAATGTCGATCGAGCATCACACAGACGGAGCTGGCACTGTGGCAACGCCGCGAGGCAAATCTTTGGAGCCGAGCTATTGCCGCTGCGACCAGATTTACCATGCACCGCCTTGCAAACGGAACACATCTCTTTCGTTCGGTCAATTCAACATCGGCGTAATCCGCTCTGACATAGACCCTGGACACTTGGGGCATAGCTGCCCCATCCCCTGTCCCACATTGCGCGACCCGGAGCAAAAGGATGACAGGAACACTCGCATGCCCGACGTGTGCCTTGTGTGGGCCCCGCGGCTCCACCGTCGGTAGCTAATGGCTCCCGCAAGCGGTTGCCACATTGCCCTCGATCCGACACGGATTGCACAAAGCCAGGCGCCATCCCCGGGCCCTCAAGCAACCGCTGCTCAACCCAGTGGTCGCCTCAGGTCAACGACAACATATGCACCATGCACGGTCCTTCAATTCTGGCTGCAGTTGTTCCCGAGCCGGCAAAGCTGCGTCACACGCACATGTTGCGGCCGCTCAGCTGCGTTTCCTCGTGCTCTTCGACTCCTCCAGCCGTTCAATCGTCGTCCTCGGCGATGGCGAACGAGTGGCTAGCGATGGCCGCCGCCGGCTTGGCCGCCGCTTCCTCACCGCCTGATGCCCGGATGCGCAGCTTGATGCGGCCGGAATCGTCCGACGCAAGCGACAGAGCCACACCGCCGTCAGACGGCGCCGCCGCTGCAGCGGGCGCTGCAGGCACCACCGCAACGGCGCCCTTGGCAGCCGGAGCAGGCGGCGGTGGCACCGCTTCGGCCGCTGGAGCCTCCTTCTTCGGAGTGGGAGCCGGCGCGGGTGGGGCGGCAGCTGCGTCCGCAGAGGGCGCAGAAACGGACGCGGGCGCGGCCGCCTTTGCAGACTCCACCTTGCCCGCACCGCCGCCGCCGCCGCCGCCGCTCTTACCGCCAGTGCTACCCGCACCCTTGCCGCTGCCCGGCTCGGCGACCTCCGCCGCCGCGGGCGAGCGGACGCTGATGCTGAGCTTGACGTCTCCCGACTCATCGGCCCGCAGCGCCACCGTAACGCCGCGGCCGCCGCCCTTGCCGTCCTTGCCGTCCTTGCGCGGCGCAGCCCCACCACCGGCGGCGGCACCGGGCGCGCCACTGCTGCCCAGCATGCGCACCACCGCGGCCTTGGCAGAATCAGCCACGCCCGCCGCCTTCGCCGCCTGATCGCCGCCCCGCTTCTCCTTGTCCCCCTTCTCGCCCTTGTCTCCCTTCTCCGCCTTGTCCTTGCCGCCTTTTTCCTTCTCCTTGTCTTTGCCGGTCCCGCGACCGCCACTGCCCGCCTCGGACGAACCCGAGCCCTTGTCACCCTTCTCCGGCTTCTCCTTCTCCTTCTCCTTCTCGGCACCCTTCTCCTTCTCCTTGCCCTTGGCGGCCGCCTTGCCCTCCGCGCCCTTAGCGGAGCCGCCGCCGCCGCTGTCCTTGCGGCTCAGCAGCTCAGCCACGCCGTTGCGCTGCGAGCCCGCGCCAGCACCGGTGGCAGCGGCCGCCGGCGCCCCCGCCGCACCGCGCGCGGGGCGGCCGTCCCGGCCGGCAGCGGCCGCGCCAGCGGCCGCGGCTGCGCCGCGGCCGCCAGCCGGCGGCGGCGGTGCCGGAGGCGCCGGAGGTGCCGGCGGCGCGTCGCGGCGCGAGCGCGTGGCACGAGCCTCATCCACGATGTCCTGCGCGGAGCGGCCGGGGCCGCCGCGGGTGTCGCCGCGGGCGTCACGCACATCGCGGCCGCCGGCGCCGCCGCTGGGCGGCGCGTTGCGGCCGTCGCGGCCGCCGTCGCGGGGTCCCAGCGGCGCGCCGGGCCCGGCGCGGTCGCGGGGGTCGCGGGGGCCAAGCGGGCCACGGGCGTCCACGGGGCCCGGGCCGGCTCGGTTGCGGCCGTCCCTGGAGGCAACAAGCACGAAGCCAGACCATGCGGTAGCATGTCGTCAGCAGGTGGGCTGTATGTGTGGAAAAGTGACAGCGCGGCTAGCTCCCGGGCACCGGGCTGCCCCGCAGTCCGCCCCATGCCGAGTTTCCGGACACACCACCTCCATAGGCGCCCATCTCCCCACCTGTCGTGTCCGCCATCCAGCCGCACGTCCTGAGCGGCGTAGCGGGGCGGCGGCGGCGGCGCCGGCCGGCCGCCTAGGCCCACACCCGCACCCGCACCCACACCCGGCGGGTTGCTGGCGCCCGGGCCGCCTGCGCACAAGCCACAGTGCACAAAGGGGCAGATAGGGCGTCGGGGCGGGGCTGGGCGGGGCTTAGGTCGCGGTCGCAGCTAGGACCAGCACCTACCAGTATCAGGCAGCGACCGTCGCGTTCGTTCAACCGAGACCCGCCCTCGCACCCCCTGGCCAAAGCATGGAAAACGCTGGGTGCGATGCACGCGGTGATGCGGACTGGTGGCTGCTTCCCCCGCCTCACCGACGGGCGTCGGTCGTCGCCACCATACCGTTTCTCACGCGCGCCGCCCCAACCCAGCCAGCAACCCGGCCCCGACCCCGACCCCTACCCCAACCCCAACCCCAGTCCCGCGGCCCAGACCCACCCGCGGCCGAGGGCGCAAACGTCGACCACGACGGCGGTGGCCGGCCGCGGCGCAGGTCGTCCGATCGCAGCGGCTGGTACTTGCGCCCGCCGCCGATCACGTCCAGTAGGGCGCTGATGGGCACGAACCAGGGCTCGCCCGCGTTGCGGCCCGCCGCCGCCGCCGCCAGTGCCTCCGGCGCCCGCCGCTCGGCGTCGTACTGCTGCGCGTTGATCAGAATGACCCCAACGGCGCGCACGTCACCGCGCAGGTTCTTCTGCGAGTACCAGCCCATCATGCGCGCCGGCGCGAAGGGGCCCTGCGAGCGGTGGTTGTGGTTGTCAAGGCAGTGATGCGAGAGATATGTGCGAGAGAGAGTGTGTGTGTGTGTGTGTGTGTGTGTGTGTGTGTGTGTGTGTGTGTGTGTGTGTGTGTGTGTGTGTGTGTGTGTGTGTGTGTGTGTGTGTGTGTGTGCGTGCGTGCGTGCGTGCGTGCGTGCGTGCGTGCGTGCGTGCGTGCGTGCGTGCGTGCGTGCGTGCGTGCGTGCGTGCGTGCGTGCGTGCGTGCGTGCGTGCGTGCGTGCGTGCGTGCGTGCGTGCGTGCGTGCGTGCGTGCGTGTGTGCGTGTGTGTGTGTGTGTGTGTGTGTGTGTGTGTGTGTGTGTGTGTGTGTGTGTGTGTGTGTGTGTGTGTGCGTGCGTGCGTGCGTGCGTGCGTGCGTGCGTGCGTGTGTGTGTGTGTGTGTTGCCACTGGGATCATCTGCACCTACTGCAGCGATTTGTGCCCAGAGAACCTCTCGGGCGCTCCCGTCGCCCACCGCTTCGTTCCGCCACTCCGCATATCACAGTGCAGCCCCTTTTGCATTTGGTTCGGTTCAGTTTGGGCTGGTATCTACAATTCCACCCCGCCTGTTGCCCCCGCCGCTGGCGCCCTCCGCCTGCGTCCAGACCCCCTCCGCTTCCTCCCCAACCCCCCCCCCCATGCCAACCCTCCCCAACCCCACCCCTCTCACCTGCACCCCGCCCTTGTCGTCCAGGTAGTACCACCTCAGGTCGGCGCTGTTGTCGCAGAAGAACAAACCCACCGCCTCCTGCATGCGCGGCGCACCGCCGGCGCCGCCCTCCGAGCCGCCGCCTCCGGAGGCGGCGGCAGTGGTGGCGGCTGGCGCCGCCACGCCCGCCGGCTGCGCCGCCACGGCGCCTGCCGGCGCCGCCGCCGCGCCGCGCTTGGCGGCGGTGCCGGGCTGCGCCGGCGGCGGCAGCGGCGTGTAGCCCAGCACCCTGTTGATGTCCCGGACCACCAGGCCGATCTGGGTCCAGTAGCCGCCCACGCAGCGCACGTACACGCCCGAGTCAAAGTGGCCTGCGGGGCACAGGGTGCGGGGCACAGGGTGGCGTGATACGGCGATGGATGAAGCGGTCGGATGGGGTTGCACGCGCATCCCGCGATGCCTGAGCCCAGACAGTCTAAATTTGAACCCGTGCGGCACCCTTCGCCTTCGCGCCAGGGGGCAAGGTCACCAGCAAGGGGCCCAAAGCCTACGCCCGCTGGTGCCTACGCGCCTCCTGGCACTTCCCCGGCGCTGCCTGGCGCCGACTGCGCAACCCCGTGCCGCAACATTAGCCGTGAGCCGCGGACACAACCCGTGCTGTGCTGCCGCCGCCCCAAACGCAGTCCTCGCCCGCTCACCGTCGCACCACCAGATGTACATGTGGCTGACGGGGAAGGGCCCCTGCACCTGGCCCTGCGCGGCGAGGCAAGGCAAGGCAGCGGGCGGTGGGAAGGGGGGCATGTGTGTGTGAGAGCGCGGCGAACGAGGAGGCACGGGGTGGAGGCACGTACGGTGTAGCGTGGAGGGGGCAAAACCAGGAGGCGGGCAGCCGCGAGGCCGCACGCATGAGCCACCCCTGTGTCGACACCCCCCTTAAGTGTTGGGATCACGTTGGCGCGACGTCAACACCGCTTCTGCGGCACCGCGTGCACTGTGTCCGAATCCGCCGACGGCGCCAGCGGGCTGGGTCAGTTAGCTCCGCAGGGCCGGAATGAGGAGCCGCGTCACTGTTGCACCAGCCACGTCAGGGTCCGGCAGCCGCCACGCACCACAGCCCCGCGCACGGAGCCCAACGGTGCGAGCGGCTGCTATGTGCGGTGCGTTGCGATGCGGTGCGTTGCATTGCGATGCGTTGCGTTGCGCACGAGCCGTGCTGACACTCAAACACGCCCTGGCGGCCCCAAGCGAGCCAACCAAGCCCCGTTTGCCTTCGCGCCGTGACGCCACCTGCTGCCGTGCCGCGCTGCCTCACCCATCCGCGGCCGCATGCGGCCACCCCCCCCCCCCCTTCGAGCCTACACACGTACATTCACCGTACATGTTGCCCCTGTGCTCACTGTCACAGGACCATGGCACATACACACAATACGGTACGCTCGCTCTTCTTCCTTTCCCAAACACGCGCACATACACATACACACACACACACACACACACACGCATGCAGCACGACACGACACGAAACACACACATGTACGACCCCCCTGGGCACAACACACACATACACACACACGTACCGCGGTGTCCAGGTACTCCCACTGCACCTCGAACGGCGCGTCGCTGCTGGTGGACGGCAGACCCGGCAGCTCCGCCGCGCCCGGCGGCAGCTTGGTCGGCTGCGGCGGCACCGCCTGGCGCGCCGCCGCCGGGGCCGCAGCCTGCGCCTGCGGCTGCGCCAGAGGCTGCAGAGGCGCCGCCGGGGCCGCGGACCGCTGCTGCAGCTGTGCCTGCTGCTGCTGGGGCTGCTGCTGGGGCTGCTGCTGCTGCTGCTGCTGCTGAGGCTGCTGCGGCTGCTGGGGCTGCGATGAGGGCGAGGCTGAGTTGAACATGTGGTGGTAGTGGCTGTACATGGTGTGCAGGCGCAACGTCTCTTGCGTCAGCTGCGTGCCACTCTGCTGCGCCTGCTGCTGAGCCGCCGCCACCGCCGCCGCCTGCTGCTGCGCCTGAGCCTGAGCCTGCTGTTGTGCCTGAGCCTGCTGCTGCTGTGCCGCCGCCTGCAGCTCAAGCTGCTGCTTCGCCGCCGCCTGCGCCTGCTGGCCAACCAGCTGCGAGCGGCCCGCCGCGGCGGCCCACTGGCTGTTCGCAGCGGCGGCTGCGGCCGCCGCCGCTGCCGTCAGCGCCGCCACCGACGACGCGCCCTGGGTGGCGGGCGCCGCCATGGAGCCAGGGATGGTGCCAAGAGGCGAGGCACCCCAGCCCGAGGTGGTCGTGGCGGCCGCAGCCGCGGCGGCGCGGTTGGCGGCGGTCTGGTCGAACGGGTCTGTTGGCAGCGGCTGTGCGCCGGCGGCGCCGGCAAGCAGCCACGCCTCAAGGTTCGCCAAAGAGCCGGCGGGCACGCCGGCGGCGGCGTTGGCGGTGCCGCCGGCAGCCGCTGTCGGCGTGCCGCCAGGGCCGGGGCGGGCGATGGCCGACCCGGCGGTGCCCGCAGCAGCCTCCTTGCCGGCCTGCTGCAGCTGCGCTTGCTGCTGAGCATGCTGTTGTTGGTGCTGTGCCTGCTGCGCCTTGCCGGCGTGGGCGGCCGACAGGCCCGTCGCATTGCCGCCAACCGGGCCCCCAACGCGCTGCTGTTGCTGCTGCCGCTGCTGCTGCTGGCTGGCGCCAGCTCCGGAGCCGCCCAAACCGGCGCCTAGCACGCCGCCTAGGCCCCCCGAGGCAGCGGCGCCGCCTAGCCCGGAAGTGCCGAGCAGGGGGTTTGAGGCGTCAGTGCCCAGAGGGATATTGCCCCAGCCCACACCAGCGGTGCCTGCGCAAGGGTGGAAGGGGCGCGTACAAGCAACGCAGGGTGAGAGCCGGTGTGACGTCGGGTTGCCGCGCGCGCATGGAGCTGGCTCCTGCGCGACACGACGAGGTCACGTGCAAAACTGATGTTGCGAGTGGGGCTCAACGGAAGATGTCCAGCTTCAACTCCGTGCCGGTCCAGCGACATAGGTCCGGCAACATTCGGCCCAGCAGCCCGTCCATTCCAACGGGCTTTACGAGCAGGCGCATATCTTGTTTAACGACTTTAATGCAATGATACGTGTGCTGCTGCATGCGGCCTGCGGAGACGATGCTGGGTTTCCGCGGGAGCCTCAGCAACTCGCCTGAGGTGCCGAAGCCCGCGCTCCAACCCGTTCCAGAGAAGGGCAGGCCCCCAGCCCAGCCGCTGGAGCCCGCTCCTGAAGGTCCTCGCCCCGTGCCGCTCATTCGTGTTGCAAACTAAACCTGCGAGCAGGAGTGCAGAGTGCATGATCATCACCGCGCGATACCAGCACCAGTCATGCCAGCATGCTTCATGTCATTCGCATGAGCACGTCTCATAGCCGCGTGCAAGCACTGCTATCACAGGCGTTCGCGCGCTGAGTGTAGACCCGAAGCGGTTTTCACACAGTGTTCTGCAAGCGCTACCAGTAAGCAGCGCATTCATGTGCATGGCGCTGAGGTATCGCACTCACCTACTTGAGATCCGTCCAGACTGCGGCTAGCCCGGGACTTTTCCTCCCGGGGGACCGCTCGAACGACTCCTAGACGAGTGCAGACGGTCAACTTTAACCTGTTATAAGTGCTCGAAATTAACGGGAGGATTCCGGGAGCCCCTACCCTTGGGCCTTTGCGTGCCCATGCAACACAATCCCGTGCCAACCAAAAGGAATGTTTGCCGCGGTTGGCTATGATGTCTCTTGGACTGTCTATCAAGGAAGGAATTCACGCGGCACAACACCCGCGCGTTTGGGCTAGGTTCATCTGCGATTAGCTTCACGCGTCTGCCCTTGGCTGTCCGTTGTAGCACGGTGCCTGCCATTTATAAATTCCAATAGATAGGATAAGGAAGCGACCCATAGCGGCTGCTTTCAGCGCACTGCACGAGCTGAATCAGGGCGCTGCGACGAAAGGCAGCCCTTCAAGCGGCACGGAGCTGATTACCTGTAGATTCAGCAAAGATGGTAGGTCCTTCACTGGTCTGCGCGCGCTCTGCTCCGTGTTCGCCAGCGTGCTTCCACGGCGGGCCCTTCCGGCCTTCACGAACCTCCCTCGCTCCCGCGCCTGTGCCACGTGGCGTAGGCGACTCCTCTTGTGGCCGGATTGAGTGTGGCGGCGGCAGCTTTCGTGGGCAAGCAGGTGGTGCAGACCTACATCAAGTTTAAGACTTCTCCAGGCCTGTTCAACTCCGTGGGGCGGCAATACTACAAGGTGCGGACAGGGGGCGCAGCGCACAGGCAACGGCAAGCCAGCAGATGGGCGGCCCGGTCAGCGAATCCGCAGCCGCTAACGTGGGGACAGGGCTGCGGGCTGCAACCAGCGGGGCCGCCGGACAAGGCGCGAGGCGTGTAGTTCGGGTTGACGGAGCAACTGGGGCGGCGGCAGCGAATCAGCACGTTTCCCGTCATTCTGGAAACGGCCGTGCTTAGGCGCCAGTTGCGGCTGAGGCGCCGGTTGCGTTGGCGGGAGGGAGCCTGCACGCGGCCTCTGACGCCGTACCTGTCAATCCACGGAAGCCGCCAATTCCTTATTCCAGCGCCTGGACATGCTTAAGTTGGCGTGAGCCACCCATGGCCGCTGGCTGCAATGATGGTGCTCGCTCCTCGTCGCCCTGGTGGCATGCACAGGGCGGCTTCCTGCCTGAGATGACGCGGCGAGAGGCGGCGCTGATCCTGGGCATCCGGGAGTCTGCGGGCGAGGAGCGCGTCAAGGTAGGGAACAGCGTGACTGCGCGTGTGGATGGAGGGTGCACGTGCACGTGTGTGCATGCGTGCGTGTGCACATGCACCTGCAAGCTGTGGCTAGGGCTCGTGCCTGGATGGTGTCTGGATAGTGTCTGTTAGCTGGAGCCGGTGACGGAGGGTGAGGGGAAACGTAGTGCAGTGGACGAGGGCGTTTCGCACGGGGGCCAGGCCAGACCCCACCGAGTGGACCCAGAACGGTTTGTCGCGTTGCACTTGATCCCTGCGCGGCAGTGCACACAGTGGCCTGCGCGCGGGGCCTTGTCTGAATCACAAGCAACAGGAGTCATAGTCAGAAATGCAACCTGTTTCAGCTTGATTGTACGGCGTGACAAGGCATCGCGCACGGGATGCACGATGGCCATCCATGCAGCCCCACATACCGCCAAAGGGGGCGCCCGCTCACTTTTGTCCCGCACCCTGACACTGCAGGACGCCCACCGGCGAATCATGGTTGCGAACCACCCCGATTCTGGTGAGAGTAATGGCTTATTTGCAGCTGGGCAGCAAGCAGAACGGGGGGAGGGTTTCTTCGGGTGCCTGGACGGGCGCGCACAAGCACGACTCGACGATGCGCTGGTGAAAGCGCGAGGCGTTTGGCGCGCTGCCGCCTCGTGCATTGAACGCAAGAGCGCATTGCGTACGCCTTCTTGAGAAGTTCAGTCGCCCTAATGTCAACTTTGTCCCACGTGCAACTTACAGGCGGCAGCAGCTACGTCGCCGCCAAGGTCAACGAAGCAAAGGACTTGTTGTTGGGGAAGAAGAAGGTCGGAAAGTCACCCTTCTAAACGAGAAGTCTTTAGTGTGTGTGTCTGCGTGTGTGTTCCGGGGATCTGTGTTTAGAACGCTGAGTTGCAGGTTGCAGTGCAGGTTTGCTGGTGTCGGCAGGTGTGTCGGCAGGTGGCGGTGTGATGACCCGCAAAGCGGGCCGGGTGTTCAGAGCGCATACGCGGTATGGGGCCAGAGTATGGTTGGTGCTACGAATATGTGTCTTTTGACTTGAGGTTGCGGGGTGTGCAAGAGGTTCCAAGCCCCATGTGATACATCGCTGCGCAACACACGGCCGGCGGATGTATGATGCTGCGCCGCGCAGGCGAGATGGCCTGGAGGATGGCTCGGATGGTTGGGCCGGTACTTGTCTGATGTGTGTGGGCATGGGGACTGCAAACGTCCATATGGTTGACTCCTCCCTAGCTCTTGCTTGGTGAGGTAAATGGCTTGAGGGTGCCTGAAGTGCCCTCTCTGGAAGCCATCGTGAAGGGACTTTTCTTTGCGTGTTAGCCTCCAGCTGAATGCTGATATAAACAAGGGTATAAAGTGTACTGTAAGAGCTTTGGCTGCGCTGAAGACCGCTTCATGGACCGCTGCATGGGCAGGGCCTTTTGGCCCCCAACCCCAAGAGGCCTTCTGCGAGCTCTTCTTAACCCTCCGGCTGCTTTCCAACCTTAAACTTGTTCTCCTCCAAAGTTTGCTTGTCATATTCAGCCAACTTGATACGCACGCAGCAAAACACGTCGCACGCATAAGCGACCACGCAAACGCCCTGCTATTTTGGGCTGTGATCTAAATTGCACCATCTTTTAAGCTTTTATTTATCAGTCTGTAGTTTGTAAGGTCGAATCGGGCCTGCACGCGTTTCAATCAAATGACGAATTCTCTTCTTCGGGGGCCCAGCGGCTCGTTGGCTAGCTCGGCGAGTAGCCCTAGCACAAGTGGAAGATATCCTGCTGTAATCACAAGGGCGCGTGCTACACCTCGTGGACTTGGGGTTTCGGGACCGGCGGCTCTGTTGGCCTGCAACGTTGCCTGCAGCGGGAGGCCTGCCGCTCGCCGCGTTGCGTCTGTTGTTACGCGAAGCATTGCGGATGGCCATGACGCGGAGCGACTGAAGGATTGCGACGTGCTGCAACTCGAGACATTCCTCCAGGCCATCCGGGAGCGGAACCAAGGTGCGGGCGTGCGGGGCGGCCACGGTTGCACCCTTGATGCGCTTTCACGCCGTAGCGTTCAGACACGCGTGCCCCTGAGCTCCGCCGAGCTGGGCCCGCGCGGCGCGTTGACGGCCGCGTGCCGGAAGGGTGCCGGGGTTACGATACCGCAGGCCAGCGTGGCACGTGTACCGCCCAGGCCACACACAGCCCCCACCTCCACAACGTGCTGCCCCCACCAACCTGCGGAACGTTTTCGTGGGCCTCTGGCCTCATCCGTATGTCCTGTCCCACATCAGAAGCCGCTGCGGCGCATCACGCCGCGCCTGTGCACTGTCCGCAGCCCTCGCCACCACCACCGCCACCCTCGGGCCCCTGACCCTCCCTCCTGCCTTCCCCACCCTCCCTCCTGCCTTCCCCACGCTCCCTCCCTTCCTCCCCGCGACCCAGGCCCCTCCCAGGCCCCCGGTGAGGTGTTCCTGGTGGGGACTGGCCCCGGCGACCCCGGGCTGCTGACGCTGCGGGCGGCGCAGCTGATGGCAACTGCCGACGTGGTGCTGTACGACAGGTGGGGCCCCGCGAGGGCGGCTGGCCTGGGGCTGGTGGAATGGGGCTCTGGGGGAGAGGGGGCTGGGGTTATGGGGCTGGGGCACTGGGGTGGCTGGGGCTGGCGTGGGGCTGGGCGGTTTGGGGCTGGGGCAAGGGGGCTGGGGCAAGGGGGCTGGGGCAAGGGGGCTGGGTGGGCGAGGACTGCGGTGGCCTGGGGTTCTGGGGAGCGCCGTGTGCGCTGCATGGATCAGGCGGGCTACTGAGCTGGGGTGGTGGGCCGGGGCGGGTGTTTGCCGGGTTAGTGGCCCGGGGGCGCTGGGTGGGGCTTGGCAGCGCTGTGATACTGGCTTCCCAGTCGGGTACGTGGCAAGAACGTGAAACGCTGGCCGCGGCTCAAGCGGCTCCCCCTAGATCGCGAGGCTGCTCCTTCGCAGTCACCAGTGCACAACACACAATCTGTACCGCAATCCCCAACCCGCATCACTCCCCACTCCCTCAACCCCCGGCAGGCTTGTGTCTGATGAGATCCTGCAGCTGGTGGGTCCGTCCGCGCGCATGGTGTACGTGGGCAAGACGGCTGGCTACCACACGCGGCGGCAGGAGGAGATCCACGAGCTGCTGCTGGCCTTCGCGGAGGCGGGTGAGTGACGGATGCGGGGGTGCGGGAGGGGAGTCAGGCACCCAAATGGGCGTGGGCGGGCTGGATGGCAATGAGTAGGCGCGCGTGTGGCAGCTGGACTTGTTGTCTCTACACGCCGCCGCGCTACCCCGCGTGCTCCTTTACACATTCCTAAGACCATCCTTATACCAACTTACGACGCCAGTAACTGCCGTATACCTGTGAAGTTCCTAACCAGTAGCTCCCGGTTTCTCTGCTGCCCTACCTCTCTCCTCAGGCGCGCTGGTGGTTCGGCTCAAGGGCGGCGACCCGTACGTGTTCGGGCGCGGCGGCGAGGAGGTGGGCTACCTGGCCGCGCACGGCATCCGGGTGCACTGCGTTCCCGGCATCACGGCGGCGGCGGGTGAGTGGAGCCGGGCAGGGGAGGGGGCACGGATGGGGAGGGGGCCCGGATTGGACAGCAAGGGAGGGGCGTGTGATGTCCAGCATGCTGAGCGCCGAATGTAGCGGGGCGGGTACACCTTGCGTGGCGGAGAGGGTATTCGGGCGGCGCAGCCTCGTCTCCTCCATCCTACCTGTCGCCAGTCAACCCGTCCTCCCTGTCGCTTTCTACCCATCCGCACATAAACACACATGCACTCAGCCCGGCTTTAGCCTCTTACTCCTCTCACAAAGCGCACTGAAGAACTCCGACACGCCCACTCCCACGCACGCGCGCACTCACAGGCATCTGCGCGGAGCTGGGCATCCCGCTCACGCACCGCGGCGTGGCCACCTCGGCCCGCTTCCTGACCGGCCACAGCCGCGAGGGCGGCGAGGAGGCGCTGGACGAGGCAGTGGCACTGGCCGCCGACCCGCACACCACCCTCATCGTCTACATGGGCCTCTCCAACCTCGCCAAGCTGGCCTCGCAGCTGGTGGGCGCGGGTCTGGACCCTGCCACGCCCGCGGTGGCGGTGGAGCGCGGCACGACGCCCGGGCGGCGGGTGGTGTACGGCAGCGTGGCGGAGCTGCACGAGCTGGCGGGGCGGGCGGGGTTGCGCACGCCCACGCTCATCATGATTGGGGAGGTGGTGGCGCTGAGCCATGGGTGGCAGGGCTGGGCGGCGGCGGGGCGGCCGCTGGAGTGGAACGAGGCGTCGAGCTACCCGGCCCTGAAGCTGAGCCTGCAGCTGGATATGGGCGCAGTGGGAGGAAAGGTGGGGGCGGCAGGGGTTGAGGGTGAGGGGAAAAAGCGGGCGCGCCGCGGGGCTGGCTCGAGGAGTGGCGAGGAGCAGGCGGGGCTGGTGGGCGCGGCGTGAGCGGTAGGTGCCGCTTGTGTGATGGCTGGGGCGTGTGGTGGTGCGCGCGTGGTGTAGCTTGGACAGCTGTGCCGTGTGTATGGTTACAGTAAGACGCTTGTACAGTAGCGCTTTTGTGTTTGATGTAAGTCACGGCCTCGTGTGTTTTTACGGTACAGTTCACGGCCACGTCCGGATTTGCGGGGATGCCAAAGGCCCCCAACATAGAGGCGTGTGCTTAGTAGGCGCCCGCGTCAAGGTGGCTGGGTTGATAACGACCCGGGAGGGGAGGGCTCAGCCCTTTTCCTGCCTCCCTAAGGCAGCCACCTCCTTGTTACGGTACATGTATGACTATGCATATGAAGTGACTTGAGAACTGTCGCTGGGCACACTTGAGACTGTCGCTGGGCACTCAAGGTAGTGTGAATGGATCACGGTGCAAACCCGAAAAACAAAAGCTGTTCACTTGTCCGATCATCCAATGGGCGTGGTGATGTGCACGGCATGGCCTTGGGCGTGGCAGTGATAGGCTGATATAGTGCTGGGGATACGCGCGTGGCAGGACGCCTTTCATGTCCCGACTTGCAATGTACGGCGCCACGGTATGTGCCATGTTCCCACATGGGTACTGGGTAGAACTAAGCCACTGCGGTAGGCAAACAGCCATTAGAATATGTGCGATGTAACATGAAGTGAAGAGTCCAGGGCACTTTATTTCGGTTCGGTACGGTAACATGCACCATCTCACATGAGGCGTACGACAAGGTCCTTTGGGGCCCTTCTGGGCATGGGAATTCCACTGCTCCAACCTTCACACTGCCATCGAAGGCATGGTGGCAGTCCCGCCACCTGCGCCCACCCCGATGCCCCGTGTGCCATGGTGCTGCGACAACGCCATACCCGGCAAACGGACTACCTTGATGAGGCCCGGCCGCCGGCCGGCGCAACCTCCTACCCAGCGGGCAGCAGTGCCCCAGCCCCAGCTAAACGGGCCGCAGGAGACATCCCGGCGGGGGAGGGGGCCCGGCAATGTGCCCAAGCCGGCAAGCCCAGCACCAAGGCCAGGAATTCTATCCCCGTGAAGCCATCACGAACCGTTTGGTGGGGTCATAAGCTTCACATGTGTGTTTGGTGGGGGCCTGTGTGTTTGGTGGGGACTGCAGCGGCGGGCGTCGGGAACCGGGAGGTGATAGCGGCGGGCGGTCACAGGCGTTTGAGGACGGGGCTGCGCGAGCGGCTTGCGGAGTTGCAGCAGCTCCTGGCCATTTGTTGTCCCTGTGGTGAACATGCGGGGCCACGTGGGCCGGGGTCATGCGGTCTGCTGCTCTATGAGGGTATGCAAGGGGTGCCACGGTTCGCGACCTCCTGGACGCAGGCCAGTCGGGTTCACGGGTGAGCTGCGGACGTGGCGCTGCTATTCCTGTGCGAGCTGCGTGCGTCGAGAACCGGGGGGTGGGTGGGTGGGAGCATGCAGGAAAGACCGAAACAGGCAGGCAAACCAGGTGAGAAGGTGACATGGCAATGGCAATGTATGGCAGGCTGGCAACAGCAGTGCACGTGCGAACTGCGAAGGCGGCGCATGAGGATAGGTGGGGCGGCCGTCGATGGTGCTGTCGCGAAGGGGGCGTGTGCGGTATTGCCTTCCTCCGGCGGCTCAGCCCAAAACCATGAGCGCGGGCTTACAGATGGAGATGCAACAGCTCCGAGCGTGCATGTGCACTTGAAGCATGGAGGCCTGGTCTTGCTGCCTCCCGGAGCCATTTCAACAACCCTGCTCGGTACAGTCAAACACACAAGTCCGCCCGGTGAGTCATCAACTCCGTCCTGTAAGTCATCAGCACAAACAATGCAAGTATCGCGAACACCAGGGCGCAGCAGGCCTAGGCCTGACAGACCCCAGTGCACAGCAGCACCACACCGCACTTCCGCCGCCCTGTCCAACCGGGGAGCCGATCCCCCTCAACCAGAAGCAACCCCGCGGAACACGCACACGCCCCGCGGGCGAAAACCCGGGATCATGAGCACCACGCATGCAGCTGCCGGCAAGTAAAGCCTCCTCAAAGACAAGCTAGAGGCAGGTCGTTATCGGAGGCGGCCGAGTGGCAAGACGCGAACGCGGCTATTGCTTGTGCCAGTCCAGCATCGCACTCCAGCCACAGCCAGCCCACAGCCCATTGAGGCCTGGCACCCAACAAAACAGCACCACCGCACTTTTGCCATGCACCGGCCCCAACCGGGGACCCGATTCCCTACAATCAGCCGCGACACGCCTATCAGGCGGACATCAATGCCCCGGGGGCGCAAGCCTCTGGAAGCACGCATGCAGTCGCAGGTCGCACACGGCACACCCCTAGCCCGTGGGCTAAGCGCCCCCACTTGCACAACCGATCCTGCACGATCCATGCCGAGCCAGCCCCCGCATGGACGTTCCACGGCATACCGCATACCAGTACCATCAAACCAACAGCAACTCCGTCCGCACGCCGTCCTACCAGTAACACCACGATGCAACCCCCAAAACAACACGCAGCTGGCGCATGCACGCAACTGACGCACACAGCTGCGCGCCGTGATTTACCGCAAGCTTACGGTAGCAGATGTGCATCTAATGCGTGCCCACTACCGCCCGTGTGCCTCAAGGCTCCAACATGAATTATACCGCTATGCCACCCCCGACTGCATGCTCTCCCTTCTCTTTCTCTCTCTTGTCCGTCGTGCCGGTGCGCGTCTCTGCATCGCACTCCTACAGTGCAGCTGATGCCACCACCGTGCGCGTGTATTTGTCCATCTCCGTAGTACAGCTGGTCAACGTCGATCCTCAGTAACGCGAGTCTTGTCTCCGTCTCATTCCGTCAAATCATCACGTGTGCAGTAACGCTGCCGGCATTCCTTCGCCGCCATTCTCTCACCCTGCCCTGCTGATCACAACCGCGCGCCTGGGCTGCTAGCCATGCCGTGCTCGCTTTCACTGGTCTCAGTCCGGTAAACATTGCTCGGCTCGCCAACCGGCGTCTCAGTCCCACCCCTGGCCCCTGCCGCATTCCGCTCGCCACCCGCCCGGCCCCCGCCCACACCGGCTGCCGCAGTCGCGACAGCGGCAAGCCCCCGCATGCGTCGCCCAGCCACGCCTCCCGGCCACCGCATACCACACCTACTACTCCAGCGGCTTGATCCAGTAGTCGTGGCGGTCCAGGCTCAGGACCTGGCCCTGCGCGCCCTGCCGCGCGTCCAGCCACGCCCACAGTGCCGCCGCAGCGGCGTCGCCGCAGCCCCGCAGCACGGGCAGCACGCTCCGCAGCGGCGCCACGTGGATCCAGGCGCCGTCCGTCGGCTGGAAGTTCTGCGCAATGGCGACCATCCTGCTCCTGTCGCCGCCGTCCAGCTCCTCCTCCAGCGGCCGGTGCCGCAGCAGCAGCATGCGCGCGTTGGGCCGGCGGTAGTTGTCGTGCAGGATCTGCCGCGCCACCAGCAGGCTCTCGTGCAGCTGAATGCGCTGTCCAGTGCCGGGTGAGGGCACGCGCATGAGCTCCTGGATCTCCTCCGAGCTCAGGCTGCACATGCGCCGCACCACCCGCGGCCCGCCCGCCGCAGGGTAGAACACCTCGTGCAGCTGCTCGGCGACCTTCTGCTTGGGCTCCTGGCACCGCAGCGTGCCATCCCAGGTTGCCACGTAGTCCGCATAGGAGCAGGAGACGCCCACGAGCAGCTTCACTGGAGTCGCGCCCGCCACGCCCCGCCGCGAGCTGTTCACGGCGGCTACCAGCTGGCGCACGTCGTTGAGGTCGGCGTTCTCGATGCTCTGGTCGATGACCAGCCACACCGTCCGCTCCGTCAAGAACTCCGCGCCGTTGGGGCCGGCCGCGGCACCACCGCCGCCGCCAGCACCCTCACGGTCGGTGTCGGTGTCGGTTTCGTCGTCGCTGTCCGCCATGCCGGGCCCGCCACCGCTGCTCTCGTCGCCGCTGTCCTCGCCTGCGGCCGCCTGCGGCTGCTGCAGCACGTCTGTCATGACTTGGTCGTCATCTCCGGCGTTGCTGGGGCCCGCCTCACTGCCGCCGCTGCTGCCGCCAGGGCCCACCGCGGCCGCATCGCTGCTGGTGGCGCCACCGGGGCCCGTCGGCATCGGCGGCATGGGCATCACTGCCTCGATGTGGTTGAGCCGGTGCTTCTTGCCCTTCGACCGCACCAGAGCGATGGCGAACATGGGCAGCACCTCGTTAACCGCCGGCCCCAGGGGCTCCATCAGGAACACGTGGGGGCCCGGCGGCGGCGGCGCTGATGGCGCTGGCGGGCGCTTGGCCGCCGGCGACTGGAGCGCATCAGGGCTCGCGGCTCCAGCCGCATCAGCGGCCGCGCTCCGCCTGCGTTTGGCGGTTGTCGTGGTGCGGCCAGTTGCGGGCGTTGTGGTGGTGCCTGCAGTCGCGGGGACTTGCTGGCTCTGGCGCGAAGGCGCCGGCGTCGTCGCCGGGGTGCCCTCCGTTGCAGCTGGCGCGACGAAGATCAGCAGGCGGATGTTCATGGCTTGCACGATGCCCTGTATGTGTGAGTGACGTATGGCAGGGTCGCGGGCAAGGCACTTCAGCAACCAGCCACATTCCTGTGCAGAGGCGTAGGCGCCTCTCGCACAAGCCGAGGGTCGGTAAGAAGACAGGTCGCATGCACGTGACCCGCCGTCCCGCGCTTTTGCCATCTACTCGCAACACCCTAGCACCTCACTGCTTGGCTGCTGCTGCTGCTGCTGTTGCTGGTGCTGCATCCCATGCCGTACGCACGCGCACGTGCCGCGCCTGCACCCACCTGCAGCAGCGGATAGTCGACGACAGCGCCCTCCTTCTCCTTGTCGAAGGCCCATTGGTGCAGGTCGGCGCTCGCGCTGCCGCCCGCCGTCAGCTGTGCGGCCATGGCGGCGTGGAACTCGGCATTGGTGGCCGCGAGGCTCAGGCTCGCCTCCACAGCCTGGCGGCGCAGCTCCAGGCGCAGCTGTGGTAAGACATCGAGGGTAGGCACGGGTACAAGCTGTAGCGGACGTGGCGAACAGAACGTCCGCCAAGCCAACTCAAACACACACACACACACACACACACACACACGCACACGCGCGCGCGCACATTATCGAAGTCCCCGGGCATGCCACCCCACGATGAAACGTCCCCAGGCCTCAACCCGAGAATGGACGGAGCACAACAACTGTGCAGCGGGCAGCCGCCGCCATAACTGATGCCTAACCGTGCTCATTCACCAACCTGCTGCGGCCCCGGCGTGGTCTTATCGCCGGTGAGGGCCACCAGCAGCGCACTGCACAGGCGGTCGCCACGAGGCGACACGCCCACGCGCCGCAGCCGCAGGCCAGACAGGACGCCGGTGTCCAGCGCCTTGTTGGGTGCGCCGCTGTTGCACTTGCACGCGCGCGCACCGCCGGCGTCAGCAGCAGCGAGTGGCTTGTCGCGCCTGAGCCGTTGGATGCACGTTGGCCAGCAGTGCGGTATGTTTGTTGGTTTGGTGGAGCCGCGGGGCTGGGGGTGCATGTGGGGACACCTGACAATGCTACTACCCGGACCGAGCCACTTAGCAACAACAATGCAAAAGCACGCAAGCAGTGATCGTACTTGCTCATCTGCGTGAAGAGCCACTCCAAGCCCGCCGCCTGGCTCGGGCCCAGCGGCGTTGCGGTGACGCGGTCCTGCTCCAGCATTGCCTGGTCCAGGCCTACGGCACACGGCGGTAGGTACAGGCAGGAGCGGCCGCAAGTTAGGGTCGCACCTAGCTACGTACACCTTGCCTTGCTTGCACCATATGCGTGGCGCTGTCACTGCTGGCTGCTTTGCTGCTGGTAAGCGTGCATAGGCTGGTTGGTGGTCGCTGGGGTGACACGAAGCGTGACACAACAGCTGAGTGCCCGTGGTTGCTTCGCCTGTTCCCCACGCGCCTGGGTCCAGCAGGCGCACGGGCGGCTGCCGGGTCAGCACCACCACGGGCTCCAGCTCCTCGCCCATGGCCATCACGTCAGCCTGCACACGGCCGGCAAGCCACATGCCCACATGCACATGTCAACTGCAGCTGGCATGCACGCAAATTGCTTCCATGGCGCCGTGACAAAGGTTCAGCTAGCGCTGTAGCCAAGGTCGGTAGAACGGTTGTGCAAGCCTAGCTGCTGAGCCCACCTTCAGCGCCTTCAGCAAGCCCTTGTAGTAATCCAGGCGCTCCTTCGTCGTCTTGGCGTGCGGGTTCTTCGCGTGGCGCCTGTCGCTGCAGTACTTGACCACCTGTAAGCCAGCAATAATGGGTTGCATTTGTTGTTACGGTAGTATACGTAAGTGTGTCAGTGCGCGTGCCAAGTCCCCCGGCTCCCAGCAGCTGCAGTCTACCGTACACTGCATGCCGCCGGGTACGTATGTAGACCCTTGACGCCGCCTGTCCATCCGCAACCATGCAACCGTTCATCACTCCATGAGCGCATGCACAAATGCACACACCCACGCACGCGCAGGCACGCACGCACCTGGAACATGACCGTCTGGAACTGGCCGCGGTCCTTCTTGCTGATGCGCGCGTTACGAGCAGCGCCCCCCTTCTTGGACGGCTGCATTGCCACTGTCTCCACGGTGTCCAGCACGTTACCCACCAGGCTGTCCACCGCCTCCACCACCGCCATCGACACGCGCCGCAGCATGCCAGGGGCGCCCTTGGCGCTGTGGCGCAGGAAGTCTTTGACGCGCTTGGCCACGGGCCGCCTCGCTCCGTCAAGCGGGCGCTTGCTGCCCACCTCTTCAGCCGCCTGCTCATCTGGTGACGCCTCCAGGCTGCGCAGCAGCTTGCCCAGCATCCTCGTCATCTCATCGGTCAGGGCATCCCGGAGGCGCCGGCCCAGGGTCTCCGCCACCGTCCCCAGCTTGCCCTGCAGCGTCCTTTCCAGCAGCCGCTGCACCGCGTCCTGCAGCTTGTTGCCCAGCAAGGCCTGCATCTGCGCCCTCACCTGCGTGCAGGTAGGCGGCGGCGGAAGCAACAGCAAGAGGATGGGCCTGGCGGGTCAGTAGGAACAGACATCTTCGGCTCTCGTCATCGCACGGCGGGCACCCACTACTGCACAGCTTCTGCACGAATGACTGACCTCGTTGTCCATGCCCATGCAATCCTGGAAGTACCCGACAGCGGACTGCGTCAGCACGTTCGCCGCCTTGTTTGTGAACTCCAGGATGTCGGCCTTCATGTCGCGCTCAATCTGCATGCGGACGGGCAAGCGCACCAGCATTCCATGGAGTCAGGCACCCGGCAAGGAAGGAATAGTGCACGAGGACGCAGACATACAACGCACGCGCACAAGCAGCGCATAAAGGCAGACACACAGGCTGTCTCTTGCTTGCTAGCTTGGCGCCCAGCGGCAGCACATCCAATGATATGCCCGCCCAGCAGCATCGCAGCCATCGAGCGACTAGCTAGACAGTCAGCAGTCCACACGCAACATGTGTGTGTATGTGCGTGCGTGTTTGTGTGTGTTAAAAAAGGAAACGAAAGCCCGTTTGTGTGTATGTATGTGTGTGTTGACCATGCACCTTGGCGATCTCGTCCTTCATGCCCTTGCACAGGCCCAACAGCACGTTGTACAGGTTGGCGTCGGGGTGGCGCCCGGCGTGCGCCGGCTGCAGGAACGTGACCGGGTCCGCCACCTTGGTCTTGTGCTTGTCAGCCCACGCGCCCACTGCGGCCGCCAAGATGTCGGCGCTGGGCACCGCGTGCTTGATTGCGGTGGTCCACGCGCTGGCCCTCTCCTTGAGGCGGCTCTGGAGCTGGAATACCAGGGCTTCGGACGCCTTCGCCGCGGGGCCGGTGAACATCTCAGCCTGCAGCGCAGGCACATAGCGTGATACGACGATGGTCAGAACACGTGCTGCCGTGTCTGCCAGCAGTTGACGCGGCGCCAGCAACTACTTATGGGAGTATGCACGCACCTGCTCGCGGGTGGGCCTCTTGCTTTTAGACAGGATGGGCGGCAGTGGCCTGTCCGCGTACTCGCGCAGGAGCTTATCCAGGTCCAGGTCCGTGTCCTCCTGCTGATCCAGCTCCTGCAATCAGGAGGCGGCATGCAGCACGGCACGTACGACATCACAGTGAAAAGCAAACCGCCGCCATAGCAACAGCTTCAACCTACCGTATGTCAGGACTTCCCAACAATCAAAACGACCAAGTGAAGGGCCTTTCAATACATGCGCTGTGCTACTAGCGTTACGGTTACGGTAGTAATACTATATGAATCTTACCAGCAGGAGCTCGTCCACCCAGCCGTCCAGCTGCCCCTTAGACGCCGCCACCAGCTGCCGCAGCACGAACTGCGAGTTGCAGTACTCGACCAGTTCATCCACACTTGGCAGCTGATGAGAAGTGGCGCCGGCGCCGCCCGAGGACGGCGACGCCGACGCCGCGGCAGCCTCCTCCCGAACCTGCTGCAGCCTGCCGCACAGGTGCGGGTTGTGCGAGAGGGAGTACTCGAGCAGAGGGTAGTACTTGTCGGAAGGCGGCCTGGTCACCTTTTCCAGCACGAGCTTTCTCTCATCCGGGCCGAACTTCAAGCTGGCTGCTGCTGCCCCCGCCTGCTGCTCCAGCCACTTATCCTTCCAGTTTTTCCACGCAGTTCTAGCGGCGCTCTGCTGGGCTTTGTCCCAGGCCGCGACGTTGCGGTCGATGAAGTGCTTGTCCACCTTCTGGAATGCCTCGAAGCGCTGCTGCAGGTAACAGGCTGAAGCGCGCTCGCCGCCTTCAACCAAGATCTCCTTCTCCGGCATATGCACCAAGACCACCTTGCGATCCGGCAGGGGTGCCCGAAAGGGCGACGTTGCCGCTGCCACGGCCGCCGCCGAGCCACCTGCTGCAGCTGCAGGCTGCGCCGCCGCCGCTTGCATTGCTGCGGCCAGGTTGTCGGCCGCAGTGGTCACCATGGCCGGCACGAAGCTCTGCATGACAACCGCCTTGGTTCCCTTGTCCACGTTCAGGCCTTTCGACGAGACCAGGAAGGCCGTGGTAATGCGATCGGTGAGCGCCTGAGAGCTCACGCTGTCGTGTGCCTGTGCGGGCAGGGCGGGTGGGTGGGAACAGAGGCAGGATTGCCATCAGCGACAGCAAAAGTACACGCTCGCTCATGTATGGGGCCGGGCGGCGGGGCCAAGCGTGCTCAGTACCGTAGTGGGGAGCGGGTGCGCACAGGTGCAGGTACTGCTATGAGGCAGGGTCGGGAAATGCCTCCGCGATTGAATGGAAAAATGACACACCCACCTCCTCAGCACCTGCGCCGGGCAGGTCCTCAAGCCCGCCCACGGCGGCCAGGCTCAGCGAGGGGTAGAAGATGCGCACGGGCATCTTGAGCACGGCCATCAGGTGCGCCCAGTCCTCCACACCCGACAGCTCCGTCGGCAGGCAGCTCTTGATGCGCTCGGCCGCGGCCTTGTACTGGTCGATGCCGCTGAGGTTGTTGAGCAGCACTTGGATGTCAGCCAGCCACAGCAGCACCTGCGTCGTATAGAGAGCGGCGCTTAGATAGGCGGCATGCAGCAGCGGGTAGCAAGGCTTTGGCAGTGGTAGGTGATGCAACAGGTAAACGGCAGGTTATCAAGCAGGATGGTTGGAGGGACAGCATGGCCGCGCAGGCACGCTGCTGCTGGTTACTACGTACGCTGGCAGCGAACAGCAAAACGACAATGAAGACACTGTCGGGTCCGTGCGGGTCTGCACGCAGCACGTATCCCAAAGCAGCCAGACACGCCCGCGCTCACCTGGCAACCGGGCTTGGGCTGCTGCTGCTGCTGCTGCTCCTCCTCAGCCGCCGCCGTCTGGTCCGCCGCCGCCGGCGGAGGCGCCTTGGGTCCGCAGCAGCTGATGAACCTCCGGTCGCGCAGCAGTCTCGCCAGCCGCACCGGCACCTTGTCTTTGTCAGTGCCGATGAAGGGGATGCCGGTGGTCTTGTCCGCATCCCACGGCAGCTGCGTGCCGCAGGCCTCCAGGTACCAGTCCCGCAACACCTCCAGCTCCGCCTCCTTCATCCGCTTAATCTTCTCCACTGTCTGAACCTCGCCGTCCTCCAGCTCCTCCGACTCCTCATCTGCGTCTTCGTCGTTCTCACCAACGCACTCATTGTACCTGCCGAACGAGCAATCCACACGTACAAAATCAGAAGCTCGCTTGAGACAGCCGAGTATGGAATAGGTGCACGGCGCGCGCACGGGTACGCAAGCTGCGCTGACTGCCCTACTATACGCATGATGGGCTTGTGGCGGAAGGTCCCCGCCAACGCTCCCCCGCGCGCTAAGTGAAGGGGGTCTTTACTTATTATACATGCAGGGTACGCAACTGCGGCCTGTACGTAGCTTACCATTCCGGCTTGCCATTGTCGCCCATCCTGGACCACCTGGCCTTGGCGGAACCTGCTCCGCCGTCTCGCGCCGCCTGCCGGAAGACCATGGCCAGGTGCTTGATGAACGCCGAGGCCTTGTCCTGGACCTGGATAGGCGGAAAACCAACCAACCCAGCAATGAACTGCTGCTGCTTGCGTACCAAGTTTGTAACCGTGAGCGAGAATCTGCTGTGGGTGCACACGGCTGTGCATGCATGCGATAGCGATCGATGCAGGCGCTACGTGCGCGTGCGTAGCGAGGCACTGGAAACGATGAATCATGCACGCCACTGGCCAACCACCCAAGCGCAAGCAAGTAAGCACCAACCACACCTGCTCCACCGTCATCAGGTCCGCGACCATGAGGCCGTACGAGTAGAAGCTGTAGCACGTGGCGACCTGGGTCGTGCCCTGGCCGTGAGGCAGCATGCTGGGCAGCAGCGTGCGCAGGCCCGATAGCTTGCAGTCCTCGCCATAGCGCTTGAGGATGCCCAGCGAACGCTTGTACTCCTGCATGCGCAATTAGGTTTCCGCACAATCACTCATCAGCAGTCTCCATCCGCACACGCACGCAGTAATTGCTCAGGGTCCGCTTAAGGCCCGCCGCTTGGTGGCTAGTTGGGGTACCTCGCATGCTTGGACTTGGCCATTCTCTACCTAGCTACCTGGTCGCACAGCCGCCGTACACATACGCAAATAAATGTATATGACGCGCCGCAAGCCAGCCTAAGACACAGTCCACTAAATGCACGAGCGCAGACGCCCGCCGCACACACACACACACACACACACACACACACACACACACACACACACACACACACACACACACACACACACACACACACGCACGCACACGCACTGCATTGCACTGCACGCACCTTCTCGGCCACGTCGGCGGCGTAGTCAGGCGGCATGTTGACCACCAGCATCTCGGCTGGGTCCGTGGCCAGCTCCAGCAGCAGGTCCTCGTCGTACTCATCGCTGGCGCCCACGGTGTAGGTCGCCCTGCAAGAAACGTATCAAATGAGGTAGACAAGAAAGTAAATGCGTATGCCCTCCCAGGACGCTCTCCCAGCAGCAGGCGTACGTTGAGGAGGCGTGCGTGCCTTGAGGACACGTGCGTGCGTGCGTGTCTAGTGTGCAGGTAGGGTTTCCCTGAATACACGCACGCACGCAAGCAGCGCGGGTTCCGCCGTAGCATGCATGCATGCAGAGGTCGCCGCCGTCCGCACGCCGCACGCCTTTCTGGTGCTAACTACTGTAGGTTTGGTGCGTATGTGGCTGGTGGCTAGGCGGGCTGTATTAATACCTTAACCAGCTACTAGTCGAGCGAGACGGCCATCCAGCAGGTGCCCAGCCATAACTATGACACGGATAACGCACGGGTTTTAACGAACGGAATGCCGTGCGTGCTACTCACATCATGTGCTCCAGTGCGGGCAGCAGGCGCACCAGGTCGTTGGGGTAGGGGTCTGCGGCGTAGGCGCTCAGGTCCATGTGGCGCAGGATCTGCACACTCAGCGCGGTGCTCTTGCCGATGCTGTGAGGCCCCAACATGGCGAACGTCTGCGCACGTGCGCCACGGGACCACAGCAGCAGAACAGCAGCGCGAATGTGTCAGGCGCGCGCCAAACCGATCAAACAAGCAAGGGCTTCCAGTGAGTTCCAGTGCGTTGCCCGTCCATCCCCAGGCACGCACGAAGTAGCGTATTACTTGGTGCGCCCCAAAGCCAAGCGCAATTCCCTGACTGCAATCGATCTAATGACGACGAGGTCCGCAGGGTGCAGTTACACACGGAATGGAACATGAGTCCCTCACGCTCACCTGGTCCTTGCCCAGCTGCACCGTTGACTTCCGCACCGCCTCGAAGACGCGGACGATGCGGGCAATGTCCAGGGCGCCGTGGTCATCGTCCTGTTTGCGGCGGGCGAGAAACTTAGATACCGTTTCGTACAACCAACATAGATAGGCTTAGGCCAGCGCGCGATACGATACGCATGCATGGGTGAGAGCTGGTGGTAATTGTGTGGTGATGGTGGTACGGAGGTGGTTAATAACCGCCTCCGGCGGGTGGGCACCGGTGCCTGTGCCAACCCCTGTGTGCGCGGTGTGTGTGCCTCGGCAGCAGATGCAACGTGTGTTGCTGCCCGCACACTGGACCAAAGGGCAGCATCTTGCGGAAGAAGAGCGCGGGTCTGTTGGTAGTGAAGCGCTCCTGGGCAATGGCTGCTCTGTCTCAAGGCTGGATGCGTTGCCGCGGTTCTACCCCATCTTCACAGGTAACCGCCGGCACTCGGCAGGCAGTGCAGCTGTCGGCGCGGGACGACCAGCGCGCGTGGCGAGGCTTCGCGCATTGCGGTTGCAGGTGGGTAGCTGCAGCTGCACATACCGCACGCACGTACCTCGCTGCCGGCGACACGCTGCAGCATGCCCACAGCGCTCTCGCAGATGCGCATCAGCCGGCGGCTGAAGGTGCCCATCACCGTCGCGGCCGCTGCGTGCATATGGGTGGGTGCAAACCTCAGGCAGTGGGCTGCAACCAGTCAAGCACGCACTGCTGCTGCCACTACTGTTACTACTTATCATGTCCCATGCACGTGGCTGACCGGCACGGCAGCACGGACAGACGCACCAACGTGCACAGCTCTTAGCATGCTTACCGGCGTCTTCCGCACGGCGCCGCTGGTCCAGCACTGTTCATTGGATTATTTGCGTGCGAGAGCATTTGGAGTCAAGCGGGCGGGATAGTCAGTGAACCCAAGCAAGCAACCCACGTGTGTGCACGCGCTTGCGCACAGCGGTACGCATGCGAATGCCGGTACGCAACAATGATAGCAGCTTCAGCAGCAGCGCGCGAGCGGCCCCGCCTGCACCCGCTGGCATAGCAGCCGCGCATGCATGCATGCGTAGAGCTAGCTAATAGCGTGCTCCTGCGTTGCACAAGCGATCAAGCAATTCATCCCGCCGCCGCTACTCAGGCGCTTACCCTCCCGCAGCTTGTTGCGGTCGTTCCGCAGCGTGTCCAGGTCGAGGGGCCCCGTTGGCGGCGGCAGGCCCGCCGCCGCCGGCTGCGCGGCCGCCGGCGGTGGCGGAGGCTGCGCTCCACCGCCGCCGCAGCCGCCGACCGGCGGCGACGGGCTCTGCGGCGGGGCGGCTAGGCCAAGGTGCTTCAACGCCAGGGCCTTGAGATTCTTCCGGAAGGTGCCGTCTTTGAGCCCGCCGGACACAGCCGGTTCGCCTTCGGCGCCCTTGTCCAGGCGCAGGTAGTAGTGGGGCCACGAGCCTGGCCGCTGCTCGTTCCTGCAACACATATTAATTGGCCACTTTATTTATATGAATTGTATGTCGGGCGACAAAGGAACACCGTTACGGTACGACAACATAAGATAACAGCAAGCGGCACGAAGTGTGAAAACCCTTACTTCAACTATGTAACAGCGCAACTTACAGCCAATTGATAAGCGCGGCATTTACAAGCAATGCTTACCATTCAGTCCGCTCCAGGCGGTGCGCAAGCCACTTGAGAACGCTTAGTGCTGCGGTGGCCTTGGCCGTGTCCTGCTCCACGATGCCCTGCTTGTACAGGCGCCTTTGCACTTTGAGAATCGCATCCTTGACCTGCTTCGTCCGCTCGATCGGGGTTGGCGTCAGCTCACGGCTGAACGGGGTAATGACATCTCGGGCCACCACCATGTCCACAACGAAGCGAGCGAGGTCAGGGCCCAGCACCTGCAGTTTGTGTAATTATTTGCATCCACACATGCTGCAAGATGATATGCCCCCTGCGCTCAAACTTACTGCTGCCTCCAACTCCAGCTCCAGGCGTGCCATCTTGAAACAAAGCTCCCTCAGCAGCAAGCAGCAGCCCAATAATATGCGGTAACTATGGTGTCAACCAAATTGATAATTTATGCTTTGCTAGCAAGGTGTGGCGCGCAGATTATGTATATGACGCTGTGAGCGAATCCGTTGCCATCGGCATCATGTGCACTCCACTTTAGGCCAGTCAAAACTTACACAGCCAGTCTTTTGGTATACTGTAGACAACTCAACGCAACTCAGTAAGCATGTAGGCAAGCCCCTGGTTAGCCCTGGTTAGCCAGCCAGCCCATGCACGCCGTGGCGGGCGCCGGGCGTGCATAGCTAGGCTCGTTGGCTAACTAGCCCGGTGGGCGCCCGCCTTCCGCCCGCAACCGCCCGCCATCGTGCGCCCACTCGGGCGAGGCGGGTGGCCCACCAATACACTCGCACACCGCCTACACAGGCACGAGGAAGGCCCCTTCAGGCCATGACCACCCACGTTACAACCAGCGGCCGCAGGAGCGGCGGGTCAAAAACGTATGCAATGCGATGATCGCGCGCGTGTTGGCTCGCCCTCGGCGGGATGGAGGCGACATACAGCCTTAGCTAAGCCTATGGTTGTCATGGCAATAATTTATTTTACCATCATTGTCGCGGCTTTCGCATGGATTCCATTTGTAGCCAAGATCATGGGCGGGCATGTATATGAGGTGTCAGCGATGCGCGAACACGCAGCAAGCTAGCAACGCCGAGCAAGCAACCCGGGAGTCAGAAGCCCACCTTACGCCTGAAAGCTAAGGCGTCCTTGTCATGGAATGTACGTGGAACCAAATTATGCATAGGCAACGGTAGGCAATGAAGCTGATCCCTCGCCCTCACGTGTTTGCCACCTCGCTCGCCCCCGCCTCGCCCCCCGCCTCGCCCCACACATACACGAATCCGGCCCTTGCATATAACCAATGCACCTCTTGGGCCCCCCGAAAAGGCGAGCCAGCCATAGCACTGCGCGACCGACGGCGTTATGCGCGGGCGTGCATATATATGAGCAGTGCTGGCCCCGGCCCTTCCCAGCATCAATGCACGCATGCACGCGCCCAACCGCACCGCACCTCCATTGCTGACTCGCTTGTTGTCATCTTGTTGTCATCATCCCCACCTCCGGCGGTGGCCAGCAGCCATATATCACGCAGCGCCATCAGCCGTACACGCGAATCCTCAGCGCCACCGGTTCCCGGCAGATTGGGCACGCCGCCAGCTTCTCGCCGCAATCCACGCACGTCTGATGGCCGCACCCGAACACCAGCCCCTTGCGCGCCTCCCAGCACACCGGGCACTGGTGGGCGCGCTCCGCCGCGGCGGCCAGCGCGGCGGCGCGCACGCGGCTCAACGCCGCCTCCATGCGGCCCGCCAGCTCGGTCAGCACCTCGGGACCCAGTCCCTGCAGCGCCTGCGGATTGACAGCAGCAATAATGTTGGCAAGTGAATGACGTGTTGGAGGGCGAGAGGGGTTGGCGATGGGCAGGTGCAGGTAGGTAGCCGCGCGCACAGCAAACCGGCAGTAACAGGGCACACGCATGCGTGCCCGCGTGATGCTGCGGCTCCTACACCCGTCCCATCTTGATTATGCAATCAATAGTGGAGTTACTAGCTAGGGATGCCCTGCTGTCTGCCTCGATCGCATCTCACCTGGGCGTCGCCCTGCCACTGCGCCAGCTCCCGCCGAACAGCCACCGTAGCCTGCAGTTCAAGTGGCATACGTGTGTGCGCGTGTGATGACCAGGGTTCGTGGATGCGAGCTCAGCCGAGGCTCTCAAGCTGTGCCTCCAACCGTGCCTTACTTCACTTCCCAAGAAGTCCTCGGCCACGATACAGTCCCGTAGTGCTCCTTTATTCCCGACATGCTTGAATGCCACACGCGCGCCATACACAGCAACCCCTCATAAGCACACGCACTTAAACGTAATGGCCATTTCTTGCACGGGCCCGCCAGGCCCGCGTTTTTTCCTCAGCCCCCGCCAAGCAACGCAACGCAAGTGCCTTGCCACCCTCGCCGCTCCCCACCTGCTCCGCCGCCCTCCTGCTGCCCGCCATCTGGTCCAGCAGCCGCCCCACCTCCCTCTGCAGCTCCGACTGGGACTGCTGGCAGCGCCACAGCTGGCCCTGGGGCCCACAGGAATGTAGGATTGGAGGAGGGCACACGTGATGTTTTGGTTTGTATGTGGAGCTGCGCTTGCCGCAGGGATGCTGAATTTTGGTACGCTAGGAACGAAGCATCAACAGAATAGCAGGCGTCCAAGTAATTGTGGACAGCGGGCGAGAACGCGCACGGGCAACGCACCTGCAGCACTTGCAGCTGCTCTGCCTGCTCCGCCCGGGCCGCTACACACGCGGTCCCGCAGGCGCCGCCCAAGCCGCCGCCACCCGCACCGCTGCAGATCCCCAGCATGCCGCAGCTGCTACTAGCAACTGAGCTCCTGTTCAAGATGCGCGAGATGCGTGCTTCCCGGTCTGCTGGTGCCGAGTGGCGTTGGTCGAGCTCGCCCGCAGCTGCCGCTCCCGTATTCGAGTCTGTGGCTGTAGCGCGGCTGCTGCTGCCCAAGCCGCTGCTACTACCGCCGGCCAGGCCCATCCCCGCAGGGGACTCCCACAGCGCGGCCATGGACCGTCGGGCCACAGCGCCCCGCGGCGGCCGGGCACCAGCCGAACTGTCGGCCCCGACGGCAGCAGTGGCGGCAGCGGCAACGCCTGCTCCTGCACCCGCATTTGCTGCCGAGCTGCTGGACGGGAACGCGACCGACAAGGACCTGCGTCCGGCGCGGTCATGGCCGCCGATAGACGGCAGTGCGGCGGACAGCAATGCGGCGGTGGTCGCGGTGGCGGCGGCAGCCCGGCCGCCGGAGCCCAGCAGGTCCGTAGTGGCGCCGTGGTCTGGCGCAGGTGCTGACGACTGGCGCAGTCGGTTGCTTAGGGTGTCACGCGCCCCAGCGCTGCCACTGCCACTGCCGCTGCTGCTGCTGCCTCCGAAGGCGCCGATGGTGCTGGACAGGCGGAGGCGGGCAGAGGGACTGACACGCAGCGCGTCATCCCACCCGCCCCCAACTACATCCTCCCCCTCCTCCTCTTCGCCAGCGCTGCCGCTGACATCTGCCGCCGACCGCCCATGCCACGTGTGCAGCTGCAGCCGCCGGTCGTCGTCGTCGTTGTTGTAGCCATAGCTGCCGCCGGGGAAGCTCCTGCCGCTCAAGCCCGCGCCGCCAAAGCCCACGCCGCCGGCGCCGCCGCCGCCATGGCGGCCTGCGCGGCCCTCGCGTTCGCGCAGGCGCGCCACGTCCCCAAGCACGGATTCCAGGTCCGAGATTGCAGGCAGGCCCAGCAGCCCCCGGCCCGCCGGATCCAGGTTCCGGTTCAGCTCCGAATCAGGATCCAGGGAATCCAGATCCAGGTGCGTCTCTTCGTCCCCCAGCCCCTCCGCCAGGTCCGCCAGTCGCCCGGCGTACCGGGGCTGCCGCCGCGCCGTGCTCGCCACCCCAGGCGACACCGACAATACAGCTGCGCCCACAGAGCCGGCCGGCGAGGGCGAGACCGCCGGCGGCAGTGGGGAAGGCGCGCTGCGGGCACCAGCAAGGCCGCCAAGAGCCCGGCCGGTGGCTGCAGCGGCAGCGGCAGCGGCAGCTGCTCGCGCCCCGCTGCGCTCGGTAGCCGAGGCCGCCCGCTGCGGCACCCCGCCTGCCAGCTCTGCTGCCAAGCCTTCCAACGATGCCGCTGGAGCTGCAAACGCCCGCGAGTCTGCAGCAGCGGTCGCCTCTTCCACCACAGTGGCTGCAGCGGCGCCGGCGGCGCGGTCAGCGGCTTGTAAGAGCTCCGCCCAGAGCTGTTGCAGCAGTATCAGCAGGAGCTTGCGGCCGGCGGCTATTATGCTGTGCTGGCAGGCGTGCTGCAGCCGTGTGCGCCGCTGCTGCACCTGCAACGAAGACGACAGCACAGGCCGTTCGCTAACCGGACAACAGACCTTGTGGTAGGAACACACCCCTAGCGACGCATGCATGCATGCCCGCCGCGTCTGCAACCAGCGATTCATTACTGCCAAGGTGCCTTGAGAGGGCCTTTACTGTGAAAGGTGAAGCACACTAATGCCCCAGCCCTTCATGCCCCTGCGCAAACTCACCTGCATTAGCTGGCACACCAGCTGCTCCACCCGCTCCCGCAGCGACGGCGGCAATGCCGCCACCGCCGCCGTGTCCACCAACACTGCCGCATCCTCCAACCCTGCCGCTGCCGCAGCGGCCGCCGACACACTGAGCGGTCCGCTGGCCGTCGCCGCTGGCGCACCCATCGCTGGATGGCCATCCGCCATCGCCGCCACCGCATGCCGCGCAGCATGCTGAGCACTGGTGAGGCTGGTGGCCGGCACGGCTGAAGGCAGGCGGCGAGGGTCCGGCCCGAGGCTGCGGCTATGGGGGTGGCCGTCTCCGGACTGGCCGTCGTCAGCGAGGCCGTACACGGCCAGACCCTGCAAAATCACATATGGTGACATGGCTTTGCGCGCTTTAGCACCGTGCATGCTAGGCATTTAGGAAACCTTGCCGGGCTTTGCGCATGCACTGCCTTCCTGTGCACGCGCGCAGGAGGCTGCCCTGGAAACAGGAGTGCCTCAACGCTCACCTCAACGCTCTCGCCCAGTGGCCGAGGCCTGCCGCTCGTGGCTCCTCTGCCACCCGACGCGGGTGGCGCAGGCGCAGGTGACCGGCCACCAGCCTCCGCCTCCCGGCCTGCTCCCAGACCCGCGGTCCCTGCCACTGACGGCGTTGCAGCCGCGGCGGCAGGCCGTGTGCGGCCCGACGTCGGCGTCCGGGGCGCGCGCCCTTGCGCCCCAAGCGTGCCCCGACCCGGCGTGCGCTGTGCATCTGCTACCCTCGGTTCTAACACGTCGCCGTTTGCAGGTGTAGCCTCCACCACCACCGCAGCCGCCGCGCTGGCCTCCTGCAGGCTCAGCTGTATTGCCACCGCGAGCTCCAGGTCCGTATCCTGCTCCACCTCGTCGCCAGCAACGTCCTCGCCGTCCTCCCCTGCATCGGCACCGCCCACCTCGCCTGTTCCAACAGCCGCCGGCACCACCCGTGACCCACATCCTCGCCCGGACTGCCGCTGCCCACGGGACCCCACCGTAGCAGCGGCTGCACCTGCTGCTGCATCAGCAGGCGTCGCCGCCGCTGCCATTGCCGCCTGCGGCTTTGGGGGCCGTAGCACGCCCCAGGCTGCCAGTCGCTCCAGGGTGTGTGCCCGCTGCAGTTCCAGTCGGGAAAGGGTGGAGGCCAGCTCGGCGGGCCCCGGGTAGCCCACGTGGCGCCGGCAATCGCCCACGTCCTCGGACAGCGCCTGCGCAGTTCGCACGCATGTCAATGGGGTGGAAGCGCACGGCGGGCTGCGGGCAGCTGGAGGCAACCCCACGCTCTCCTCCTCGCTCCTTTGCATTTCGTTCGGTTTAGTTTGGGCTGGTATCTGCAACCCCACCCGCCCCGCCCCGCCCCGCCCCGTCCCGTCCCGCCGCGCGGCCCCGCCCCATCACGCCCATTCTCACCTCCATCACTTCCAGCGACTGCGACAGGAAGCGCCGCAGCAGCCGGCTTTTGCCCAGCAGCTGGTCGTTCAGAGCCAGGCGCCGCAGCCCAACGCCGTCACTGTCCCCGCTGCCGGAGCCGGCACCGAAGGCCTCAGAGGCCGCACGGGGGCTGCCGCCTGCGCGGCCGCCGTGCGCTGCGGCGCCGCTGACGTCTTGGTCCGAGGCAGCGGTCACATCGCCGGCCGCGGCCGAGGCAGCGGCGAAGGCACCGTTCACGCCGGCCGCGCCCCGCCATGCGAACTGCAGTAGGCTCACCTGCGGTTGGGCGAGCAGGTGATCTTGTCAGATACGGTAGAGTAAGGTCGGGGAACGCACCGCCCGGGACACGCCGTGCCTGCGAGTCCGCTGCGGCAATACGACCGAGCAGATGCCTACCGCTCCTGCAAGCCAGGCCTTGCAGACCGCGCACCCACCAGGTCCGAGCCACTGCCGCCGGCCCCGCCACCGGCGCTGTTGTTGTCAAGTAGCGCCAGGAGCTGCGCCGGCGCCAGCAGGCCCGCCGGCGTCCCGCTGCTGCCGCCGGACCGGCCTGGAAACAACAGCTCCGCGGCCGGGGCTGAGTTAAGCACGCCCTGTCCTCCGCCGCCGCTACTGTGCCCACCGCTGCGGGAGTTGGTTGACAGCGGCGGGTCGAGGGCAGCCGCTAGCTCTGGGCAGAAGGCCGCAACCACGCTGGGGACAAAGCCGCACCGCTGACAGCCGGCTAGTGCACGCACTGCGGCCAGCAGCTGCGGCCATGGCACGGCAGTGGCAGCTCGGCGCTCGTCTACTGTCGATAGCCCCACCAGGTAGCGAACAGCTGCTTCTGAGCGCGCGTCCAGGTCCCGCGCCGCAGCTTGCCCGCCCCCCAGCACCTCCATCGTGAGCGAGGGTCAACGCCCGCAACCGCTCTATCAGCACGCCTTGTCGATGGAGGTCACCAGGTTGGTCTGGGTCTCGGCAGTGCTTAGGCTGGCCTGCGGGGGTGCCGTTTGCTGGAAGGTGGCAAACACAGCGTGCAGTCAGGTTACCTAAATGTTCTGCGAGCGATGAAGGTCCCTCAACGAGTCTCACCGTCTCGGTCTCCGCGGTCCTCTTAATTTCCTCGGTCAAGCCATCAGCTGTCTGAGTGCTTGCAGTTTGTAGCGTTAGCGGCTCCGTCGCTGTCGAAGCTGTCGTTGCTGCGGGCGCACCAGCTGTCTGAACCGCTGCTGCCGCTTGAGCGGCCGTCGTTGTCTGCGTACCCGCAGCTTGCGAAGCGCTTTGGATGTTAGCTTGCGTGGATGCGGAGACTGCAGCGCTGAACGTTTGTGTTCCTACAGTTCCTTCTTCGGTGCTTCCGGGCTCGGTGGGTGGCCGAAAGTTCACCATTTTATATTTGACATAAATGCTTTAACCAGCAAGAGAAGCTCGTCAAGGCGAAAACTAATGAGGTTAGGCGACTTGGCCCCATCGTGCCCTGACCTGCCCCGACAAACCCAGCTTAGTCCCCCAAAGCCCCCCGGCCGCCCCCGTCCCCCGACCCTCCCCGACCCCGAGGCCCTAGTCCCCTGCCTTGTCGCGATCCCATGCAACTTTTATCGATACAGGTCCATCCATATACATGCCGACCCTCGCTGGTGCCTCCTCGGCTACGTCCTCTTCGTACTCAGGTTGGCGGTTGCGCACTGAGGCACCCTTTCTGCCCGCTTTCTGCCTTTCAGTATAACCCTCGCTCGCACGCAATGGAGCACACCGCATGCCCCCCACGTATGTATGCTCACAACAGGAACGCCAAATGGCCAGGAGTGCCGCAACTCCGCAAGCCGCGCTGGCGCATCACCGTCCTCAAACGCCTGCGACCGCCCGCCGCTATCATCTCCCGCGGCGGTTCCGGCACCGGGCACCCCGCCGCTTAAATCCCTGCCTCCCCACAGGCCCCCACCAAACACACATTTGAAGACATTATGAGGCCTCAACTGCATCGACAATGGCTTCCGACACCAGCAGAGATGTCGTCGGCCTGTGACCACCAACCCCAGTGCACCCCTAGTCACGGCCCCGTTAGGACCGCCCGAGCGCCCGCCTGCATGCTATGGCAAAGCCAAGAACGCGCAACGCAACAGAACAAGCTACAACCACAAGCCCCCCATCCTCATACTGGTTCCCGGCCGGCATCGTCCATCCGACCATCGGGCATTGTACCGCTGCATCTTGTCCCGTTTCGGGACCTACATGCATCAGTACGTCAATTGACATACGGTGCGTGAATCGTATGACCACATCCTTTGGCGATCTCCCGTCTCTGGACACGCCGACTCCAATGTGTTTCCTTTAAAGCATCTATGCCACGCCAGTGTGGAGTAACGAGTAGCGCGCGCCGCGGGGCTGCCGAGGAGGCTGATGAGCAACATCTCCGGGTAATGCAATGCCAGGTGACCAGCAAGTACGGAGCATACAAGCGGTTCCTCCAAGTTCATCCGTAAGGCCATGCCTCATACCGGCCGCTACCCCTGCAGTCGGACTGTCCCGTCTTTGAAATTTCACATCCGTACTGTCGGGGGTTCAGGAGGGTCACGCCACGCATAGCGCCGTAGAGCGTACCCAACGTGTGAGATGGGACAGTGTTAAGGCAGGTTGGTGAAGTCCCGGTTGATATGCTCGGTAGGGGGTAGCCGCGCGGGGTAGCCGTTCATGAACACCAGAGTAATAAGATCACAAGCATGCAGTGTCGATATCCAAGGGGACGGAACAGCAGGAACCAATATCGTGGGCGCCGGCATGTAGGACCACTCACAGGGGTGACCACTCGGTTGGCGATGGTCGAGGTGAAAGTATGTTACAGCGCTAAGCGTTACGGTACACTTCCTCGTGCGGGCCCCGCAGGACCCGCATCCTGATTTTGGTCAACTCCAGTCATCAGCAACAGTCAGCCTAACATCCACAATGAACGGTCATATTAGGTTACTGCCTCGTGCCGCAAATCGCGACCTTTCTACTGGCCTCCGGCCTTCTGGCAACGCGGGCCGCCGTGGGGCCGCCAGTGCAGGGCAGACACCACAGAGGCTCCCGCTAACGCCGTCGCCGTCAATTCTAGTAAATCACCGATCAAGCCTATATTTCCTTGTATCCCAACCATTGGCAACCGCACCGGCGGATCAACACTTGTCCGCCGCTCGTCCCGCGTATCCCAAAACTCAGCGCGCCAAAGACAGGCGCTTTATCTTGCCGCGGGCACCAGTGCCACACACACCAATGAATCCGGCGCCACACCGCAGGTACACGCCGGGCAAAGCCGCGTCGCAACCTCGGGCGGGTCGGCCGTTGACTTCAGAGGTGCCTCTCTCAAACTGCGAGAGGCTCGCCGGGTGCAAGAGTGGCACCCCTGAGTTCTTTATGATTGGCGGCGAACCACCTTCACGGGGAACGCACAACGGCACACAGACGAAGACAATCCCACTCAACAATCGTCCCCCACCACTATCCCCATAGCGACAGAGACCAATCCCTGCCGCCCAAACCTCACCACCTCCGCAACTGCATCCCACATCGCGCGAAGGTGGGACGCGGCGGCATCACCACCAGTTCATCGGGAAACCTACATCACAGGGCATGGTCTACCTTCCCTGCATTCAATTGAAACAGTCTACGGCCTGCATCTTCGAGCTAAACCTGCTACTTCCTCTCTCGCTAGCTCCTCTCCCTCGCTACTGCTCGTCTGCATCTCGCCTCTCATGGCCTCTATACCGTGTCTGAACCTCATGCTCTACAGCTCTCTTGATATTCCCAAATGCAATTTGTTAATCTTCTCTCCGTGCACGCAACCCGTGGCGCGCGCCCGGGTATGAACGACGGAGTTGCCACCCCGCAACAACGGCACGTCTCCCGCTCTCGGCACAACCTTGCACGGGGCCACCCTCGCGACAAATGTAGAAACGAGGGACACGCCGAATCAAGACACGGGCGGGCACGGCACATAGCAGCCCATCCCTCAGGCGGGTTGCGTGCCGGCCTCCACGTGTGCGCAAACGGTCAGGCACAAGGGGGCGATCGCGGGCACCATTCTAAACCACCAATGCATTTCACGTACCGACACAATCGAAACAGCATTTTCATGCATATCACCAACAAACAAACGCCACCACAGGGTCACCACACGCCTGCACAGCCGTGCAAGAGCTTTCTGCCTCCTCAGCACCAACAGCAGCAAGCTCCCTTCGCCCAGCCAAGCCTCCAGCTGCCACCGCCAATGCACGCGCTCCGAGCCGAAACGACGGTACGGGCGGCGAGCCGCTTCAAGCACTCGCGCCGCCCGCCGCCTTCTGCTGCGGCTGCTGCGCCTCGTCGGCGCCGTCGATGCGGCAGCCGGCCTCGGCGGCCTCGGGCGAGGCACCGCGCTGGCTGAGGCGCTTGACGCACTCCTGCTGCAGCGTGACGGCCAGCTGCTGCGGCGGGTGCATGCGCAGCGCGTGCATGCTCATGACCAGGTCCACGATGTTGCCGTCGGGCAGCACACGCAGGTCCACGTCCTGCGAAGCGACGTGGAAAGAGCAGTGGGTTCAGAAAGCTTCATCGCATCGGCGCCGCGTCTGGCGCGCCCGCCAGGACACCTACGGCCCGTGACACGCTTCCGCACCCCTGGCGCTCATTCCGTGCCCGACCGCACACCCGCGATCCTCACCTGCAAGCGGTCCATGAGCTTGGAGCTCCACTGCGGCGGCGGCAGCTGCAGCGTGGCGGCGGCGTGCAGCAGCGCCTGCAGCGGCTCCGCGCTGGCGGCGTCCAGCTGCCGCTCAAAGGACGAGTAGGCGCGCTGCAGCCATGTCTCGGACGGCACCACCTGCCAAGTCAAACACCGGTGGCATCAGCAACCAATAAAGCCGGGGCCAGCCATGGACGCATCCCAAGCTACAGACACATGTGGTTTGCAGGAGCGCTGCAGCTGCTGCAAGGCCAAGGGCAGTAGCGTTCTGCACGCCCATGCATGGCGCACCTCGAGGTCCGCAAGCGCCCACAGGATGGTGGCCAGCAGCACCGGCGGGGCCGTGGGCAGCGCCGCGGCGGTGGCGTCTAGCAGTGCGCCCATCTCGCCCTCACTGGGCTTGTATGCCACCTTGCTCAGCGCCCAGTACACCTGCGGCCACATCCACACCCGGTGGTTCAGCCGCGACACAACTGGGAACAAAAACCGCTCGAATCAATCGAGATAGCAGCAGCCTGGGTGCATACGACGCCCTACCGCCCTACACAACCAAGCTTTGCTACAAGTCGCACCTGCGCAAAGTCCAGCGCCGCTAGCCCCGGCCCGCCCTCGCTGGCGAAGCAGGCGCCCTCCAGCGTGCTCTCCACGCTCTCCAGGCTGGGGAAGGGCGACGACGCGCTGGCCAGCACCCCGCTCGCCAGGCCGCCCACGCCCACAAAGGTCACGTGCGTCAGCATGCGCTGCACCGTGGACCCCGGCAGCGGCACGCCCAGCACCGCCGCCGCCCACAGCGTGCTGCAGGCGCAGCGCGCCACGTCGACGGGCCCGTGGATGCGCCGCGCCGCGGCAGGCGGCGGCGCGCCCGCCGCCCCCGCGAAGGCGGCGCCGCAGGCGGCGCCCACCGCCTCGCGGAACGCGGGCGCGGGGTGCAGCGAGAAGCCCAGGCTTGCGGCGCTGACGAGGCAGCAGGCGAGCGTCTTGGGGCAGGCGCAGGTGGCCAGGTTGGCTGTAAGCGTGGCCTCCATCTTCATCTTCCAGGGCGCCGAGGGCTGATAGTTGACGCGCGTTATGGCGGCCATCACCTTGCGCGACTGCTCCAGATCTAAGTGGTCCAGGTGCACCTCCATCTCCGCCGCCCAGGCCTGGTGCACGGAAGAACAAGGAAGGAGGATGGGTGAGAAGCAGCAGGGATGTTCGCGGTGCGGCGGCCAGCGCGGCGATGCCAGGCGCGGTGCAAGCCCTCTTGTTGTGCGATGGAAAGAGCAGGAAGGAATTCGGGCAGTGCGCTTGGTAATGCCGCGCGGTGAACCTTGGCGTCTCCGCACTCACCTTGAGGAAGGATTTGAACATTCCCGAGTGGCCCAGGCCCTTCTTCAGCTTCGAAGAGGCCCACATGATCGAGCACAACGAGGAGATGGAAAATTGCTGTATCCGGTCGATGGTTGCGCACGCGAGGATATCCTGCATGCAGACACACCAGTGCAGGGTGATGGTGGACTCGACTGCCTTAGTGCATGCATGCAGGAATGGGAACACATGCTGAAAAGCCAGGAAGCGGCTCAATAGTGCGTAAGGCAGCTGGTTTCGTGGCGCAGTAACTGCCAGCGGCCGCCCTGCATGGCATGCATGTAACGCTCGGCCTGCCCTTCTGCCTGGCCCAGCACTCACCACGAACTTCTGCAGCTCTGGCGATGCCCGGACCGTCGGCTCCTTGCTAACTTTGGCCTGCGGAGCAGCAGCATGGGTAACGTGAATCCGTGTGCCGTCGGCCGTGCCGTCGGCCATGCGAGACCTTGCCGACCGCGCCGGGGGTGCACCGTCAGCACACCCTCGCCCTCCCAGGTTTCAGCCGCCACCAACCAACGCAGCAACGCCAACATTGCGGCCCAATGAAACTGCTGCACACACCCAGCTTCCCAGACTTACAAGACGGACCCAGGTCGCAGCCAGGTCCTCGGTCCGCAAGTGGTCTTTGTGGTGCGTCCACAGAGACCTGACTTCCGTCCATGATTTGGAGGTAAGAATATCCTCGATGCCCGCTGACGTCGCCAGGGCCTGGGCCAGCAGAGCTGGCTGGTGGCTTTGGCTGTGCACAACGCCATGGTCGCTGTTTGCTGGCACTGCCAGAGTAGACGATGCACTCACACGCGATAAGCTGTATCGCACACGCGGGCATTTGGCCTGCAGACATTGTGCCAGAGAGTTCGGAAGCTTGTCTTGATTGCTCGCGGCATGCCTGAGCTCTACGGCCCGCGCCACTTACATGAAATGAGCAGCGCCCTGCTGCTGAGTGCAGCTTTTGGGCGTGCCTGAGCGCCATTATTGAGCTTGACCCTGTTTGGGCTTTTCAGCTGTGTTTTGCGGTGTTCCGGACTATTCAAGGTAGAAATTTTGCTACAGCGGCAACGCTATGTGCCTCGCAAGGCAAAGTGTATTGGAAGGTGTCGCGGGGCTGGCGAAGTTGACCGGCTGTGACGATCCCCTGCCCGGGTCATTGCACTCAAGCCCGCGGCACCGAGCAAATGGAATCCCGTTCGCATCGCTTACGACACGCGCGTAACGCTCCATTGAGCTGGCAAAGGCGAAAGCAGCGCTTCTGGCCAGCGAAACCAAAGCCCAAAGCGTGCGATACGCTGGCCTGTTGCGTCGAGTGGTCAGGACAAACGCGCCCCAACGCTCGCTACCAGAACTGGTACTTGCGCTGCTAACAGCGCCATCGCTAGGCTAACTTGTTTTGCGACGCCTTGCACTGGGGCAAAAGCCGAACCAAAGGTGTTGCGGGAATGTCGAAGGGGTGCGCTCGCTTTGCTGGGCCGCGTGGCGCACTAAAACTCGCTGGAGTGGCAAGCTAGAATGATGGCCGCTAGTGTCCGGAGTCAGCGGCAATGACACTGCGGTCTTCACTTTCCCGCCCACCGCTCCTCACCCAGCCTCCCACGCCTGCCCTTCGCCCTGGGCGCCCACGCGCAGTAGCCTCTGCGGCCCTGCCATGAAGCGCCAATGAGCAGCCGACTGATGTATGTTCCCTCTTCTGGGCTCTCCAAGTGTGATACGGCTCACAATGTCTACGGACTAACGGGTTCTGCTCGGGTCCATAGAGCGCCGGAGCTGGGACTTCCCTTAGGGTATGTTGGACTCACGCGCCGTCAGGCCTTCGGCCTTCCTCCCACAGCACGTGAGCACACACCCGCACGGCTTCCCACGAACTGGCCCGTTGCCTGCTGGCGTGCTGACTTACATTGTGAGCGACTCTGCAAGCACCGGCAACTTGCCACATCTGGGAGACAGGGACCTCCAGTGCTCCGCACTATCATGTTACAGGTCTTGATGGACTACATAGTTCCTGTCTCCAGACTCTCCACCCTGCATCCATCAAGTGTGCAGAAGCCGGGGAGAACCTGCACGTCACAGGCACACCCAGCCCTTGCTTGGGCACATCAAACCAAGACTACAGAACCAAGCTTACGGTATGCCTGCGGGACTTCACCAACCTGCCTTAAACACTGACCCATCGCAAACCAAGCTTACGGTATGTCATTGTATAAATTAATGAATGATATAGCACGCTAATAAATCATGTGAAGGCTGCACGCCAAACGGAGCCCACTTGCAATGCGCCCGTGTAGCCAAAACCCGCCAGCAGACATCAGCCCCCAGCTCACCACTTCGCAAAGACACAGCACTGTTGGTGCCAGCTACTCACGGTACACTATCTACGGTATAATGCACAAGCAAGTCGCTATCCGTCGAGGCCGTATCGCCTGAAGACTCTAAACGTCGTGTCTAAACGTCCAGCCCAGTCAATCTGAGACCCACCTGCTCGTTGCCAGACCCTACGACAACCTAGCAAGACACAAAGCCCGCGACCACATCCCGGCAAAAGGGGCAGCGCAACGGGGCCAGCTTTGCAGAGACCTGCTTGCACAGCTGCTTGGCGCAGCCTGAGCACACGCCGTGGCTGCAGCCCCTGCTCCGAACCGTACACACCTCCGCCATGCAGATACAGCACTGCTCCTCCAACTCGGCGTCAACGCTGCCGCCCGACACCGACAGCTTTGAGCTGTGCCTGCTATCAGCGCTGGTGCTTCCACCATTGCTGCTGCTGCGGCTGCTGACGCTGCAGCTGCTGCCAGTGGGGCTCGCACAGGAGCTGCCACCGGCGCTGCTGCGCCCACTGCTACTCCTGCTGCAGCCGGCTGAGCCGGGCAGGGACGGGGAAGCACAGAGAGGCACGGACGCACTGCTGGTCCAAACCTTCGTCGGTAGGCAGACAGCGGGACTTTGCGACTGCACAGCTGAGGCGGCCTCAACCGACTTGCTAAGCCGGCCCGCAAGCGCGGCCGCTGCTAGCTGCTGGAGTGTCGGAACGCTGCCATTGGTCAGCGTGCGGTGCCCGACCAGAGAGGTAGCGGCGCGCGAGACTTCGGGCAGCGTGTCCTGCAGTAGAGTATTGGGGTCCAGCAGCGCAGCCAGCGACACCTGCTGCTGCACAGCAGTCGTTGTGGCTGCAGCCGCTGCCATCGAGGAAGCCGGTGCAGAGCTGGAGGAAGGAGAGGGCGCCGGCGGCTGCACCTGGCGCTGCCTGCGGCCCGCCGCGGCCGCGGCCAGCGATGCTGACACGTGCAGCTCTAGCGCGCGCTGGCCCTCGCCGTTGCGCTGCAGGCGGGGGTCGTACATGGGCGCGCGGGCGCGCACCAGCACGTTCTCCAGGTAATAGCCCAGCAGCAGCTTGACCACTGCCGCGTTGTCGGGCACGGCCGCGGCGATGTGCAGGGCGGTTGCGTGCGTGCCGGCAGAGGCTGGCAGGCCATACTGGGACAGGCCTGGGTACGGCAGCCGCGTGCCAAGGCACACGCAGTGCCCGCGCTGCGTGACGCTGGCGCCATGGCGCAGAAGGACGGCCACGACCTCCGTGTGTCGGCGCGCGCAGGCGAGCGCGAGGGGAGTCAGCTGCGCGCCCAGGCCGCAGGCCTGGTTGACCAGCGAGCGGCGCTGTGACGCGTGCTCGGCCGACCAAGCGCACAGGTGAGCGACGACATGCGCGCGGCCGGCCCAAGCGGCAAGGTGAAGGGGCGTCATGCCCGTGTGGTCATGGAGCCAGGGGTCCGAGCCCTGTAATCGCATGGGCAATACAACATGACTGGGTTATGTAAGCCCAAAGAGCGGCAGGCAGATGGCATGCGGTTGAAATACATGAGATGCGTGCAGCAGGGAGAAGCATGTTATGGCCTTTCAGGTAGGCGGGAGTCAGGGTGGCCTTGGGGGCTGTGAGGGCCGCGGGGGGGAGGGGTGGCCGTTGACCGGGCCACGCACACTCTTTCCGCGACAAAATCTGCAATGCTTACCTCTGCAAGTAGAAGACGAGCACATTCCAGCGAGCCAGACTCGCAAGCAACGTGCAGAGGCGTTTTCCCATGAGAATCGGGTCCATTCAGCAGCTCGTGCTGGCGCGCGGCCGAGCCAGACGGCCGAGAAAAGTATTTTTCAAGCGATAGGAGAAGCTGCAACGTATCCGCGGCCGGTCGAGCAGCGGCGACGTGAAGAGCGCAGAAGCGAGACGAGAAAGGCGAGTTCGAGAGCGGTCCGAGCAACGACGGTGTGGCTGTCACTAATCTGGTTATCTCAGGCAGGTCGGCACGCTTGACAGCGGCCAGAAGAGCCGAGTGTGGGCGAGTTGCTGAAGCCGCGGCACCCATGGTTGTGCTAGAAGCGTCGAATTGTTAGGTGCGACTGGTCATTGGATGTTTCTTGGTTGCAAGTATGTTTTAGTTGTACCAAAGGCTGGTGTGGGGCTGTTGGCGGCCAGAAGTTCACCTCATCGGGGAAATGGAAATGGCGGGCTGCGGGGGCGCGGGGGCGCGGGGCCGCGGGGTGAGCCCTGCAGGGAGCCGGGCTCTGCCCTGCGGTGCCCCGTTGTCTCCCCCCCCCCCGGTCTCTCCCGGGCTTTCCCTTTGCTTCACGACGTTTTCTTCTGCTGCAAGTTGCTCGCTTGTGACGGTCGGTGGTGGAGTATGCGCGGCCAAGTGCGGGGCTGTCGGGCTTGGCGTGGGGACGGACGGTGTCCGGTGTGCAGGAATAACATTATAACAGGTATAACAGGTTGGTGAATTCCCGTAGGGTGCAGATGATTCCCGGACCCCAGCACATGGCAAACAATTTGCGACGGCAGGGCAGGAGCGCGCGGCTGGTCGAACCTCAAACGGTGTTGGGGACGCGCGGCACAGAGCACAGATCAGCAGTATCCCCCACTGACAGCTGTTAACCGGTTGGCATGCCCAACCGCTCACGTGGGCCCGGACCTTCACCGTAGCTTATTACAGGCCCAAGTTGGTCCAACCAAAGGAAAGTGATACGCCGGCCTGCTATACATCGACCGCTGACTATTACCGCCGCTTGACTTGCCGTGGCGGTGTGGGCGGAACACGGAAGTTCTACAACACACAAGTATATAACCCTGTGGAACACGCCCTGGGGCATCTGGATGTGGCTTTTGCCGACTATCCTGCTACAGGCGGCCATCCAGTTGCACCTGCGCGTTCTACCTGTTCTACCTTGGCCAGCCCGTGAGGACAGCTGCTGCTCCCTGAGCACATAAGGGCCTGTAAACGCATTCATCGCCTTCCCTCGACACCGCCCACACGCCAACCATCTCATCCAGTGTCGCAACTCCTCGTGTAGCGCCTTCCCGTCTTGCCCTTACTCCTCCTGCTCGTCCTCCACCTCCTCATCCACCTCCTCGAACACCACAGTGATACGATGCGCATACGATGCACACAAAGCGTTATTCGAGCTCACAAGCAACAGTTGCACACGGACGTTGCTGCGCCGATACAAACGACAAAGTCCACAGAACAGGGCCAGCGCATGGCGTGGCGGACGCTCTCTTCGCCCGTGCTTTGCGTTCGTCCCGTTTCTCCGCCCTCCGATGGCATGTGGTGGCAAGTTATAACGCGCCTTGGTTGGGCACGCCTTTACGCCCTTGCTCACATAAAGGCTATTTCGCAACTGAAGTGCCCACGCAATAGCCACCGTGATACCCGGTACACGTTGCATGCCTACAACAGGGGGCACATGCCGCCCACACTTCGAAACGCGGCACTCAGAATAAGCCACAGCCCGAATGAGGGGCTACGCCCTGCCGATAGCAACACAACATACTATTTGGTTGTACAGATATTAAGTTCTTGCAATCGCAAATATCATTTTCTCACGAACCACCACACACACTACTGCCTAATCACACCGACGCCGCTGCTGCCGCCGCCACATCAGGCGGGATCGTAGCCGCCGCCGCGGCAGCGCGCGCTGCCGCCAGCGGTGCTGCTGCTGCGGCGGCGGCCGCCAGCGCCCTCCGCTGCAGCTCCGGCAGGTCATCTTCCACGTAGATCGCGTCGCCTTCATAAGGAAGGGAGTGTGTGTGTGCGCACATACGCGGTGTTGTAAATGCAGTGCGCCGCGAACTGTCATGACCGGAACCACAGAATCAATGCCGTGCATGGTGCTTGTGTACAAGCCGACGCACTGACGCACATCATGGGGGTTTCGTCTCTACGGGCTTCGTCTCTTGCCTGTCTTTCCTTGCGCCTCTTGCAAACTCCACTCCACAAACCTACACACACAGACACGCCAAGGGCGTGGCCCCACCCCCGGCTACGTACGTTCACGCACGCTGCGGCTGCGGCTGCGCCGGCGCGGGTGCAGCCGTAGCCGCGTCGCCGTCTGTGCCACCGCCACCGCCACCGCCTCCAACCTTTTGCAACCCGAAATCCCACGTGTCGATGGTGCTGAGGTTGAGGCTGAGCCCTACGCGCACGCAGACGTCCAAAGCAGCGCAAGGTTCACGATGGCAACGGCGACAACGCCTTTCTATTGGAGGTGCAGCAGGGCGTGACGATGAGCACGCTTGAGGACGGCTGCGGTACGGCCACCCCGGCCATCAGCGATCGGCACTCGGCAGGCTGGCACACTCTCGAGTTACTCCACAAACAGACTCCCCAGGCCGCGCCGCACGGAACCAACACGACAAGCCTGTTCAAGATGCGCCTGCTGCCCAGCCGCCCGCGCGCCCACCGAGCTATGGCTAGCACAGGACCTAGCCTGCGGTGGTGAGCTGGTGACGGCAGATAGGGGCACGGCACAGGGCGACACAAGAGCAACAACGTTAGGCAGCGATCCGGCACCGCATCAAGGCATTGCAGGCGAAACATTTCGGCATCCGGCCCAACTCTTGCTTCTCTGCTACTATGGCCCGGCCCGGCCCTTCCTTTCCAAACATCCCCAGTCAGTCCTCATCCCAGCAACACCCCTGTCAGGTGCCGGGCGCTGTGAACGACCCAGCTCTGCACGGCACCTCCCCCTGCGCCTGCCGTACTACTACTCACTGGCCGTACGGTCGTACAGCCCCGTACTGTCGTACTCACCTCACCGTACAGCGGGTCCGCCTCCAGGTCCGCCTCCTCCACGTTGAGCAGCAGCTTGGGGTTCTTGCTGATCATGCTCACCGGGTCCTTAGTGTTGTACCTGGACGGGGGCGACATCGGGTGAGTGCGTGCCCCCGCAATGATTGCTGGTTGGCAGTGACTGTTACCATGTGTGGGCAGGAGCACGGCGGTGGGCTCGGCGCGTGCAGCAGTTGTGGTGATGCGCGGTAGTATGAGCGCGCACCCTCCCTTTCTTGCGGTGGCATCCAGCCTTGCCTCTCAAGCTGCTGCACGCGGCGTTCGGAAGACCCCTACACCTCCCACACCACGCCCGCTCGGCTCTGCCAGCGCAGCACCTCCGCACCAGTCATCACCCATGCAACCCCTGCATCCACAGCCGGCCCAGCACCACCCAGACGGCCTTACGGCATGCCCCGCTCCCAGCCGGCGCTCACCAGCGGCTGACGTTGGAGAGGCTCTGCGCCAGTGCGGGCGGGCTCATGAGGTACGGTACCTCCTCAATGATGGAGTCGGCGTTGGGTGCGCCTGCAAGCACCTTGCGAATCTGCACACAGAGGCGGCGGTATCGGGGTCAAGCAGGTCCAGCGTCGACACATACACGGTACACACAAACTGCTAGAGTTGGCCCCCCGTCGCCCGCCGTCCGCATGCGTCCATGTGCACAGAGCCGTGCTTCCTGCCACCTTGCAGTTCCTTGCAGCCCTGGCGTGTGCCCTCCAGCCACGTCCGACGTCGGGGCACGTCGGGCCGGCTAAACCGGCGTCACGTCAGCACACTCACCACCGCTGCATCCGCCTGCAGCTGCTCCGGTGACTGGAGCAGGATCTTGGGCGCCCGGCTCACAATCTTGCCCACGTTGGCGCCTGTATCGTATATGTAAAAAGTGGTGTTACTGTCAATTAGTCCGGCAGGATAGGGCGTAGCGGGCAAGGAAGTTAGGCACATCAGGGCGCGCGGAGAGTGCTGACGACGTACAAACAACCAGCGGGCGTCTTAAGCGCGACAACTGGAACAAAACGAGGGCCCGAGGGACTTGGGACTGGGGTTGGCGCACCTGGGTACGACGTCTTGATCACCACCAGCATCATCGCCACCTGGCACACGCCACACCGACATAGAGTAATAAGGCTTAATTAAACTGTGCACCCTGCGATAACTTGCAAAAAGAGAGCGCACTACCACAGGCGAAGGTGCAAGGTCGCGTGCATGGTGGGTCGGAGCGGCCATGCGCGCAAAGGCGCTAGCATCGGCGGGGTCAGCTGCCGCTGTCTACAAGGAGTCCAGGAAGCTGAAGTGCCAGCGCTCTTCAGCAGAGCCGCCGCCCTGACCTCGTGTCAGGCCCCAGCTTGACCCCACCTGGTTGATGTCCTTCGCTAGCTTAGCCTGTGGAAAGCAGCATTACGTGCATATGCCCGGAACAACCGTCAGGACATGTCGACTCCACAAACGTATTCTACGCGCCTCTCCGCACAGTGTACAATCCCGTCCGCGCTGCCTTTGCCCCCCCTTTGTCCCTAAGTAGGTCCTGCAAGTTTGTGAACCTGTTGCCGCGAGATGGCGTTGGCAGCGTCGCAGCGTCAGAGCTTCCCAGCCCTCAACATCAGACACCCCTGTCCCGCCCATCCGCGCTCCATGGCCCCCTCCCGTCACCACGGCCCCTCACCCAGTCTGCGGCGCGCATCTTGTTCACGTCCGGCGTCAGCTCCGGCAGCAGCGCCTCCATCTTGTCCAGGTTTCCCCGGATGACCTCCTCCTTGATGCCCAGGCGCCGCCCCGCCTATGAAGTGTGCAGGGAGCGGGTGGTGGGGAAGCCGCGTAGCGGGGGGAAACGGCACGCTGGCGTTCGCCGGTTGTGCAAATTTGCTTCCACATAACAAGATACAGATCAAGTAATACACACCTCCACGATTTCCCCCACGACCCGCTGTCGACGCCGGGCGTCATGGTTGAGCTCCGGCACCTTGACTTTCTTAGTCGAGCCGTAATAATGGCCCAGCGTGTAGCGTCCATCGTCATCGGGGCCGTTTGGCAACGCTGGTGCTGGAAGCGGGGAGGCTTCCGCGTTCGCAGTTGGCGCCTCGTTCAGCAACGAGCTCGATTGAGCCGCGCTGGACGGTACTGCTAGGTCACCAGGCAATGCATTCAAACGATACAAGTGCTGGCGAGGCGCTGCGGGGCAAACAACCCTTGTGCATGTCGGCCGGGACGACACTGTTGCGAGACGACTCGAATGCATTCTGGCAATTTGTTATAATGCGACGAACCAACAATTACCTATATGATGCCACAACTTGAGGAGAGGACCTCAGGCCTCGACCGTGTACTCCCAACGCCGCCCCAACGCAAGCCTGACGTCCCCAATCTCCAAACCTTGTCTGCAAGAAAGACCGGCCGTCCGTCACTCCATCACGCTCGTTCACATATGCATGTTTTCATCATTATCACGCCCTTACTTAGTTGCTTGCAACGGTACATGGTGCCACCTCGCCTCGTCAGCTGCACACCCGCGGCGCAAACGACAAGCCTGCACGGCGACCAGTCGTGCGCCCCCACCCCAGTCCCCTGCGGCTCTGGCGTCCCAATAGCTCTTTACGGGTTGGCGGAGGAACACAAGCCCTCTCCCTGTCTGGCGCCATGAGGCGCTTCTCTGCCACACGCACTTGGCACAAAACGATCTCCAAACCATGTTCACTTTTTTGCCACAGCAGCAATCGGCAACATCGCGACGAATCAACAGCCTCAAAACTAAACGCGCAGAGAGCCACGCGACCACATACCCGGTGGCTTATGTGCAAGTCCCATGCCCCCCAGGGCGTGCCTCTGTGCGCCTACGCAGGCCCCTTCCATCATGTACTCATGCACCCAACTCAGCAACCACATGCGGGCAATACCTGGAATCCGAGATCCCAAACACAGGTCCTGAAGCAGTGCAGCCGATACCCGAAGAGCCCAAACCTGGTGCTTTGCCTGCTACATCCTCCTCGTCCTGCATTGATAAGCCAACCTCAATTCCCCGATCGTGCATGCATGCACACAATCCCGCAAAGCCTGGCTCCGCTGCTGAGTACCGTAAGCTGTGCCTAGTGGTGTCGCTGCTCATGTCGTCTCGGCTCCTGCTGTCGCTGCTCCTGCTCGCCGTCAACTCCCCAACCGCTCGCCGTCTACTGCTTCTTGACGGCGATGGCCTCAAAGTTGGGGACCACCTGGCGGCAGAAGGGGCACGCCAGCGGCCGCACACGGCGCAGCACCTGGGCCGCGAGCTGCGAGGGCATAGGAGCGGGGGCGGCGGTGTGGAGGAGGAGTAGGAGGAGGACGGGCAACGTTCAAGCCGTGCAGAATACCGGTACGGCCCAACACATAGCAGGTGCCTGTAGGTTCCTTTGTCAGGAAGGGCGTGAGCGCGCGACCAACCCCGAGGACCAACCCTTTTGGCCTGAAGGCCTCCGCGACGTGGCCCCACTGTCCCGCGCACATCCGTCCACACCACCAACGCACCTTCTGCGCGCACCCGGCACACAGCGGGTGGCCGCAGCCGCTGCTGCGCACCATCACCGCCGCGTCCATGCACACGCTGCACGTGTTGCCGCCGCCCGCTCCCAACACCGCTCCCGCGCCTCCTGCCACCGGCGCCAGGCCGATGCTGACCGACCCCAGGCCGATGCCCACGCTCGGCGCACCCAGACCCACGCTGCTCGCGCCCAGCGCCGGCGGCGGCCGCAGACTGCCCTCGCCAGCCGCGCCACTCATGTGCGCGAGCTCGCCGTTGCCCGCGCCACTGACGCGCGCCTCCAGCACGGCGAAGGTGCCGCTGGCGCGGGGGCTAGATCCAAGGATGGGGCTGGCGCCAGCCAGAGGGCTGGATCCAGCCACGCTGGATGACATGCGACCGAAGAGCTGCGGGCCACGGGGGTCGGCGCCGGCCGGCACGGACGACAGCGTGACGCCTGTGGTGGAGTGGGCGACCACGTGGACCTGCACGATGTCGGCGGCGGCGTTGGGGTCGATGCCCGTGGCGGCGCCGCCGGCGCGGGTGGCGGCAGCGGAGCCCGTGGCCGCGGGGCCGGCGGTGGCCGCAGTGGCAGCAGTGGCGGCGGTGGCGGCGGAGGCGGCCGTGGAGGCGACGGAGACATCATCGCGGATCGCGTCACCGGCGGGGTTAGAGCTGCGTAAGTCCGCGACCTCGGCCGCGGCGGCTGCAGCGGCGGCCTCCGCCGCCGCCAGTACCGCCAGCGCGGCAGCGGCCTCCTCCTCCTCCCGCTTTTCCGCGGCGCGCACACGTGCCTCGGCCGCGGCCGCCGCAGCCAACGCCGCACGCGACTGCGGGGCGGGCTTCGCCTTCTTTGCCGCGGCCTCCTTCGCCGCCGCCGCAGCCGCCGCCGCAGCCGCCGCCGCCGGCGCTGCTTGCGACTCAGAGATCACCGCCAGTCCGGCGGCGGCGCCTCCGGCGGCAGCGCCGTCAGCGGTCACCGACGGTCCGCTGGAGGGCGAACTGGACGCGTCGGGGTTGAAGATGGAGGACATAGCGGCGTCGGCGGTCGTGGCCTTGGGGGCGGCGGCGGCGCCGCTGCCGTTCGCGCCGCCGGCGCCGTCAGCGGCGGCGGCGCTGCTGCCGCCAGCCTTGCCGGCAGCGCGGGCGGCGGCGGTTGTCGCCTTCGAGATGCTAACAAGCATCTGCGACGACAGCACCGCTGCCGCTAGGAACTGCAGCGGCGGCACCACGCAGGAGAGGCCGGCGGCGCCGCCGGCGCGCATGGCCGCCGCGGCGGCGGCGGCGACGACGTCGGGCATGAGGGCCACCAGGTCCAGGGAGGGGTTGAGCAGCTTGGCGATGGGACGGTCGCACTCGCGGCGGTGCAGCATGAGCATGGGCGAGTGGCCGTGGCAGGTGCGCGCCGAGCGCGGGTCCGTGTGGGCGCGGCGCGGGTCGCGCATGAGCGAGCGCTCCAGCTGTGCGCGTGTGTGCGGGAGGCAAGGGGGTTACAATCATGACTAAGTCAGAAGTGAAGGAGGCGAGGGGGGCGTAATCAGTTGCGAGTGTGTGTCGGGGGCGGTGTGCCGCTCCTTTCTAGTGCCACCGCAGACAGCGCGCCCCATTGGCCTTACGCCCAGCTGCCCATTGGGACTACGAGTAATAGCCCCCATCCCGTACGCACTGCCCCTCGGGGATCGCTCACGTGTGCTGCCAGCAGCTGGCGGCACATGACCACGTCGCCGCGCCAGGCGCACACGTGCAGGGGCGTGGTGCCGGGGTCGTCAGGGGAGGTGTCGTACTGGGTCTGCGGGGCAGCAGGGGGGCAGCAGGGGGTACGAGGGGCTCCTTTAAACTTTCCGATGGAAACCGGGACGCAGGGGAAGGTGTGAGTTTCTTTTGGGGGCAATGCATGTGTACATGCGTGTCTATCCCTTGCCTTTCCGTGCCTTGCGGTCCAACGCCCCATTGCCGCTCTTTCCCTTCTCCCTTCCCTTCCCTTTGCTGCCCTGCACGCCATTCCATACCACGCCACGCCACGCCACGCCACGCCACGCCACGCCACGCCACACCTACCCCAGTGGACACGGGCATGAGCGCCGCGCCGTGCCGCAGCAGCACCTCCGCCACGTCCACCCAGCCGCCGTACGAGGCGTAGTGCAGCGGCGTCAGCGAGGTGACCGTGCCTACGTCGGTGGCCCTAGGCGCGGTGCGAAAAGCGCGAGCAGAGAGGGTCGACAAAGTGCATGCGGTGGCTCTGTGCGTGTCCCAAACGCTAAAGAGCATGTGCACGAGGCCGTGCAAGGTGCATGGTGCGTGGCACCTCGTAAAAGGCGGCAGCGCGGTATTTGCGCAGCCCGGCCGCGCACGGGTGAAGCAGTGCGGCGCCGGCGCATTCGCCTCCCGCGTCCTTGCTTCTGCTGTGCCGCCCCCTGCCGCCGCGCCGCAACCGCCGCTACCCGCGCCTGCTCCACCCCGCCACGTCCCCACCGCCCCACCCACCGGATCAGGGGGTAGCGCTCCGCCGCCGCCAGCAGCAGCAGCTCCAGCGCCTCGGCCTTGCCGTCACGTGCAGCCAGGTGCAGGGCCGTGCGGGAGCCGCGGTTGTCAATGGCCAGCGGGTCCGAGCCCTGTGGTAGGGAAAGGAGGTCGGGGCCGAAGAGTTTCATGCCCACGCACAACGGAGATGGGGGGGATGGTTTCGGGGTCTGGGTCGGCCCACCTTGGGCTTCGGCTCCCCTCCAAGATGCAGGCTATGCGGCACTCTTGACCCCCCTGCCTCAAAGTCCCAGTCCGTTCGCTCGGCCCGTTCATTACACGCGGCCCGCTCGACACCTTCCTCACCATCTTAAGCAGCGCCTTGACCGCCCCCACCGCGCCCTCGCTGGACGCCACCATCAGCGGCGTCTGCCCCAGCTGGTTGCGCCCGTCCATCGCCGCCTCCAGCACCTTGGCAACCAGCGCCTCATGAGCCGAGCTCAGCGGCACAGCTGCTGCCGCGGCAGCCGCTCCTGCCGACGTTGCTGCTGGGGTTGCTGTTGCTGGGGTTGCTGCTGCTGCGGTGGCCACGGGGCCGCCGTTGGCGTGGCCCGCAGCGGCGGCGCCGCCGTTCGCAGTGGCGGCGGCGGAGCGGGTCTGGTCGCGTGCAGCTGCGGTGCCGGCGTCGTTGCCTAGCAGAGCTGCCTCCTCCTCATCATCCTCCTCATCACCGTCGTCGTCATCATCTTCCTCGTCCTCCTCTCCCTCCTCGTCGTCGTCGTCATCGTCGTCCTCCGCGACGTCCGTGCCCGTCTCGGCGCCGCCGGCGCCCACGCCGGCGCCGGCGCCGCCGAGCGGCGGGCGGGCGACGCCGGTGGTGCTGCGGCTGCGCTGGCGGGGATGGTCCGCAGCACCGTTCGCGCCGTTGGCTGCGAGGGCGCCGCCGTCACGTGCCTCCTCCTCAGCAGTATCCTGCGCCTCCGCCTCCGCCGTCAAAGAGGTGGCGGGCGCCGTGGTCGCAGCCAGCGGCGACGTCGCCACCGACGTCGGAGCCGACGCACGCTGGAACGCACCCGGGCTGGCGGCGCTGGTGGTGCCGGCGCCGGTGGGGGCGGGCTTCTTGCCGCGGAGCACCTTCAGCTTTGCATCCAGCTTCTTGATCTGTTCGTAGGTCGTGTGAAAATGCGTCATGAGGGTCAGGTGGGAGGTGGAAGCATGGCTCGTGCTCTGGCGCTGTGAGGCAGGTACTGCCACTGCGTCTGTCATTAACGTCTTGGGGTTTGCAAAAGGGGCCGTCACTCCCCTCTACGCTTCTGGGATGGGGCGAGCCACCCCTCCCTTACGCAGACGCCCCTCGCCCTGCCACGCGCACGCGCAATCCAAAGCGCCCCCCAACCTAGTCTTGTGGGTTGGGTTGCAAGCGCGCCGCGAGCCTGGGTGTGATCCGATGGTACGCGAGTCGATTGGTCTACGTTCAACGACCAACACCGACGAGAAGAACAGGGCGCAAGGGCGCCCAAGATAAAGTTTCAGCCCAAATGTCCTTCGCGCTCGGTGGGCTGGTGCTGGGTCTTGGCTTAGGTGGGGTTGGTATCCACAAACCCCCCACCCCCACTCCACCCCACCCCACCGACCCGTGCCACCGGCCCCACCCGCACACAACACGGAGCCGCACCTGTTTGGCCGTGAACGTGGGCACCCACGCCCGCAGCGCTGCCTCCAGCACGTCAATGAGCTCGCCGCCGACACGCGGGTTGCTTGCGGCCTCGTGCCACACGGTGGTGGAAAGCGCCGAGTACTTGGGCTCGCGCCGCAGCAGGTAGCGCGGGTTGCGGGCTAGGGTCCGTGCCACGAACTGGACCCCGCGCCTGGACGAGCCGCGGCAAAGTGCGAGCCGGGGGTGCGAGCGGGAGGGAAGCGCGGAGGGGCGGGTTATGGGCAGCCATGATTTTTGGGGGATGGGAAGTCGATCTGGGTTGGCCAGCAACGCCTGGCTACGCCGGCTCGGCTTATAGCGCGCGCTTTTTGACGCACCGGCATATACCCTGGGCACGCGCCGGCACCCTCCTTCCTTCGAGGGCGCCCCCCACAGGACTGCCCAGGAGCCCTTTGCACCTCCTGGCACCCCTCGCTTTACCCACTCGTCTTTGGCGCGCCGCAGCGCCTTGAGGAGCTTCGGAAGGTTGCGCGCCCGAGCTCCTTCGCCGACGCCAGACAGCGACGTGACCGTGTTGCCCATGGCTCAATGGCTAGTAATGCTACTCTTAGGTTGAGAAAGTAACACAGTTGCGCGCCAGGTGACGTTGGCGACGTTATACCATGCACCGAACTTGGTTTACGCCATCAGCAGCTCACGGCGATAGCAACGATACAGAGCTGACAGCACGTCCCAGATACTCCGCTCAAGATGTATATGGACGGCAATTCGAGCGCGAGAAAAGAATTCCCGAGCTTCTCTAACAAGTCTGACTGGCAGAGCTTGTGGAAAAGGCTGCGACACCCGTTTGGGTGCAGAAGAATACAGTGTCTTCACACCCGAAACCAAATACTGGCCGTATGTGTGGAAGTACGGTTTGCTCTTCAGCCCGCCCCCCATTCGGTTTCGCCTTGGGCCTGCACTCGCCCCATGCACTCGGGGCCTCCCCAGGAAACCACGTAAAACAGTAACAGAGAAAATTGCCCGGTTTGTCGGGTTTGATACCAATGAGAAGCACCTTGAGCACGTGTCCACCCTATGACTGCCGACCAGTCGTCCCGGTCGGCCAGTCCCCCGCGACATGCCTTTTGCTGCCCTGTCGACTGTAGACGTGGTAGTGCGGTACCGACTGTCGAGGCGACACTACCTCACTACCCCGCGTCTGGTACCGACTGCCCACAACCTTTGGGCAGGAGGTGCGCGGCAAAGTGAGCCATGGGGCATGTCCAAACAGAGACGACAAATGCGAGCTTACACACCTCCGTCCGCTAGGTCTCTCGTGAATCGCGCACCCTGCTTTTGCACCCGCCAACGCTCCTCGACTCCCAGTGTCAACTGTCACAATGAATAATGACGATGTCATGTACAGACTCATGCAGACGGCACATTAGCGCTGCCTCAGTACTCCCACACTTGGCCTAACCCATCACACTCACACCAGACACACACGTCGTTCGGGTAAGCATGCGGCTAACTTTTCTACATAGTCAGGGCAGGCCATCTGTTCCAATAGCTCTGGAGTCACAAGTCTGGTCAGGATAAGCACACCCTCCCCATGCCCCGGAGCCAAGCCCACCTGCCTTGGGGCAGCGCACACGCGATGCAACACAAGCGACATGCACCCCGTCGAGGTACACTCCTTGTCTTCTTTGACGCAAGTGACGACACCAAAGCTGAGTCATGCGGTTGAAGCACATGTACGACTACCGTACATCGGACCCCGCCTACGCCCAACATGCCCAACACGCAATCCAGCACAACCTGGGACGATAGCGCCCTGCGGCCGCGCTACGCGAGTGCCATCATTCGCGCCATCAGCTGCCGCCCGCGCTGCTCAATCGCTTCAGTGTTGAACTGCATTCCGAGCTGCTCGCGGATGCCATCCCACGTCCCCGGACAGTCCCCATGCTCAAACAGGCTCCGCAAGATCAGCTTGTCCTGCTCCTTGCTCCACCCGCCGGGCTCGGCCGCGGCCAGCGGCTCCGCCTGCAGCGGCAGCTGCGGTGCCACCGGCGGTGCTTGCGCGCCACCAGCGGTGGGCCGGGCATCGCCACCGTTGGACAGAGCCCCGTCCTCACCAGTGGCAGCAGCGGACGCCTCGGCGCCGCCGCTGCCGAGGGCGCAGGCGCCGAGCCCACTTACCGAGGCGGAGGGCGTGGCTGCAACGCGTTCGGGCTGGTGGTCCGCGAAGGCAACACGCGGTGCCCGCCTGACGGCGGCACTGATGCAGGTGCCGCCAGGCGTGTCGGCGTCGCCCCCACGCGACGTCGCTGCACCGGGCTCCCCGTCACCGGCGCGCGAGGCCCCGCCCTGATACCGCGGCTCCGGCCGCGGCTCGTGCGAGCCCCAGGCAGACGCGGATGGCGCTGGATCTCCGGACGAAGGCGCACCGGCAGCGGATCGGCTAGTTGCTGTCCGCGAGGACGCGAGACGCGCGCCCCCCGTCACCGCGTGGGCCACAGACGCGGGCGCGGCCGCCTCCGCTGCCTCGTTTGGCTCGATGGCGATGGGCGTCAGTGTCAGCGGCGCACCCACGGCGACCGCGGGCGCCGGCGTCTCCTGCACGACCGTTGCCACAGCAAGCGCCGGGCCAGCGCCGGCCGCCGGCGTGGGCATGGCCTCAGGTAGCGGCTGCAGTCGCGTCCGCGTGACAGCCGGAGTTGCCGCCGGCAGTCCCACGGCCTTCTCTTGTCCACCCGCCGGCAAGCGCACGCCCTCGGCTGGGCTGGCCACGCCAGCCGCCGCATCGTCTGCCGGAGCCCCCCGCCTGGACACGCCTTCGAAGCCCACCGCCCTGCCATGGATTGGCGTGGCCTGAGGTGCGACGGCAGGCGCTGCTCGCCGAGGGGCGTTGTCAGTCGCCATGTCAGCATCGTCCTGCCGGCTGCGGCGCGACGCGAAGGCGGGCGTGGCGTCCGGTGCCACGCCGCCGCCGCCTCCTGCGGCGCCAACAAGGGACGCCCCGGAGGGCGGCCGTGGTAGCGCCACAGGCACTGGCATAATAGACACCGGCGCCGGCTTTTCCACAGTCCGGCCGAAGAGTCGCACCGTTTCGGAGCCAGGGGCACGTGAGCCGCCCGCCGTCATGCGCTGCTTGGACACCATGGTGGGTGGTGGCGGCGGCGGCGACATGAGCGTCGGGCGCTGCGGCTTTGCGACTGTGCCTGTGCCTGCCGCCGCCGCTCCCATCGTGAACCCCAGCACCGCTTCGGTTCGGGCGGGAGCTGCGGCAGCCTTGCCAACAGCCAACGGACCTGTGTCTCCGGCATTTGCAGCATTTCGGCTGCGGCCTAACACCGGGCCAGCTGTACTTGCGGCTGCTGTTGCCAACGGCGCCGCGTGCAGGCGATGACCGCTTCCGACAGCCCCTTCCGCGGCGGCCGAGTCTGCCCGCAGTCCTTGCGCCGCAGCCGCTGTGCTGTCTGCAACTGCCGCGGCTGTCCCGGAGGCAGCGCCTGCAGCTGCGTTTGTGCTGCCATGGGGCCGTGCTGCCGGGGGCCGGCCGGCAGGTGGGCTGTGATCCGCGGTCATGAACCTGGTCCACGGGTCCGCCGGCGACACCCCGGTGCAGCCCGCCAGCAGCTGCTGAGCCTCAGGCCCGTCCGCCCGCGCGCCCGCGGCCGCCTCGCCCGCCGACCCCAGGACCGCCCTACCAGCGCTGCCGGCGCCGCCATCACTGGCGGTGGTGGTAGCCGCAACCACAGGCCGGCCCGCGGCCCCGGTGCGGGGCAGGCCGCCGCTGCCGCCGCCGCCCAAGCCCAGCGCCAAGTCGCCCACGCTGCCGCCGCCGCTGCCTAGCTGCAGCGCCGCCCACAGCGAGTTGGAGTTGCTGAAGAGCGGCAGTATGTCCAGCGTGTTCAGCGTGCAGGTGCTCGGCGCGTAAGGTGTCACCTGCAGCAGCTGCCCGCGCGGCGGCGACACCAGGCAGCCCGCGCCGGCTCCACCGCCAGCGCCCGGGGCCGCCCCGGTGTTCATCGCGGCCACGCCGGCCCCAGTTACGCAACCCGGGGCGAGCCCAGCGCCCGCACGGAGGCCACCAAAGCAGCCGGCAGCAGAGGCCGTGGCCGACTGCGGCATGGGGACGGCGCCGCCGTGAGCGTCACCCGCTGCTGCTGTTGTTGCGGCGGCGGTGCCAGCCCTCGCCGTGACGGGGTCACTGCCCGCGCCACTGCCCGCTGCTCCGACCCCCGCCGCGACTGGTGCGGCGCCCGCAGGCCCCGCGCCACCGGAGAGCTGCGCCGCGGTGCGCGGCGGCGACCCGTCCTCCACGGCATGCATGCTGCGCGTGCTGATGGCGGGCAGCATTGAGACAATGTCCAGGGCGCCTCCCAGGGTGCTCATGTCCATGCCTAGCATGGAGTGGAGGCTCAGGCCCCCCAAGGAGAAGTCGCCTGCGGACAAGGCAGGGCCGGCCGAGCCCGGCGCCTGGCCTGCGCGGTCGCCAACCGCATCCGGTGGGCTGACAGGCGCCGCTGCCGAGCCTGGGGCGCCAGCAGGTGGGGGAGAAGTTGTTGCCGTCGCGTCAGCGGTCTTGGTGCCATGAGCGGATGCCGGCACGGCAGCGTTGGCGCCACTTGGCGAAACGGCCGCATCCTTGGCGGCAGCGGCTGCTGCTGCCGTAACGCGGCGGGTTGTGGGCGCGCGTGGCGGCCGGCCGCTCCCTGCGCCACCCCGTGCAGCCGTGGCGGGCTCTGCAGCCGCAGCGGCCCCCATCCCATCTGCCCGGCTGCCCAAAGGACCCGCTGCTGCTGCAGCCGTGGCCGCCGCCGCCTCAGGCCCCCCAGCCGGACACACGCCGGCGGCAGTGGTGGGCCGGTCGAGTGCGCAATTGGCTGCAGGAGCCGCCTGAACGTTCGCATCCACGACCGCGAGCGGGGCGGCAGCCGTAGCTGCAGCCGCGGCGGCGGCTATCTTCGCAGCGCTGGCGCGAGTTCGCTTCTGTCCACTGGTGGCTGCAACTTTGGCTGCGGCAGGTGCTGCTCGTGCAAGAGCCACAGCCGCGGTCTCTGCGCCAGTGCCGGGGTCTGCTGCCGGTGCTGCTGTCGGGGGCTCCTTACCGCCACGACTGCGTGTCTGCTCGGAGCCAGCCCCGGCGCCGCGCCCTGACCGCGCGCGCTTTGTCCCGGTCGTGTCCGCTGCCGGCGCTGATGCAGTGGATCGCCGTTTGATGGTGCCACCGCCGGCGCCGGCCCCGCCTGACGAACCACCGCCAGCAGCATCCGGCGGCCCGCCGTCCTTGCGCGGATCGCTCCCCGTGGCAACACCACCGTTGCTGGTCTCACCCGACGAGGCGGCGGCGCCACTATTGCTACGGGTTGCAGAGGTGGTGGCTGCTGTGGACGACGGCTGCCGCGAGGAGGGCTTGGAGCCACTGCCGCCGCCGCCACAGCTACCGACGCCGTGTACCAGCCCATCAGTTTGATCGTCTGTTGCCGTCTGCGCGGCCGCAGCTGGCGCGCCGGCCGCATGCTGGCCCGCTGCTGGCCGCGGCGAGGCCGGCGAGCCTTCCTTGCTGACTGCTGCAGCAGTCTTCACCGGCGCGGTAGCCTCGGCCTGCAGCGCCCGCGCCATGGCCTTTCCTCGGAGCTGGTCGCGCGGTGGCAGCTGTTTGCCAAGGCGGGACCGGCCGACCGGTGGCTGAGCGCCTACCGGCGAGCGGCCTGCGGGCTCCGTCGCTGCAGTCAACGTGCTCGCCGCGCCACCGTCGGGCGACGCCGCAGCGCTAGTAGCCGCGCCCGTTGCATCCGCGCCTGTGCCCGGCATGCCCGTGGCGTTGGCCTTGCCGGCAGGAGGCTCATCATCCATGTCAAGCCGAAGCCGCTTGCGCGCCCGCAGAAGGCCCTGCTCGCCCTCCTCATCCGCCTCCTCGCTCCGCTCCTCGTCAACCTCCGCAACAGCCTCAAGCCGGCCCGCTGGCCCTCCCGCTGTGCCGGCCTGGGCCCGAGCGGCGGCGCCTGCCGCTCCACCGCCGGTGCCTGCCGGTGCCCTGCCCGTGGAGTTGGGCGCATTGCCGGCGCTGGGTGTTCGACGCGGCCCCGGGCCGGAGGAATCTTCCTGCGCGTCATCCGTGAAGAGCGGCGGCCGTGGGCGGTAGCGGCTGGTGGTGCCGCGCCCCTGCCGCTGCTGTGAGCCGGGCGGCTGGGAGCCCGACCGCTCGCCGCTGCCGGGCCCGCCGCTGTCATTCTGGGCGGTGCCCTCAAAGGGGCTGGGCTGCGTGTCCTCCTGCCGAGAGGCCTCCGCTAGGGCGCCGATGCGGCTGCGACATTTAGCCTATGAGGGATGAGCCGCGAAGAGGACATGACGTCAGCTTTGGCAAGGGCAGGACTATGCGCTATCCGTGGTGGCGTAGGCGTGAACGTGGCCCAGATGCGGATGCTGATCCTCGCATTCGCGCGTGCCGTACCTTGGGATCGGAGGAGGGCGTGACATCGACAGCCGCTCGCAGCTGCGACGCCACTCGCTGCATGGAGCCCAGCTGGCCCCGCCGCCCAACGCCGCCGCTCGTTGGGCTGGTTGGGCTGAACAGCTGCCGAGTCGGGGTCGGGCCCACACGCGGAGGCTGCGCCACGCCTGCAGCACCCGCGGCCTTGCCGCCGCCGCCGCCCGCGCCAGCTGCTTCCGGCGGCGTCTGCGCCGCCGCGCCTCCGTTCCCGTCCACAGCCGCAGCTGCGCCTGCCACAGCGGCGAGTGGAGGGCTCTCCGACCTCCGCCGTCCGCCAGCTGCACCTGCGTCTGCCCCTGGAGCCGCTGGACCCGCAGCTGTCACTGCGCCTGTGTGCGGCCGACTGGGCCCGGCGGCAGCGTTTTTTGTTGGTGTGGCCGTGCCAGGCGAGCAACCTGCGAGGATTTCGGTCAGGCCGCCCAGCCGGCTAGGCGTGCCGCCTGCACCGTCCTCCGACTGCAGCAAGGTGGTGAGCCCGAGACCGCTGCCAAGCAGGTGCGATATTGTGTGACCCTGCGGAAGCCAACACGGCGGCATCACCTCAGCGCTCGCCTCAATTATGGTGCAAGGTTACGTTGCAGGCACAAAACGTAAACGGGACACAGTGTGAAGCCTGCTTACCTGCGACATGGCATGGGGGGAACGGCATACTGCTGGCGTGGCGGCGCCAGACCGAAAGCCGCCGAGCGAAGCGCCCAGGATGTCCGACAAGCCGCCGAGGGTGAAGCCGTCCGAAACAGTTGGCCTTGCCTCGCCCTCTGGAAGATGAAGCAGTGGCGGGGACCCCATCGCCGGCCCCGCCTCTGCCGTGCCGGCAGGCTGCCGGGCCCCAAGGAAACCCGCGTGGCCTACTGCTGGCTCACCCAAGTGTGCCTGACCCGAGAGCTGTCCCTCAACCGGTGCCGGCAGCTGCGTGTGCGAAGAGCGGTTGTGAAGGAAGCGGCCAAAGGTGAGGCGCGGGTCAGTGGGCAGCACGGAGGCGCCGGCAGCCACCGCGGCGTGCGGCGGCCCCGGGGTTTGGTGGGCTGTAGCGAAAGGCCCTGGCCCAGCGCCCGCGCCCTCGGCAGCGTGTGCTGCTCCGTGCCCTGCCATCTGGGCCTGCTCCGCGGCGCCGGTGCCAGCTGCCGCCATCGGCTGCTGCTGCTGCAGTTGTTGCTGCTGCTGCTGCTGCTGCTGCTGTGCATGAGGGTGGGGGGGATGGTACGCCTGCGCCTGCGGCGTCGGAGAGCCCAGCGGCGAGGCGAGGGGTGGCGGCGACCACGGGCCCCGCGACAGGCCGTGCCAGGGCTCCAGCGAGTCGCTGGGTCCCTCGCCGCCCACCTCCACGTCATCCACGTCCAGGTCCATCTCAGCCAGGTCGTGGAACGCACCCGGCGTCGCCGCAGCGTGCTGCTCGTCCACGGCTCCGTGCCCGTGCTCGTGGCTGTGCTGCAGACCGTGGGCGTCGCCGGGTGCCGTCTGAGGCAGCGGTGCGCCTGCGGAGGTCCCCGCTAGCTCCACCGTGCCGTGGGCATACACTGGCGGCCCCGCAGCAGCGGCTGTCGGCATCCAGGGCGCATGCGCTTGCAGCATGCCTGAAAACCCTGCGTGAGGCTGCTGTGGCTGCTGGTGTTGTGCGGCTGCTGCCATACTGCTGCTGGCAAGGGCAGCCACCGTGGCTGCAGCCGCTGCCGCTTGGGCGGCTGCGATGGCATCAACGGGCAGCCCCACGCCGGGGATTCCGCCCCCGAGCGCATTGGGGCCTGCTGCCGTTCCAGCCTGCACGGATAGGGAGAGGGAAACAGTCGCAAGTCAGTGCCTATTTGCCGAGCGCAAAACCCAAGTCGGCGTTCCGCAACACCGCCCAGTATGCCTCAACAGAACGCCTTCAAACGCACCTGCAGCACCGCTGGCATCGCCTTCGCAATCTGCATGACAGCAAGCGCAGGGTCGAGGGTAACACGTCAACGCTATCAATACGGAGTCTGCGAGAATGCAATAGTAAGGCACACCTGGAGCAGCTGCTGAAGTTGCTGTAGCTGCTGCAACCCCACTGCCGGATTTTGCGCCGCAGCGGCCGCTGCTGCCGCAGCCGCTGCTGTCGCAGCCGCAAGCACAGCCGCAGGTGCGCCGCCATCTGCCATCGCAGGCCACGCTCCCATCATTCCACCATCCATAGCCGGAGGCATCGTTGCCGCTGCCACGGCGTCACCCTGTGCCTGCTGCATGTGCACAGCGCCAGCCGTTGCAGCCACCGGCTGTGCCTGTGATGCACCCGCCAACGGCCCAGCAGGCGCGGCCGCAGGACCCGCGGCCATGCCTGCGGCTGCAGCCCCGTACGGAGGCTGCCCGTTCCAAGGCTGCCCGCCGGAAACAGCGGCCGCCATTGCGGCCTGCAGTGCTTGCAGCGCCTGCTGCGCATGCTGGTGCGACTGCTCACCGGGAGCGACCGCGGCGGCGCCAGCCACGCCCGCCGCCGCGGCGGGGCCCGTGGCGGCGGCAACGGCGGGCACCATCCTGAACTGCCGCTGGAAGCCCTCGCTGATGCGCTGCAGCGCCTCCCTGGCGTAGGCGGTGTTGGCGCGGTCCTGCAGCTGTGTCGCCATCGCGTACGCCTGCGCGCCGCGAGGGCTGTAGTAGCCCTCGCGCGCGGCGCGGTGCTGCAGCGCGACCACCATCAGCTGCCGGATGTCTTGCATGGTCTGGGTGTCAGGATCTCCCGCCAGGATCTGGTTCAGGACTGCCACGCCGGCGACCTGCACCGGCCCCGGGATGCCCACCGCCAGCGCCGTGACCACGCCCAGCGGGATGGGCGTGGCGCGGTCGACGGCGGCCTGCTGCATGGCCGCCAGCGGCGCGTAGGCCAGCGGCCCGATCACGTTGCGCTTGGTCTTGCCCTGCTGTTGCTGCTGCTGCTGCACCAGCTGCTGCACCTTCGCGAGGCGGCAGTGCTGCACCTGCATCACCTGCGCCGCGGTCACGTCAGCGGGCAGCGCCATCATGCGCGCCGCCGTCACCATGGCCAGCACGTCGTGCGCCAGCAATGAGTTGCTGCTGGCCGCCCGCAGCGCAGCCGCTGCCTCGCGCGCGGTTCTGGTCCCCTCGGCAACAACAGCGCCAGGAGCTGGAACGCTACCATCCTCCGCGGCCCCGGCCGTGGTGGCAGCCGGGGTGGCGTCGGCGGTCGGCGCCTCCTCACCACCGTCGGCACCGTACACACCGGTGCTGATGGTTTCGTGCCCCGGCGGCACAGCTGCCGGCGCAGCCTGAGGCTGCTCCGGCACCTGGCCGATGGCCGCCGCAGTGGCCGCAGCGGCTGCAGCAGCAACAGCGGCCGCGAGGGCAGCCTGCTGTGCCGCTTCCGTGCCCTCGCCGACAGAGGCGACAGGGGCAGCCGCAGCCGGCGGCTGCTTGGCTGCTCGTGACCGCTTCGGCCGCTCAGCAACTGCAGTTGCAGCGGTCGGCGTTGCCGCTGCCTTTGGGGGATACCGCCGCGCCATGGCATTGGCTGTCGTCTGGTCGGCGTTGGCTGCCACGGTTGCAGCTGCAGCCGCGGCCGCAGCTGCTGCGGCCGCGGCAGCCGTTGCGTCGGGCGGTACCGGAGCGCCGGGCAATGCTGCGAAGACGGCCGCCGCCGCCGCGCCTGCTATTTGCTTTTCCTGCTCCGTCTGCGCGCGCATTGCTGCCTGCATGGCGACAGCCAGGAGCGCGTGGTCGCCAGCGCGCCCGCGGCCCCTCAGATTCTTGTGGCGATAAGTCACTTGCTTGAAGGTGCGGTTGGGCAGGTACAAGGCCGCGATAGCGTTGTACATCGTGCCGAGCCTGGGCGTCCGCAACGGGGCAGCATTGGGCGCGGTCAGGCGTTAACAGCACGTCCAAGCAGCATGTTATTTTTCTAGTGCGCGATGTGCGCCGCCTGCCAGACTACGACAACATGGCTCGGCTCAATGCCCGGCTGGTGATGCTTACTTGCTGATGCCGTGCCACAGGAGATCATCCTCGGCGTCCGTCCAGTAGGCGTCAGGCATCATGGGGCTGGGAATGAAACACAGCGCTGCGCACAGGTAGCCCTGCAGGGGAGCGGGAAGACGGACAGTGTTACACGGAAGTGGGTACCTTGCCTTTGCAGCTGAGGCAAAAACGACAGTCCGCTGTCATGGATGCACCGAAGGACAGCGCCGCGCATATGCTGGCGGGTGTTGCTTTACGGCCCACCTGCAGGCAACGCAATGCCGGCGCAGCCCACTTGATGGCAAAGGCTAGCGGGTCGGACTTCTGCCTGCGCCGGTGCCGGCGCCGCCGCTGAGCCCCGCTCGCCTTGAGTCTCCGGTGGGCAGCCAAGTAGCTGCTCTTGTATGCTGGAAGCGTCTGCAGGATTGCCTGCCCAGCGCATGGGGTACACAATGATTGGTCAGTGGCGCCGTAAGCATGCAACACGCCAATGGACCGCACCGCTTGCGATATCTTAGTACATTAGGGAAGCACGAGGGGAGCGTACTATCTGCGCATCTTAGCGAGGTGAAGCATATAACATGGCCACAAACCTACCACAATCTGTGGGAACAACCGCAGCGGCAGCACGTCGTAGACGGTCCACACGCAGTTGTCCGGCTGGGGTGGCAACCAAGGCGGTCGGAACGCGCGCACAGCTGCGCCTGTGGCCGCGCTACGGGCGGCCGTGGCGGCCTTCTGAGCCTGAATGGCATACGCACTTGCACTGCCGCACTCGTCCCCATCGAGATCAGCACCGCCATCCGCGTCCGTGTCCCCGTAGGCCCCATCCTCCATGCCTGTTTGCGGCTGCAGGGCGGCGAGCGCAGCCACAGCCATGCTGGGCATGCCTGATAGCGTGGCCTGTGCCTCTGCGACCGCGGCCGCCGCGGCCGCCATCAGCGCCGCCGCCTCGTCAGCCCCTGGCTGCCCGGCAGTCCCACCGGCCGCTCCTGCACCAGCCGCTGGCGGCCCCATCCACACTGCCGCACGTTGCGTGGCTGCAGGTGCCACGGCCGCGTGGGCATGCGAGGGGCCAGCAGCGCCGCCGGCAGCGCCGCCGGCATCAGTCGCCGCCCCAGCCTCCCCGCCGCCCTCGCGCTCGATCTGGGTCACCAGGTCTGACAGCAAAATGGGCGGCCCCGGGCGGCAGATGATGTCGGCGGTGTAGGGGTGCAGGCCCACGCCCTTCCGCATGAGCGAGTGCACCTCCCGCGCCAGCTCCAGCTGGTCCATTAGCAACTTGGTCTGCGAGGCGTGCGTTGGTGCAGCGCGTGGACTACAGAGTCCAACGAAACTACGATAAGGACAAGGTGCTGCACGACATGTGGCAAGTCGCCGCGTGTGAATCATCCAGAAGGGGCGCCCACCTGACGCGCCACCTCCTGTGCCTGCGGATCTGGGTCGCGCGCCATCATCACGTACATCTGCACCAGCATCTGCGTGTGGCAGTGAAGCTGCACGGGCAGTGCAGGAAGGGATCCACGCGTCAGCGCCGCTGCCTGCACAACCCCCATAACACGGTCTTGGGCGCTATGGAACGCAACGTCATCAGACCTTCGTGCCGTGACCGCAGATTCAGCCGCGTAAGTCGCAACACCTTACCTGCGCATGCAGCGTGGACATCTGCTCCGGCGTCATCATCTCCGCATCCACCACCTCCGCCCCACGCTGCCGCGCCTGCTCCAGCAACTCCCGCTCCTGCTGGTCCTGCAGCAGCTTGCGCGCACGGAAAAAGCCGCGCGTCCGGCGCGCGGGGCTGCCGGGCGCCGCGCCGTCCACGATGTCGTCGCCGCTACTGACGCCGGCCCCCTCCTCGCGGCTGGGCGAGTTGAGCAACGCCATCCAGCCGCCGCCGGCATCACCTGACCCCAGCTCCAGCCCGAGCACCTCCTCAAAGTCTGGGTCCTCGTCAGAGCTGACTTCCGGCAGCGGCTCCGCAAACAGGGCCTGCGGGAGGACAGGGTGGCGAAGCGTTAGCGGTGCGTGACACCGCCGGCTTGGGCCTACACCCACAACACCCAAGCGGCGCGCTGGGCATGGTATGAACACCTGACCCATGAGGCCTTACCTGCAGGAACCTGCTGTACTCCTCGTCGTCCTCCGCCGCCTCAATCTCCTCATGGTCCACGTGTTCCGGCAACTGCTGCTCCAGCTCCTCCATCCGCACATCCCGCAAGTTCACGTGCGCGCGCGTGCGCCGGCAGATGCCGCTGGACGGCTGCACTTCGATGCTGCCGCCCGCGCCGCCCCCACCGCCGACTGCGCCCGACCCATCTGGTCCCTGCGGGTGCTCCTGCGGTTCGTACTCTTGCCGGTCGAGCTGCTGGGCGGGCTGTTGTTGCTGGCCCTGGAGCTGCTGCTGCTGCTGCTGCTGCTGCCAGTATGCGTCCGTATCATCCCCAGGAAGCTGGGGCTGTAGCGCACAGTCCTGGTTTGGCGGCAGCTGCTGCGCTGCGCCCGGGTCCGGTGTATGCGTCAAATGCTGGAAGCCCGGCTGCTGCCACTGTTGGCCAGGTCCGTACGCGGCCTGGTGTGCAGCGGCACTGTGCGCAAGCGACCCTGGCAGGCCAGGGGGCCTTGCTCCACCGCACGGCGTGGCCTCCTCCGCAATTGTTGGCAGGTGCTGACGGTGCGCCGCCTCGCGCCGCTGCAGTGCCACGGTCGAGGGGGTTGCGCCTGCAGAGCCGCTGGCGTGGCCGCTTGGGGTCCCCTGCTGCTGTGAGGCTGTTGCTGCGTTGAGCGTGTCCTGTGTGCGTGGGGAGGAAGGAGGGCCTCCAGGGCTCAAGCCAGCTGCCAGCCATTCAATATGGTCAACCGCACATAACCAGAGCAGGAATCCTAGCCCGACGCACCTCTTCCTCATCTTCCGCATCGCTCTCCACGCACTCGCTGTCGCTCAGCACCTTCTCCTCAATGCTGTCCAGCACGTCATCCGCCAGTTCCAGAAGCTCGAGCGTGCCTGCAACCCAACCAACAAAGGGAGTTTGCACCCTCAGCCGACGAAAATGACCTTCCCGGCCACTCCCACGCCTCATATGAGATACCAACACACGTTTGCACGGGGCCCACGCAGGCCTACCCGGTGCAGGCTTGCTGGGTTGCACCAACGGCGACTTCCCCACGGCGAGGGGACTGAACACGACACTGGTCATCAAAGCACGCTAGCTGGGGCGTCGCAGCGGCAGTCAGCGTCTTACCACCATTACCGCAGCGTTGGACAGGGCGTGAAGCCGAGCCGGGGGCCAAGTCGCTAGCATTTTGGTCGACCCGCCAAATTGTCAGTTTGACGTCCCTTGCCCTTCCCGCCCGCTGGGTCCGCCTTAGTACCAAAATACATCAAAAAGCTGCAACCATCCTTCCCTCTGCGGCGCTGGCGACAAATCGATTTTCCTCACCCTCGTCCGGCGGAAGAGCGTTTTCGTGCTCTTCAGCCTCCTCTGAATCGCTGTCGTCGGCTTCCACGTCGCTATCCACCTTGTACTCATCATCGTCGTCCTCGCCTTCGTCGTCAAACAGCCACGGCTCGAGCGTGCGCTCTGGCAGCTCCACCTCAAAGTGCTCCATTCTCGGAGCTAAAAGAAAAAAGATTTACTGGCCGCATTTCAACGAGCACGAAATGCTGCGAAAAATCGGTGAGTCGCCAAGGCACAAACCATATCGCTTGCAAAGCAATGCTGGGAAACGCTGGTGCATGCAAGGAGAAGAGTTATGAAATTGATACAGTTTCGACTGCGACGGGAACAACAGCCGCTGGGCTGTCACTGTCAGTGCATTGCTCAGGCTCGGGTTCGCGATGGGAGGCATCGGGAGAGGTTCCAGCACAGCAGCAGCTGGTGAGGCCGGACCGCCGGAGCAACGAGGGGGCGACGGAACAGACATGCACGGGAGGCAATCACGCGAAGCAGGGTACCGCGTATTACAGGTTGTCCAGGTTGTCACCGGCATGGCACAGGTGGTCAGGGCAGCGATGCCGGGGGGGGAGGGGGTCGAGCCGTTCTTAGGGGGCGCAAGTTCGACAGGTGTTGCACCTGTGATTATTACCTTTTAATTTTGAGCCTTTGAGGGTGGTGGGCCTCGGCTCTCGGTGGGTCTCGGCCATCCCAGAGCAATCCCGAAGATCCACGCAATGTTGGGGGCAGAGCAGTTGGCGCCATAAGCCCCGCCACTGAGCGCTGCTGCGGGCAGCGAGCTCCATGCCGCTCACACACCCGTGCGCGCGCTCACCTCTCTCCCCGGCACGAGAATGTGTTTGTCGCGCACCCCGGTTGATAGGCTCAGCCCCGCACTGCCCCGCGCCGGTCGTGGTAGCTAACTCAGCTAGCTCACCCCATGACACCGCTCGCAATGGGCAGGCAGGCAGCTTGCAAGAGATGCAGAGTTCCCAAGTGCTGGTCGCCTGCTCCGGAGTGATTATAAAGAGTGTTGTTGGGGGTCCTCGACACCTACTGACTAAACGCGAGGCCAAACATTGACCTCAGCAGTTCAAGACAATTTACAGGCTTATATTGTAGAGGGCTATACCGCAGCTGGAGCCGCTTGGAAGCCCATAGACTGCCTAGACCGCTGCATGACTCAGGCCAACGGGGCCCCCGTCCGGGGTTGCCATTCCCCAGACTGAGATTCGCGTGAACGCTCCTTAGCTGTATGGGACGCATTTCTAGTGCTAATCTGTCAATTTGAAGCCATATAACCCCAAGCCAAGCGTTGATTCAGCAAGCCTTCAGCAAACGTGACTGCTGGCCACACACAAACACCCACACACCCTTAGTGGCTTCTACTGTGAGACATATGGACCTGCCAGTGCCCTTGTAGACAGTTAGTCAAGACCCCGGGCTTGCCGGGGGCGTCTACGTTCGGATAATGTCTCGGACAGTCAGCCAAAGCTTACGCGCGCAGCTCGCTTAAGCGAAGCTTCTGCTAATGCTGAGTACTGACATATCCATGGATTCCCTGAGACTATAATACACGCCCAGTCGGGTCGATGCGGCACCCTGCGTTTTTCTGACTTGGACGCTGGGCCTCTGATGCATAGTAGGCGCTTATGCGCACTACTAGTACCACTTTTTGCCATCTATGTATCTGGGACGCACTCGGGCGACGAGTGCCTCACCTCGGAGCTCGCTGCCGCCGTTTTGGAGGGGTAAGCCTCAAGCCGGCACGAGTCTAGGGCTTGCGCATATCGCACGGACGCCGTCTTTTGGTTGCGCAGGTGCCAGCAGCCAGGCACAGCCGCCCTCCACAGCGCCGTCGTACGTGCGTTGTCCGTGTGCCACCAGGAAACCAATGCAGGGGTACGTGCCAGGCCTCCTCAGTGCCTAGCCCTCCCTGTGAAGCGGGTTTCAGGGCACGAAGGTCATGCATGGAATGTTCGCGTGCTGCTCCGGGCTGGTGCCAGAACGCTGCCAGCCACGCGGTACAAGGACTGCCGCCACACGTGCATGTTATTGCCGCCAACCACAGGGCCTTCGGATCGTCCTCCCAGACATCTTCGCCAAGCCCTGGCTGCAGCCAACGCTGGCAGCGTTCAGCAGCCTGCATGGCGTGCTTTTAGACATTGACGTATGGCCAGCCGTGAGGCTGCATGAGGCCTTGGTTGCCGAGGCCGTCACCGGCGGCGGCTGCATTACAGCCGGTGGTTGCATTGCGGACGGCTCGAACAGCACTGCTGGCGCTCCTGCAGCGCTGCTTTTGCACACCGTGGGGTCCACTCACGACCTTGCCAGCGGCGGGATTCTTGCCGACCTGAGGTGCGCACTCGGCTTGGTGGTGGACTGCTGGTCACTAGCCCTGCCTCCCGTCAAGTCACACGCATGCATGCCGCTTTTTTTTGCCACAGTGACCTGGTGACCACCTTCAACCCGGATGAGATTCAATGGCCGGGCATATCCCAGTTGTTCCGTCTACAGCTCTCCACATACATGGTGCGTGCAGGCTCCACAAGGCGCCCGTGTACGGTATAATACTGAGCGGCCGACTCACTTTCCCAATCCTTTTGCCAACGGGCATGAACATCTGAATTCCAAATGCAGGGAAGCATTGTAAATGTTCCTCTCGACGGTGGCAGCGGCTACATGCTGAGCCGCACAGATGTCCTGACCCACATGGGCATTAGCGAGGTGCGCTACAAAAGCCTAAAGGAAAATTTGCATGCTGAAACTGGTTGGCTTTGTTCCGCCACCTTGGGTTGCTTCTGTGCATGGACACGTGCCGGACACACAGCGGGCATGGGCCTGGGTGGACAATGCTGCATGCACGACATATACGGCACCCACGTATGGCCCTACCTCCGCAATGCCGTGGGCTGCCGTACGCGCAGCCCCCGCAGTCGTGGACGGAGCTCCTGGACTTCATCGCTTTCTATCGGGCCTTCAGCGCGGCCCAGCAAGGCAGCGCCACGGCGGGCAGTGCGGATGGCGGCACGAAGGGCGCGGCCGGCGGAATCCCGGAGCTGCCCCCCTACCCCTTATGCCTGCCTGTTGGCGTAGGTAAGACTGGGGTGGGTCGTTTCTTGGGTTTCCATCAGCGCTTGCTTGCTGCGGGCTACGGCGGACTTCCTGTATAGAGCTCTGTACGAAACGGGTGCACCTGCTTTACCTGGCTCGCTTGTTCCGTCCCCTTGGCACCGCCCGCAGCCTGCAAGCACCTCTTCAACCTCAACGTGGTGTGGACGACGATCGCCCAGACGCACGGCGTGGAGCAGGGCGTGCACTTCAACGCTTCGAACGATCTGGAGCCCCTGATTGACTCCCCGGCGGCGGCGGAGGCATTTCGTGTGATGGCGGCGCTGCTGGCTGCCGCTGCGCCGCCTGAGCCCGACGAGGCGTGCACGCATGGGGCGCTGGGCTTCGCCCGCGGGAAGTGCGCGCTGGTGGTCGCGGGCATGGTGCCGCAGCTCAAGGTGCGTTCTGGGCATAGGGGTGGGGTCCGCCGAGGCAGGCATGGGCGGCACTGTGCGTGGGGGGGGGGGGTCACTATGCAATGACACCTGCTGGCTGGTGCCTCCTCATCATTATATGCGAGCACTGAGGCCCATCCGCTTACTGCGTGCTTGCCGCAACAGCCAGCCTGGACCTACCCTTCCGGCCTGTTGCCCTTCCCTTACTGGCCCCGCCCGCCCGCAGTACTTCACGGACCCGGACGTGCGCGCCACCGTGCGCCAGTCCGACATCCGGCTGTCCCGCCTGCCGGGCTCGGAGCTGGTGTGGCAGCGCGGCGGCGGCAGTGGCGCCGCGGGCGACGGCGGCAGCAGGGGGCTGGTGCCTTGCAGCACCGGGCTGTGCCCGTATGGAAGGTATGGTTGGGACCCTCACACCCTGTGGTAACGAGCTGGGTTCTTTTTCTTTGGTCCTGGAACCTGCGAGGACACGAATGACATAATTTGTTATCGGCTTATCGCTGACTGTCTGGTTGTGGTGTCGGGCTGCTGTTTCCTGCGCACGCAGTGTGGTCACATGTGGTACGCCCTACTGCAACCGCACGCGGCTGATCAATTTTGCGCCAGCGGCGCTGCTTTGGACGCTCACGGCGGGCATCAACTCCAAGTGAGTGCGTACACGGCGGAACTGGTGCGGTGCTGCGCGCAACCAACAAAATAAAGGAAGCGCGATGGGGCTTGCTATGCTAGGCACTGCTACACCACATGTCTGCTGCTCATGGTTTCCACGCTCGGCCAATCGTCCACGCGATGCATGTACCGCTGGCGCCCCACGGCCGTTTTCCCTACGCACGCATAGGGCTCCGTTCCTGGCGCAGCTCCTGGCGTTTGAGGCGCTCAGCTACCTGGCCTCCCCGGACCGCTACGGGCCGGACGAGCCGGCGTCACCGGTGACGTCAGTGGCGCCGGTGCGGGACCAGTTCACGGACTTGAGCGGCAGTAACGCCAACATCTACACGCGCGCGGGGTATGAGCCGAGCTTGATGGACGGCGGGCTGGCGATGGCGCGGGTCGGCAGCCGCCACCACCCCAACCGGGCGTGGCCGCTGCGAATGGCGGGCAGCACCCTGTACAAGTAAGCGGTGGTGGCTGACCGGTTGGGAGCCACGCAAGGTTAAGGGCTCCTGTCTACTCGCGTATAACTTGAGAGGTTGTAGAGCTGATGCTGAGCCATCCATGCTGCCAGTCCTGCTGCTCAGCATCAAACTCCATATCATACATCTCGCCTGGCCACACCTCCCCGTCGTGTTCCCTGCTGGCGCCCCGCAGTAATGTCATCCAAGACCTCCTGTCTGATGTGCGCGCTAGCGGAATCACGTTAAGCGGGCTGCCGGCTTCTGCCTCACCCTACTACAAGGCAGCAGCAGCCGCGGCGGAGGGCTGGGGCAGCGCGGGCTCCGTCGGGGCGGCGCCTGCCAGCGGCTGGATGCAGTCGTCCTCCTGGGCGGCGTCGTTGCTGGTCAGCAGTTCGGGTGGCAGCAGCGGCAGTGACGATGACCATGTGAGCACGGATTACGCCGGCTACGCGGATGATGATTCGGCTGGCGGCGGGGTCCCGGACACCATCAGCCTGGAGGCGGCTCTGGACGCGGCCCGCAACACGCTGGCCGCACACTACCTTCCCAAGGTAGGTGTCCAAGGGGATGTCTGGAGGGGGGCCGAGGCCGGCAAGCAGGGCAGGAGGAAGGGGGCAATTTGGGAGAGTGAAGCTTAGTGCACATGCATGCATGCCGCGCGAGCGAGGGGCACGTCCGCATCCACCTGTTCCGCCTCGGTAAGGCCAGCTGCGACGTTGCTCACGCACACGCACCTGGCTGGTCGCCGGCATCGCACGAAACCTTACCTTGCTTGCTGTGTGTCATCAACGGTGGCTGCTGCGTGCCGTGCGTTGTGGTGGCTGCATGGCGCAGGACTACCTCGCCAAGTACCTGACGTCACTGGGCCGCAGTCACCTGAGCATTGACGACACCGGCGCGGCCCCGGGCGCGGCGGGAGGTGCGTGCGTGAGCCTGCCCGCAGTTACAATGTCTGGCGCATCCCAGGCACCGTGGCCGCCGGCGCCCTCCCTAACTGTGTTGACGTTGCCGGGTCTGCCTAAGGGCCTGGGATCGGTGCAACCTTCTTAGGACTCTGTGCTGAATCGCATGTACCTTTCTGTTGTGTGTGAAGCATTGTGTTTTGGATGGCCTCGTGTCAACCTTCGTGCCTCCCCACTGCTGGTGTTTACAGATGCTGGGGACTCTTCCGGGCTCATGATAATCATATCGGTGTCACTGGCATCGGTATTCTTTGTCATGGTGGCAGCGCTGCTGCTGGTGTACCAGTTGCGGCGCAACCGCTGCAGCGCACTGCAGATGTGTGGCAAGGGGTGCAAGCACCCAGACTCGTCCTTCTGCGGACGGCGGACGTCCTTTGTACTTGGGGCCGGCGGCGGCGGCAACAGCCCCGGCGGCTTCTTCGAGGGAGCTGCCAGCAAGAGCTCCGTGCAAATGGCCAAGTATGCGCCGGAGCCGCACCAGCCAGCGGTTATCGCCGTGACGGACATCGGTGCGTGTTGATTGGGTTACACCGGTGTCACGGGAAGCCGGGAGTAAACCACCTAGCTTGGCATGTCAGCCATCTACGGCCAGCACGCTGCACTCGCGCTCTCGCCTCAAGCAGGCGCCACACACTTGGTAACGCAACATGATTATTCATCACTCCCCGCTTCTGCGCTTGCACCTTGCGCCTCTCTGTCGTCGCTCAATTAACAGAGAGCAGCACGCAGCTGTGGGAGGATCTGCCGGCGGAGGTGATGGCGGCGGCCATGCACCTGCACCACGCGGCGGTGCGGCGCCTGCTGCTGCGGCACGAGGGCTACGAGAGCGGTCAGTCCATGTACTGTTTTCCGTGAACTGCTCATGCACACATATGCACACATACACATACACATACACGCGCCTTGCTTGCACATGTTTGCACAATATGCTGGATGGCTCACGGCTGGCGTGCGTGCGGGCTGGCGGGCACCTGCTGACTGACTGGATTCGCCCCCCGCCCGCCCATTGCCCCGCAGCCACGGAGGGCGACTCGTTCATAGCGGTGTTCCGCTCCGCGCACCGCGCCGTCATGTTTGGCGCCGACCTGCAAACCGAGCTGGTGCGGCAGCCGTGGCCGCAGCAGCTGCTGGAGCACCCGGTAAGCTTTAACGCGTGCGTGGCGACCTGGCGCATGCGTGCACGGGAGACGTTGCGAAGCACGCACTGCGGTACAAGCAGATATCCCCATGCTCAGGACCCCCCTTGCGTGCCTCGTTTGGTGCCCGTTTCTACCCTTCCTTCACAGGTATGCAAGCCCGTCCACACGCTGCTACCGGAGCTGTACCCCTTCCTGCGCAAGAAGGATGCTCCCGTGATGTCGCCGTCGCCTACCACAGCAGCAGCAGCACCGCCGCCGCCGCAGACCCAGCTGGGGCGCCAGCAGTCTGGCGCAGGTGGCGGCGTGCCGCCTTCAAGCGCATCTCAGCAGCAGGGCCTCCAGCAGGCAGCACTAGCAGCACGACCGGCGCTCAGAAGTGGTGGTGTGGACGGCGCCAGCGGCGGCGCCCGGGGCTCAGCACCGTCCGCCGCAGCTGACATGGCAGCTGTCGGCCTCATGACCTCCTCCCTCTGCTACGACGATGATTTCGTCACCACCGCCGGTGCCGCGCAGCTCGCGACCGAGGTGGCGACGTGGTGTGACACAACATTAACAGACATGGCGGCGGTGGCTGCGTCGCACCACGGCGGCGGCAGCAACGGCGGCATGCAGCAGAGTGGCAGGCAGCAGCAGCAGCAGCAGCAGCAGCACAGTGGCAGCTTCAAGCTGGTGTCAAGGAGCTCCTACTGCCCAGGACTGGCGTCAGATTCCCAGCAGCGGCTGGGGCGGCAGTGCGCACCCGCATCACCTCAGCTGCTGCAGCCGTCACAGCAGCAGTCCCAGCAGGCCGCCGCCGCGGATGGCAGCCGCGGCGCAGGTGGCAGCTCCGCGGAGGCCAACGCTGCTTTGTTTGGCCTGCGGTCGTACCTTGCGCCTCCTCATGCTGCTGCGCAGCCGCAGCTGCTGCACCACCCGCAGTGCGCCAGCGCGCCGCCGACCTTACTGCAGCGTAACGGGGCCGCGGCGGCGGCAGCCGCGCTCGGCAGCGCCGCCGCCTACGCCAGTGCAGGCAGGGCTGTGGCGACGGCTGCGGCTGATGCGGATGAGCACTCGTTCACCATGGACGGCGGCGGGTCTCCGGATGAAAGCAGCGTGGCCTACGCCTGGTTCCTGGCTTCCAACGGGGCTGCCCCGCCTGCTGCCGCACTTGAAACGGGGTTAGCAGCCGCAGCCTACAGCCCCACAGCTGCAGCACGTCCGTACGCCGGCGGCGTGGGCGCAGCCGAGGCGGCGAGCCGTGCTGCAGCAGAGGGCGCATTGGACGCGGTGGGACAGCAGCAGCCGGAGCGCAGCAGCCTCCGCCGGCAGCACCTAGCCTCAAGGTTGGTGCGGTTCTTCCGCAGGGACCCTGCCGCGTCGGCCTCGGCGCTGGCAGCCGCCGCCGCAGCAGCTTCAGCCGCTGGGCCAAGCAGCATGCGCACGGCACCTCATGGCCAGGCGCCACATGGCCAGCCGGCGCCGGCAGCAGGTGTGACCCCTGAGGGCTTGGCCGGCAGCGGCGCGGCTGCATATGCGCTCGCGCGGCGCAACCCCTCCCACCTGCACAGCGTTTTGCGCAGCAGCACGACCAGCAGCCTCGGCGGTGGCTCGAACCCGTACGCCCTGCCGCGCGGGTCGGGCGCTGCCTCGCAGCAGCTTGCCGCCGCCGCCGGCACATCTGACGACGACCTCTTTGAGGTGTCGCTCGCGCTGGCGCCAGTGGCCGAGGTGGCGCCGTCCAGCACGGACGGCGTGGTACGGGAGCACCCTGCAGCTACAGCTGGCGGCGTCACTGCTGCAGCCGCTGCCGGCGGCGCCTTGTGGAGGACGGCGGCCTCTCGCGGGCTTTCCACACAGGACTCCCATGGCACGGAGCCGGCGGCTTGCACCGCCCAGCAGCCTCTAAGCCCGGCCGTCGGGCTGTTCATTTCAGAGGCGGTCGGGGGATTTGATGCGGAGGATGAGATTGATGACAACCAGACAATGGCCTTTCTCGCGACTGGCGAAGAGGGCACACCGCAAAGCCTGGGCAGCTGTCCGGTTGCTGGCGCCAGTAGTCTTTACGACTCCAGCCGCCGCCGCGCATCAGGAGGCCCGGCGACGTCAGTGGCGGTCGCGGCGGCGACGTCCAGCGGCTCGCAGCAACAGCATCACGCCCAGCAGCAGCCTTTTGCGGCTCCAGCTGTGGTGGCAGCACAGCGACTGTCAGAATACTTTTCGGCGCACAGGGAAGCGGACCTCCGCCACCAGCAGCAGGGTGGCGGGCCCATGCCTCCGCCGCCGCTGGCAGCCGCTGGCTCGGCATCGAAGCGGCCCACCTCTCTCGTGTTCAGGTGAGCTCAAACGTGGCGGAAACCCCACGGAACTCTCTGCCTACCTCAACCTACCCGCCGCCTTCCTTCTATCCTTGCAGTACCGGTGCTTTCGTGTCCCTGCTTACCAAACCCACCGGCTTCGCACGCGCACACAGGGGCCTGCGTGTCCGCGTCGGCATGTGGGCAGTGCCCTCGCTGTCGCCGGCAGAGCTGGGGCACAACGCGGCGGCGGCGCGGCTAGTGGTGGGCGGGCCGTGCCTGGCCGCAGCCAAGGCGCTGGCTGACATGGCCCACGGCGGCCAGGTTCTGCTGGCGGGTGCGACGGAGGGCGCGCTGCAGCAGGAGCTGCGCTACCTCAAGCTCAAGTCCGCGGCCGGCAGCGGCGGCATTGCGGTGCGTGTCGAGGATGGGGGGTCGAGGTCTCGGGATGGCTCGGTGTCTGACGGTGTGCGCGTGTGCGTAACAGGACGCGCTTGGCGGTTGGAAGCCCCTGACCCCTGCTGCACCTGGCTGCCCCTTGCGCCTGCAGCTGCTGCGCCTTGGCACCTATTCGGACCTGGGCAAGCACCAGGCCGCCGCCGCCGCAGCCAAGTCTGCGGTGCTGCCAACGCCCGAGGAAACCGCCCTGGCCGACCTGTCCCTCAACGTCGCACTGGAACGGTCACAGATGCAGCTGCAGCGGCTGCGGCTCCGGTCCGTGCATGACCGGCCGGCGGCGGAAGCCACCGCATCCCTAGACGCGCTCGTGGCCCGCGCGCAGCTGCTGCGACCGCAGTTGCGGCCGCAGGCGCGGCTGCAGCAAGAGGCGTTGCTGGACGGCGGCGCCGCCGCCGACGCCGCGGCAGGGCAGCGGCGGGGCGCCACGGACGTGCTGTGTGTGGTGCCGGCGGCGCTGAGTGCGCGGTTGGTGCACACGCCGCCGCTGCGCGTGCCGGCCACCCTGGGCCGCATTAGCCAGGTGTACGACGCGCCCACGGCGTCAACGTCGTACCTGGTGGTGCAGGTTCCCAAGGCTGCGGCGCTGTTGGCTTGGGACGTGGAAGTGGCCAGCGAGTCGCTGCGGCTCCTTCGAGACACCGCGCACCGGCTGTTGATGGCGGCGCCGGTTCGGGGCTACCTGGTGCGTTGGCAGTTGGCGATGTGGTTGCGCGCGTGCGCCAGCCCGCAATCGGATTGAGGAGCGCTGTCATGTTAGCAACAACCATAAGCGCTGTGCGCACGTTGTGCGCGCATCTGCTCCTGATCCCGTTCGATGCGCTGCGGCAAACAATACTGCAAACGATCACAGGTGCCGTCACGCGAGGACCAGATACACGTGGCGTTCCCGGCGGCCGCTGCTGTTGCCGCGCTGGGTTTTGCTGAGGCGCTGCGACTGGCGCTGCTGGACGCGCCCTGGCCCCAGGTGGGTGGACAAGCAAACGAGGCGGGATCATATTGACGTATGCAACCCACCGTATACCGTGCTCTGCACCGCCATATCTCTCATTAGTGTGCGGTAGGCAGTCTAGGCACTGAAGTGCGACTTGTGGTGTCATGCAGGCTCTACTGGAGCACGAGCTGGGTGAAATGGTTGAGGTCAGCGCTTGCAGCATCGCACCTAGGATGGCAACGCAAGCGCCCCTGGTGCAGGCATCCGAAGCGGCAGCGGCAGTGGCAGCCGTCAGCTTTGCCGATGCTGCTATGCTGCTCCACAGCCCTCGCCCAAGAGGGTCCCCGCCGCCAACCCTGGCGCCCGCCTCAGCCGCCCTGCCGCGTCTGGCTGTCAGGAAGACGCCGACCACACGCCCCGCGGCGGCGCCGGCGGCAGGCTACGGGGCCGGCGCAGCGGGCTCCGCATCGGGCTGGAGCTTGCTCCGTTTCTTCCCGGCCAGTGCGGGAGGTGCGGCCGCCGGCGCGGATGCGGCCCCAGCAGACAGCGACAGGCCATCACTCGGCGCCGTCAGCTTGCCCACCACACCCGCGGCGGCGACTGCGCGGCGCCTTATCGCCGCCGCCGCATCCGCCTTCACGACGTCACGCAAGGTGGCGCGCTGGCACTCCGCTGCGAACCACCGGTGCGGCAGCAGCCCCGCCCCGGTGGCTCAGCAGCCGCCCGTAGGCGTATGCCAGACCGCCGCCGGCATGCTGCAACATATGACTGATGCAAGCTCCCAGCAGCACCCGCTGCACGCTAGGCCGATGCACATGCAGCATCGGGCGCCCATCGACGTGCCAGGCCGCATGCGGCTTGCCTACGGCAGCGTGGCAAGCGCGGGCGGCATGGGTGAGACCGCCAGCCTGGCTGTCCTGGCCGGTGCGAACAGCGACCGACTGCCGGTTGCGCTGGCGGCTGAGCGCGCTGAGTTGGTCTTGCAGGAGCCACGGCTGGCGTTCACACCGCTGCTGCTGACGGCGGGGCTCGGCCTCCCCGAAAATGGCGGCATTATGCAGCAGCCGCAAAATGTAACCACGACCGGGGCGTCGGAGTGGCCCGAGTCGTGGAACAGTGTGGGCGTGTTGCTGGGGAGCAGTCCCCCGGGCGTGCAGGTGCGGTTTGAGTCGAACAGCCTGCTTGCAGCGGCCAGGAGCCCAAGCAGGGCCGGCGTCGTCGTCGGCTTTGACCTGGGAAGAGGGTGCGAAAGCACGAGCAGTGGCGGGATGACCTGGCAGCAGCAGCTGCAGGGGTTTGCCGGGTCCGCTGCTGTGGAGCCGGTCTTGGGCACCGTTCCCCTCGCGGACCTTGCGAGCAACGGCAGGGGCAACGACGGCATCGCAGCCAGCTGCGCAAATGACTTCGGACTGAATCCGGCGCGCGTTGCCGTTTTATACTCTCCACCTCTGGGCAGCGCTGCTGACCCTCATCAGCCGGCATCCAAGCAAACAACAGCTGAGCAATGGACCCTGCCTGCGGCAGCAGCTGCACCAGCAGCAGAGCGTTCGGCGGCTGCAGCTGGAATCGTGCGCTCTGCTGGCGGCTACCCTGGAGCCAGCAACAGCGACAACGTCCCACAGATGCAAGGCAATAGCCATCATGGCGGCTGGAGCTCGAGCGTCGCCGCGGCCGCCGCTGGGGGCTGGCCCAGCGCAACCACTTCTGCCACGCCCCCGGTCAGCCATTGTGGTGGCGAAGGGACAAAGAGGCGGCTCCAAGGCCACCAATCTCATGTTCACCTCCAGCCGCAGCCGCAGCAGCTGCAGACGATGCTGTTGAGGGGTCTGAGGTGAGTGATCGCATCGGCGTTCGCCCTGCTGTATGTGCGTGGTTTTGTTGGGGCTAACTGCTGCACGGGAGCGGAGCGGTGGATTGGCTTGGGTGTCACCCGCACCTTGTCACCCCCACCTCCCTACCTGCTGTTCATCGCAGGATCCGCATGGGGCTGGCCACCGGCGCCGCCGAGTGGCGCATCAGCCGCAGTGCACAGGCCCTGATCTACACCGGCGCCGCCGTGGTGTCTGCCACCAAGCTCGCCAGCAGCGCAGCCTGCGGACAGCTGCTGTGCGACCGGGCCACGCACGTGCAGGCCGCCGCAGCAGCACGTGATGAGGGGGCTCTGGCCCCCCCGCCGTCGCTGACTTGGGCGGCTCCCGCCGGCCTTGCGCCGGCCGTGGCGGCGGCGCTGTCCAACCCGCAGCCGGCGTTGCTGTTCAGTCCGCTGGAGCGGTGGGCGGGTGCGCCGCTGAAGGCGCGCAAGGTGCTCAGTGGCGCACAGCTGTGCAGGTCAGTGATGGGGTCCTCTCTGCAGTGGACGCTGATGTCATTCCTCGCTCATGCGCACTTCCCCATACGTGAGCATAATTTTGCGTGGTGCTAATGCTTCACCCTTCCATCTCCCACGTGCCCCGTGCAGCTTTGTAAGCACGTCCGCACTGCCCAGCGCCCCCAACGTACGTCCACTTGTGGAAGCATCCGGGCCCGCCGGCCTGCACTCCGCGCCCAGTGGAACTGACGCGCTGCGTGCGCCAGTGCTGCTGTCGGCATTCCGGCCCTCCGAGACTAACCTACAAAGCGGTTCCCCGGCAGCCCGGGCGCCTCCTCCAGTGGCGGCCGCAGAAGTGGAGGTGGAGCTTCAGCAGCAGCACCAACAGCAGCAGCAGCAGACGCGCTCAGCAGCGTCGCTGCCATCGCCTTTGCCGCACTCGATGCGGCGCCAGTCTCGGCTGCGGCTGCTGACGACCGCCTGCGGCACGGTGCATGCAACGGACGTGTCTGGCTCGCGCCCCCAGCAGGCCAGCGCTGGCCACCATCCCGCGACCTCCAGCACGGCCAGCAACACGGCCAGCAACACGGCCACAGGCATGGCCAGCAACACAGCCACGCTCGTCACCAGCACCACCTCACAGTCCGCCCGGCCTGGGCTGCTTTCCGGCAACCAGTCCCGCACCTCGAGCGATCTGGGCCAGTCCACGTCGCGCGGGGAGGTGGAGGCGCCTGCGTTGGCGTCGGCGTCGGACCACCGCCCGCCGCCGCCCTTTGCCGTGGTGATGCCCGCGTCCGGCGCCGCCGTCTCGAGCGCCGGGCAGATCAGCAGCGCCTGCGTGCCGCCCAACCTGGCGTCTTCGGGCATGTTCATGTCCGCAAACGCCTCGACCACCGCGTCCAACTACTGGGGCGGCATGTCCATGAACGCCCGGTTGGCCTCGCTCCCCGAGGTGCCGGAGCGCGGGGCCAGCGCATGCCAGCATGACGAGTCCTGCCCGGCCTCGTTTGTCACGGATGCCGCTGGAATCGACCGTGTTGCCGCTGGCCCCGCTGCTGCGGCTCCGATTGAGCTCACCACCCAGAGCAGTAGCTGTCAGCCGCAGCCGGGCGGCAGCCCGCGCGCCGACGTTGCCATCGGTGGCTCCCCAGGGACAGAGCCACCGCCGCTGCTGCAGCGCGACTCACCAGCGCAGCAGCCTGCACCAGTGAGGAACAGCAGCTTCGACAGGACGCTGCCGATCAGGGTCTTCAGAGCGCTGCTCAGGAGCAGCACAAGCGGCCCGGACGAGTATGCGCCGGCTTCCGGCGGCGCCGCTGCCGACACGGCCGCCGCCGCGGTTGTGCATCCCACCCGCGCCGGGGCAACGCTCACCAACACCACGGTTGCGGCATCCGGCGCCTCCGTGACGCGCAGGCTGGTGAACTCGCAGGAAAGTTTCGTCGGTGCCGCGGCCGGAGTGGCCCAGCAGCAACCTGCTGCCGGCTCGTCGCTTGCGAGCCCGCGCCTGCGACGCCTCTCTTCGGCGCGCTACCAGGGCGGCTTTGACTTGCTGCTCAGCAGCGCCCACAGCGCGGCGTCCGGCATGCGGCGCGGCGGTGCCGATACGAGCGGTGACGTCGCAGACATGCTGCGGACCCACACGGGCGGCGTAGAAGTTGACAGCCGCAGCTGCAGCAGTGGCCTGCACGCGCAAGTCACCGTCGGCGCCTCCAACGGTGGCGCAGCTCCGCCGCTGCGGATGCCCAGCTTCCTCAGGAGCTCGCTGCCGCACCCTCGCGTGCTGCTGCGGGAGGGCAGCTACGCGTCGCCTCTGGGCACTCCGGGCGGCCGCGGCAGCCTCCACGCCTTGGCCGGGGCTTCCACTTCCATAGAGGTGGAGGCGGAGACGGCGGCGGCCGCCGTCGCCGTGGCAGCAGGAGCAGCAGGAGCAGGAGTACGCGGCGACGCTGCCGCCGCCCCGCACGGCGACGCCGCAGCAGCCACGGGGGCGGGCGCCGGCATCGACAAACAGGAGGATCCGTATGAGCAGCGGCACCCGCAGCAGCAGCAGCAGCAGCAGCAGCAGCAGGCGATGCATGAGCATGCAGGACTTTGGTCGCCCTTTGACGCTTCCGCTGTGCCGTGCTCTCCGTTTTTGTCAGGGCCGCCAGCGGCCGCCGAGTCGGTCGTTACTCGCATGAAGGAGTCTAGCCTGGCTTTCTGGGCCGCTGCGCGCAGCGCCGGCAACGCCGCCGGCGCAGGCGGCGCTTTTCCGCGGCTCACTAGCGGCATGCGGGCGGCGGGCTCCCTGCTGCTGCTACCACTGCGCTCTAGCTCGCAGCAAAGCGAGAGGCCTGCTGGCGCTGAACTGCCCCGGGCCGCATCCCGACAAGCCTAGAGCCAGGGTGCAAATGTTGGCCCACACCACGGCATGTAATCTGGCATGTAACGCGTCGAATGAAGGGCGCTGTAGCCTTACTTTAGGATACACCTTGGAGGCAACGGAATGCGGTACAACATCTGGCTAACCTGCGTATTTATTTGCGCGTCCCGCTGGCGGCGTGCCAATCTCGGTACCCATGTCCTTCGATGATAACTTTAGCAGTGTTTCGTGCTGTTCACTGTTTATGTGGATGGCATTCTTTTCAGTTGTCCCAGTAGGACCTGCAAGGATACCGGTAGTCCCCAGACCTTGCTACGTCGCAAGTGAGCGTGTTGTGTGTTGTGCTGCGTGCTTTCCTGCTTAGTCGGAGTGCGCCAAGGTACGGAAGCAGAAGCTCAGATGCCAACCGCGCTGAGGTAGCAGCTGCGTGTTGCACTGACGCACGCAACGCCAATCAATGCACTGGGCACCAGAGTTAGAGGACAGCACTCGTACAGCGCGGTACTACTGAAACTTCCTATTGATACCGTATGTGCAATGTGGCGTGGGCGCAGCACACCTGTCCCTCACAAGGGATCCCTTGATATTGACATCACTGATACGGCGAATTGGTTGGCTGAACGAAATTGAGCAGGACTATGCCAGTTGGATGCCAACTGCGTGTCCAATGGCAATCTGGGTGCAATGGGCGCGCGCGATGAGGTATGTTGACCTACCTTGACATGGAGGCCCTTGTTTGCCGCTGTGTTGTGGTCGGCGTGTCAGACTGCAGACGATCGGGTGTGCAATGAGATGATAGACGACAGTGTGTGGGAGGATGCACGATGTCATCCGCCTCAAGTAGGCGCCGTTTAGGCCGGCCGCGCAGGTTGAGGCCGGCCGGTGTCTGGTTAGCGGTCTTTGCTGACAAGCATAGCACAGCACAGTATGTGGTAGGCCACCGCAGTGAGGAGTGTTGTGGCTAAAGGATTGCCTGCTGTTTGGTTGTCATGTGCTGGCTGTACCTGTGCTTGACAGCGGGACGTGGCTGGACGCATGGCGGGCCGCGTCTGTACAAACCGACCCCGGCTATGTCCGGTAGATGAGGTAGACGCTTGCGGCCTGACTGCCTGAGACTGGAGACATGGCGTGGGCCCAGCCCGCTTTTCGCTTGCGCTTTCTTGTCCTTTCCGACGTAATAAAGTATTGAAATGTTTGCTTTTCCATGCATTACCTGGGTTATACCTAAGCACCCCGCAGAAGCTCGAGGTGTTTGTCGTTGAGTGCGAGGGGTGCCGTACAAGCACAAACTGCATGAGTAATAAGCAATCCAAGCTATTGCTGTGCAATGTGTGCATATGTACAGCAGCTGGATGTGTGGCAGAGCATAGACCATGGGAGCGAGTACATACTGCTTCCCATACTCAGCGTATCGTATCGCAGGGGGCAGGCGAGGCCACGTGGAGGAGGGGAGCGCGGCGCCGCCCGAGAAGCGGCGCCGGCGCGCAGGTTAGAACCTGTCGGTGTCTGGTTTGCGGTCTTTGCTGGCGAACACAGCATAGCATGGATGTAGTAGTCCTGTGCCTGCTGTGCGTGTGCTTGACAGCGGGACCCGGCTGGACACATAGCGGGCGGTGCCTGTACAAACTGGCCGTTGGGGCAGGAGGGGGCAGGTCGTAATGACGTGTGTACAGAGGAGGTAGTTTCGAAACCTTTGGCCTCAAACATGCACCACTGTGCCGTGGGCAGAGCCCACTTTGCCCTTGAGAGCGAGTCAGGGAGAGCCACCTTTCTTGTCAGACTAGGTATGGCCGTGTATTCAAGCGTTTGGATGCTGATGACTGTAGACACCCGATATGGGTAGGATGGAGGCACTTGATTTCACGGGCCCCGTGGTACTGCTCTTGCTGTACTGTCTGGGAAGGTGATCGAGCGCCACCACACACGCACCGTACTCGTTGCTGACGCAAGGCGGCTAGGGTTGACTCAAGCCCAGCTACCAGCCCCTAGATACTGCAGCGCCACACTAACCATTCATGCATTATTCATGTGCAGTTTGTCATTTGTCCTAGCTCCGGCTGGGCGTGGGCGCATGACGCTTGACCGCGTGCGCCAGCCGTGCCTGGCCTGGGCTAGATACCGATCGTGACATCCCATGGCGAAGGGATTGGGGCGCATGGGAACTGATTTCGCAACTTTGTATTGGAAGGCGAAGTTTTGACGGCCTAGCCAGTAACTGTTTCTGCGGCATTCAACGGGTTGTCGCGCAAGCACCGTCGACGTCAAATAAAACTGTGCAAGCCGCATTGAGAACTGCCACCATCCGGGGCCGCGCCTTTCAGTCGCCGAATTCTAGTACAAGCGAGAGCAGAGGGTGATGAGAGACAAGTTCCCGTTGTGCGCCTTTCAGTCGCTGGTCCAGCGGTGAGGCACGGATGCAGTCTGTAAGCTCCTGCCTAGCCTATGGTTGTCCGGCCCACACCACACTGTCTCAGGCCAGTCAGGGCCAGTCCAGCGATTTCGCACAGCCACTCATGATGACTCTTGTTTCATACAAACAGCTGTCACGCAGTCGCCACATTGCTGCTGTTGAATAGCCACGGCTGTGTCCCACCACTGGCTCCTAACCAGACACCGGCCGGTCGCAAGCAACCTGCGCGCTGTCGATGCTATTGGAACGGCGCCACGCTCCTCCTTCATGTCGCCTTGCCTGCTCCCTCCGCATTGTTACCGCAATTTCCCTGCTGGACCCCGCAGGCCCGCACTGCTGCAGCCGCTGCCACTAGCGACTGGGTCCGGTGCCGCTGCCGCCCATGCCGCCGCCAGACCCAGCTGCAGCTCCGCCGCCGCCGCAGCCCTAGCCTGAATCCCGTTGCCAGTCAACTGCCAGCCCAACTATCCAGCTGTCTAGCTATCTATCTCCGCTTCACGGCCGTGATGACCGCCCACTGCTGGTGCGTCTTGACCACGAAGTCCTGGAATTCCCCGCCGTACGCGGCCTGGATCTCGGCCGCTTGCTCGTACAGGATCCCCGACAGCATCAGCATCCCGCCCGGCTTGACGTACCTGCGTACGGGCACGTACAGGCACGGCACGTGTTTGCGCAGCAGGCGGCACACCACATGGACAAGTAGTGACCTGGTGTGAAACCACAAGCTAGTTGCGGGCATATCGTGCTTTCCCATGGCACCGCATCCCCCCGCTTTCTGCAATGCCGCCGTCAATGCATACGGCAGTCGTTTCAGGCTCGGGCGTGCAAGGCCCCTCCACGCTTTTGCAGTCTACTGACCATGCACGCACCGCATTCTCCCATGTGCAGGCAGGCATGCGCACACATCATCAGCGCAGGCCGATTCTACTGCAGCCCGGCAGAAAAGAGAGCCACCGCCCAAACGCACCCTGACAAGCGGCCTTGCAGCTCCACCAGCGGCCCGCGAAGGATGTTCGCCACGACCAGGTCGAATGTGGGGCTCGAACCGCTGCTACTGCTGCTGCTTCCGGCTGCTACAGCCGCTGCTGCGCCGATGGGCTCCGGGTCGTTGATGCCGGCGCCGCACTGCAGTGCCAGGAAGGCGGGCGGCTCGTAGCCGTTGAGCGCGCCGTTGCGCTGCGCCGCCTTAACCGCCAGGGAGTCGATGTCGGTGCCCACCTAAAGGTTGGTCGTTTGGTTAGTTTGTCGTTGTTGTGCAGGGCTGGCGGGCAACTTGCATGCGCATGTGTGCAGGGCCGAACAACAGCAAGTGCGCCACAACCGCAACGGCCCATGTTGACCCCGCATGCATGCATGCATGCATGCATGCATGCATGTCGTACAGGCACGACTGCTGTGCGTCTCACCACGCTGGCCGCGCCGTACTTGAGCGCCGCAATGGCCAGCACGCCGCTGCCGGTGCCGTAGTCGCACACGGTCACGCCGCGCAGCCGCCCCGCCGCCGCCAGGTCTCGCAGCTCGCGCAGGCACAGGCTGGTGGTGGGGTGCTCGCCTGTGCCGAACGCCACCCCCGGCTGCAGTATGATGTTGGTAGCGGCCACATCCTGCGGTTCTGACCTGTGGCGTTCGTGTGTGTGTGCGTGTGTTAAAGAGCACAGGTGCGTACGTGTGCGGTGTGTGTGTGTGTGTGTGTGTTGCGTGTGTGCGTGTGTGTGTGTGTTGTGAGAAAGGAAACAGTGAGAACGTGTACGTGTGTGTGTTGGGGTGGTAGGGGCAGTGGGTCTGTGCGCGCATCCGCGCGTGCAGCAGGCAGGAGGGAGGACAAGCGGGCGGGCGGGCGGGCCGGGCCGGGCAGGAGCAGAGCGTCCAGGGCCCAGGCACAGGCGGCACGCGCCACGTCACGCAGTCATGCTAGGCGACACACGCAAGCCTCCTGCAGCAATGTGGGATACGGCGGCGGACCAGCTGGCCATGCCAATCAAGCCGCACACCCCAAGCCCCCGCATCCACCCACCACTCCGGGATGATCCACAAATCGTCAGCGATTTGGAGCGGCACGTAGCTGGCCTTGATCTGCAGGGGCGGGGGCGGCGGCGGCGACGGCGGCACGGGCACGCCACACAGCACGACGGGGTCAGGGACAGCACGCAACCACACGCGCCATCAGGACTTAGGCAGGTCGCCACAAAGGCGTCCCAAACAGCCGCCGGTGGTTGCTGCCGGGATAGCAGCACACCCGGGCGGCGGGATAGCAGATCCGGCGATAGCGCGTACGGCATCCGCTGCCTGTCACCACCCCACGCTCTCACGCGTCTACACATACAATCTCGCATACCATACTCATACACTCGCCATTTCACGCACCTGCTCCACCCAGCTCTCGTTGGCGACGGGGCTGACGGCGTACACCAGCCCGGCGCTGTCCGGCAGCAGCATGTCCGCCTCGCGCATCGCGTCCTCCAGAAGCGCTACACACGAGTCCACGTCAGCCTGCGCAGGCGGCAGCGAGAGCAGCGAGCAGCATCGAGTTGCAGCAGCAGCCGCAGCACAGGCACAGCATGCATGTGTGGCAGCGGTTAAACGCAGGCGTGCGCGCTCTTGATGATGATGGGCAGCAGGCGCAAACAGCACAGCAGCAATGTGGTGGGTACACATGCGGGCGGGCAGGCAACATGAGGCGTGTAATGCTGCCGCTGCTGTGGGCACACACACACACACTCACACACACACACATACACACATACACACGCACACGCACACGCACACGCACACGCACACACGTGCCAGTCCCGGTCCTGGCCGCCATCCCCACCACCATCCCCATCACCATTCACATCCGGCATTCAGCAAGGACGCACGCACGTCCTGCTGCCCCGGCCCCCGCCATCCCTTGTGATGAAATCATCCTGTCTTCTATGGACGGCTAACGCCCCCACCCCGCCCCCGCGGCGCACCCACTTCCAGCGGGAAGTGCGCCACGATGTCACACACGTCCCACAGCTTCGCCTCGCCATCGTCAAAGATCTCCTGTGCGTGGAGAGAGAGGCAAGCAGCGGTAGGGGGTGCGTGGCCCCGGCAGCGGACGGCAGGCACGGCACGTCACCTCATTGCGCACAGTTACAGTCACAGTGAGGTGCATTGATGGTACGTGCTGATGGATGTTGGCAGTCTTGGCACATGTGTGTTGGGCGGTCACGGCAAGCGGGCGTGAGAGTGCGCAGCAAGGTCCGCCCGCCGGGTACCGATACACGGATACGGTACTCAGATACACGGCAAGCGCGGAGCCGGGGCAAGGTAGGGAGTGCGAACGAAGCCAGAGGTCTGGTCAGCTGCGGCCTGCGGTTCCCACCTGTTCAGGCGCACCGTCCGGCCGGTGCTCCTGCACCCTGTGTGGCCAGGTAGAAAGGAGCGGTGTGAGGACTGACCATGCCCCTTTGAAACCACCGCCATCACACAAACACCCCCACTTCCAACACGCGTCCAGCAGCCCCAACAGCAGCTCTCCACCCCGCCACCCGCCACACATCGCCTGCAAGCGCCGCCTCCACGCCCAACACGCCCCACTGCTCACACGACCGACTGCGCCCCCAGGCTGAGCAGCACGTCACTGATGTCATCCGCAATGGAGCCGCCGATGGCGCTGATGACGCAGCGCAGGCAGGTGGCCTCAATCTCCGCGGGCGGCGGCGAGACGCCGTTGGTGCCAGCGCCCGACGCCGGTGGAGCCGCCGCAGCGGCGACTGTAGCCATGCGCCTGCCGCCTGTGGGCGTGCTGTGGGCTCCAGGCCATCTGCATTGTGCTGCGAAGCTAGGTGCTAGCTGGCCCCTGCGGTGCGGTGTTTACACGGATGGTTACGGCCCAGGGTAGTGGCGCCAGCGGTGATAACCTAGCGGCGCAACCCGCCGGAGCCCGCCGAGGGCTTTTTAACTTGCCAAGTTGACCCACATTGGCAGCCAACCAATGCTGTGTCCACTTGGTAGCGTATGGTGCTGCGCCGCGATTCTGAAAGCGGCCGCTTGCGTCGACGGCCTTGCGAAAGCGAAATTCGGGCGGCGCAAACCTCGCCGAGGTCCCGCATGCTGCAGTTGCTGTGCAAATTGTTGCATAGCGTCAGATAATAATCCGGAATTAAATGCCTGCCGCGAGGTTTCGAGCTGCGGGGCTACCAACAGAAGGTCACGGTCACGATTGAGTGGCCTATTTGCCGGGCGCCTAGTAATTTTGGTTCCCGCTCTACACGCTTCCTGTGCCTCTACTGATGGTTCCTGTGACCAATGACGATAAATAGCATGCTATATCGCTTGTAAGCGAGGCGCGACGAGCTCGGGCGACGCCAATCGGGCTGCCGGTGCGGAGCCCATCCATCCACCACCTTACGCGCCGCCTTTCAGCATGCTATCTGATATTTGTGACATATAATTGGCATATGAACAGGCCCTGCCACTAGCTGTGCGCGCGCTGGCCCAGGCATGTCCATGTGCGTGCGCATGTCCCGGCTGGCACTGCAAGGGGCGTCAAAGGACTTGTAGTGTGAGGTAGTCATGCGCTATAGTCGTGTATGCGTCAGGGATACAGCGCAGTGGCGGCAAGCCAGGGTGGTCGGGTGGAACCCCACGCGCAGGTGGAACCATGGTGAATGACACGGGGTGAAATGGTGGTATTTCACCCCCAGCCCGGTTCAGGTGGACTCTACAGCAAACAAGCACTGGTAAAATGGTATCACTTATGTTGCGTACACAAGCAGTGGATAAATAATTTCACCCCGAAGGGCTGGGGTTGCGTTGGGCACCTATGGGTTTTGACAGGGGTGCAAGGGGATTCACCCTGATTCACCCCCTGCATTCCACCTGCGCGTGGGGTTCCACCCGACCACCCTGGCTTGCCGCCACTGCGCTGTATCCCTGACGCATACACGACTACAGCGCATGACTACCTCACACTACAAGTCCTTTGACGCCCCTTGCAGTGCCAGCCGGGACATGCGCACGCACATGGACATGCCTGGGCCAGCGCGCGCACAGCTAGTGGCAGGGCCTGTTCATATGCCAATTATATGTCACAAATATCAGATAGCATGCTGAAAGGCGGCGCGTAAGGTGGTGGATGGATGGGCTCCGCACCGGCAGCCCGATTGGCGTCGCCCGAGCTCGTCGCGCCTCGCTTACAAGCGATATAGCATGCTATTTATCGTCATTGGTCACAGGAACCATCAGTAGAGGCACAGGAAGCGTGTAGAGCGGGAACCAAAATTACTAGGCGCCCGGCAAATAGGCCACTCAATCGTGACCGTGACCAGAAAGCAACTCAATAGCCGAGCGTTAGGCTGCGTCGCTGAAGCAATATGCATGGATTATACAAGTATATATTACGCATACTTTCAGCGAATGAAACATTTACAGAGTTGACCCCCATGCCAGGTGCCCTGTGTTGCCCACGCCACGGTACTCGCTCGGGGCTTGAAGCGCCAGCGCGCGTTGGGCCAGTTGGTCAGTCGGTTACCAGCCTTGGAGCGCAACACCCAGCGCTTATCGCCGGGTTTGCGCGGGTACAGCTGTGTCTGCACGTCCGCCTCCATGTCATCGGTCTACTTGCGTGGTGCGCGCAGAAGGGGACAGGCAGCAGCCATTTCCTCTGGAACACCTCCAGCCAATCCGACCGGGTCTCAGGGCCGGAGATGATGTGCTTGCTGACCTAATCGATACACTCAATGCGGTCACGGTCAAGCGAGCTTGCAGTTACGCTAGATCACCATCTCCCCGTCCACCTCCTTACGCACATGCGCCTCAAGTTGCCAGTGCATGGATAGCACAGCAGCGGCAATGGCGGCAGGCGCTACTTCTGATGCACATGCCTGACACGCACATACCGGTAATACGGTACACGGTCGTGGTGCGGCCCGTCGCACCCGGGACAGAGTCTCGCCACACATCTTTTACCGCGACACTACTTGCATACACCTGGGCGACACGGCATGTCCTTCTCGCACCTGCGCCCTTGCTATCCCGCCTACCGAGCCACAGCCTGACCTGGCCGCCGGGGTTGGGATGTTGGCACCTCCCAAAGAAGAAACACGCGGACGTTGGTCCCACGCTGGAACCTCTTGCCGCCAATGAGGTGATCCGAGTGCCTGCCAGCAGCAAGCAGGGTCCTTCCGTCATCATCCAACCAGCTCTTGAAGATCACGCACCTCATGAGTGCCGCATGAATGCATGTGTGCTGGCGCTTCATAAGCCCACGCACCACGGGAGCTAATGAACCAAACTCCCGGCCTGGTCCTGCACCGTGCCACGCTCCTGCCCTTGGAAACTGTGCCGCAGCGTTGTTACACGAGTCTGCTGTGGCAGGTGGTGCTAGGGGCAACCGAGCCCAGCTCAGGATGCTCGATAGGTCTTTCTGGCTCCAGCAGTGGGACGCGGCACAAAGCTCCACATTCTACTTCAGACCCCCTAAAAAACCATGTCTGCGGTATCTCAGCCTAGCACTGCGGCTCTCTAAACATTGGCTGGGGGGGCCTGAACTATGCCAATCTGCGTGGCACGCACTGGCTAGTAGTACACTATGCCACTGCTGCAACAACAAAATCATCATCGCCCAACTACAACGGCCGCTATTCCCAGTCAGCTATACGTTAGGTGTCCTGCCACGTAACCCATGACTGTCAACTAGGGAACAATGTGGTGCTGTCAGCATGGCAGTGGCCAAGAGCACAACGCTAAGAAATTGCTAGAATCAGGCATGCGCTTGGCCCGTGGTCACCAACTCACGCACATGCAAATTTATAAAGACGTGTCAGCTACTACTAGTGCTACGTACACAACCCGCCAATGGTATAAACCCATGAGCCACGCACTCTCCAAGTCGAGGGCGTAAGCCTTTTTGCCATGGCACGCGCGCGGCGCCATGTTGGCGTGGGTGGTTATGGCCCTCTTCCCCAAACCCCAACATACAACTCCCTGCGCTAAAACTGCAATCATGTCAGATAAATGATTCCTGCACACAATGCCTTGCTTCCTGCTGCAGCTCCGCCTGACGCTGCAGCATCCCTCTTCCGCCCAAGCTGTAGCTCCGGCGCAGTTTACATTGCTCCATATTGCTCCAGTTGGACGTCGGTGCCCGCTGCTGCGCCTTATGACGGAGGAGGCCGAGGAGGGCGGGGAGGAGGCCGCGGCGGACGCGGGGGAGGGCTGGGCTTAGGGGGCTTGGGGGGCATGCGCCTAGGGGGCGGGCGCGGCGGGCGCGGGGGTGGGCGCGGCATGGGAGGGGGACGAGGAGGGCGCGGGGAAGGGCTCAGCATGATGGCACCCAGGGGCGGCTCGGACGCGTCAGGAGGGGATGGGCTGGGAGGGGGAGGGCTTGGGGGCGGCGGCGACGGAGGGGGAGGGCTTGGGGGCGGCGGTGACGGAGGGGGAGGACTTGGGGGCGGCGGCGACGGAGGGGGAGGACTTGGGGGCGGCGGCGACGGAGGGGGAGGGCTTGGGGGCGGCGGTGACGGAGGGGGAGGGCTTGGGGGCGGCGGTGACGGAGGGGGAGGACTTGGGGGCGGCGGCGACGGCGGGGGAGGACTTGGAGGCGGCGGGGGCGGGCTAGGAGGCGGCGGGGGCGGGCTAGGAGGCGGCGGGGGGCTGTTGATTACTGAAGGAGGAGGAGGAGGAGGCGGGCTAGGGGGAGGCGGGCTTGGAGGAGGCGGGCTGGGGGGCGGCGGGCTGGGCGGCGGAGGCCGAGGCGGCGGGGGCGGCGGCGGGCTGGGAGGCGGCGGGCTGGGGGGAGGAGGCCGAGGAGGAGGGGGTGGCGGCGGGCTAGGAGGAGGGGGCGGCGGCGGGCTGGGGGGAGGAGGCCGAGGAGGAGGGGGTGGCGGCGGGCTAGGAGGAGGGGGCGGCGGCGGGCTGGGAGGCGGCGGGCTGGGAGGAGGAGGCCGAGGGGGAGGGGGCGGCGGCGGGCTGGGAGGAGGCCGAGGAGGAGGGGGCGGCGGGGGGCTTGGAGGCGGCGGAGGCGGGCTAGGAGGCAGCGGGGGGCTGTTGACTACTGAAGGAGGAGGAGGAGGCGGGCTTGGGGGAGGTGGGCTTGGAGGAGGCGGGCTGGGGGGCGGGGGGCTGGGCGGCGGAGGCCGAGGCGGCGGGGGCGGCGGCGGGCTGGGAGGCGGCGGACTGGGAGGGGGAGGCCGAGGGGGAGGAGGCGGCGGCGTGCTGGGAGGAGGGGGCGGCGGCGGGTTGGGAGGTGGCGGGCTGGGAGGGGGCGGGCTAGGAGGAGGGGGCGGCGGCGGGCTAGGAGGAGGGGGCGGCGGCGGGCTGGGAGGAGGAGGTCGAGGGGGAGGGGGCGGCGGCGGGCTAGGAGGAGGGGGCGGCGGCGGGCTGGGAGGCGGCGGGCTGGGAGGAGGAGGTCGAGGGGGAGGGGGCGGCGGCGGGCTAGGAGGAGGGGGCGGCGGTGGGCTGGGAGGCGGCGGACTGGGAGGGGGCGGCGGACTGGGAGGGGGCGGCCGAGGGGGAGGGGGCGGCGGCGGGCTGGGAGGCGGCGGGCTAGGAGGAGGCGGCGGCGGGCTGGGAGGCGGCGGACTGGGAGGAGGCGGCGGTGGGCTGGGAGGCGGCGGGCTGGGCGGCGGCGGGCTGGGAGGAGGAGGCGGACTGTTCACCACCGCCGGAGGCGGGGGGCTGGGCGGCGGCGGGCTTGGGGGCGGCGGACTGGGAGGCGGTGGTGAGGAAGTGGACGGGCTGGGCACGGGCACGGGCGCGATGGTGCCAGAGCAGTCCGCCCGGGAGTACATGCGACACAGCTGGATGAGCGCGCTGTTGCCGTTCTGGATCCAGAGCACGGTGACCTTCCAGCCGCCGCCGTACTGGTTGATACCGCCACTGCGTGACAGATGGTGATGTATGATCAACGAAGAACAGGAACACTGGGGAGCTGGTGCCGGCGCCCTTGTACAGCGACACCAGGCAACCCGAATCCGTGGCACTTGCACCCACCCACCCAGCCCCAGCGCATTCACAAGTTGTTGGGCTCGGGCAGTGCACCTGCCGTCCCCTCCACCCGCCCCGTGTCCCAAACATGCCACCAGCCTCAGCAGCCCCAGCACTCACACAGGGTCCACGAAGGGGCTGGCGAAGGACTGGCCGCTGCTTAGCACTCCCACAACCAGTGTGCGGTTGTAGTCGCGCTCGCTGGCGCTGCCGTTGAAGAAGTGAACTAGGACCTGCATGATTCAGTGAATGGCGGCGGTTCACGGGGGCCGCACAGCAGAGCAGCGGGAACGTGCCGCACACGGGCCGCTGGGCCGGCAAGGAGTGCCCATATCGGAGGAGTGCCCATATCGGGCATGCTGCCACAGGCATTCACACAAATGACGGGCGCACGTTTCTCCATTCCCAACCCCACGCTCTTTTGCATTAGGGTTCGGTGTAATTTGGGCTGATATCTGCAACCCACCCTGTTGTTCATGTCGCTGGACAGGATGTTGTCAAAGGTCGGGCTGCGCGCGCGGAAGCTGATGAAAGTGTTGGGGAAGGGCACGCCGCCCAGCGAGTTGAAGTTGAGGAACAGGTGGTTGGTGTCTGTGCTGGCGGCGGCGGGCAGCTCCCAGCGGCCACCCTCGGTGGGGGTGCCGTCCAGCATGCGGCCAACGACGTTGAATTCGGCGAAGGGCGGTGTCAGCGTGATGATGGGGGAGTTCCAGCCCACGCGCAGCTGGTTGCCGGCGTTCATACACAGGTAGCCTGGGGAGCTGCCGGCGGTGCCCATGATGTCGGTCTTGTCGCCGTACTGAAATTGAGAATGATCAAGGCGGGCGGGTGCTGTCCTAAGCTCGAGGCTTTGTCAACAGGTGGCATATGCGGGGCGAAGCACTGCTCCTGCGCTCTGAAACACGAGCATGTTACACTGCAATCACCCGTATATCGGTATGCACGAGCAACAGCTCCACCCCGATGCAGACTGCAAACTCGCGCCGTTGCGTACGCACGCTGGCTACCTCTGCCAACCCTGCCTCCCGCCAGCTTGTCCCGGCCCTGCTCCTTCCCCAGGAGCACACGCACCCACAAGATCCCACACACGCACCTCGTCCAGGCCGCGGCCGGCATGGCTGAGGCCCTGCGTGTGGCCCAGCTCGTGCATGTGCACCAGCAGGTCGTTGGCGTAGCCGCCCTTGATGTACACCGAGCAGGACTTCCCACTGCAGCCCACAGAGCCTAGGCCGGCCCAGCCGCACTTGACCTGAGGGGGGCGGGAGATACAAGGAGCAGAGCAAGGGGCGCGGCTGAGTGAGGTGGCGTCCAGGAGGTGGAGGAGGGCTGGGCCCATGGGTGCGTGATGGGGTGTAGGTCACTGCCCAAGCCCGATGCCGGTTCCTATAGGCAGGGCGTGCATGCTGCGAGTCCCTTTCGCCACGCAAAAGCCCTTTGGAACCTCATACATGGCCCAGCCCGGGCGCCTGACCCATACAGTTGCCCGTGTCTGACTTACAGCGGAAGGCAGCACCACGATGAGGCGGCGGCGCTGGATGCTGTCCATCTCAGCACCGTAGCCCAGCTGTGTGTATTGGATGCCCAGGCGAATGCATTGGATATTAATAGGCGTCGCACAGGGCAGGGTGTCTGTTACAGTGCCTAGGGCCGTTTAGACGCCAAGCCCCGGAGGCCCTGCCCATCACAAGGGCTGGGCCTGCTCGGCCACTCTCTTGTACGCACCGCAACAGAATGACGCTCTTGCCAACGCTTGGCATGGCACGCAAGAACACACACACGTCGACCACACCCATGTCGCCACACCTACCGAGCGAGCCAGGTTCTCCCCGGCCATGCGCCACGCGAACTGCTCCGCTGCGCCGCAGTTCTTGCTGCCGTCGTAGTTGTACTTCAAGACGCCGCTCTGCACCGTGCCGGCACAGGGCACCTGCAGCCAGCAAAGAAAGGCGAAGTGTCAGTGGCTGTCGCGGTGAGAGAGTAGGCGGTCAGCAGCAGCACTGCAGGGCGGGCAACTGGCAAGGCAGTAATGCATCAACGCCGCAGCAGCTGACAGCCCCAAACCCTGGGCCAATTGACTCCTCGGTAGCTCACATTGATGTTGTCAAAGATGCGTGTGTTCTCCTCGCGGAAGAAGACCTTGTTGTAAGAGCAAGTGGAGTGGTAGTTCTCAATGTTCTGGTTGCCGGAGAAGTACAGCTGTTGGATCCTCTGCAGTTCAGTGGAGAGTCGGCCGGGTTAACTTGCAACAGGCCGCAGGGGGGGAGGCAGGGAATGGTTTGCTTGTGCAGGCACTTTTGATCCTGCACCTGTCAACCATGGTCACATCGACCTTCCCCGCAGTGCCGCATACCGAGCATCCCCAAAACTTCATTGACTTACGTCAGCGGTGGTGGACTGCGGCCAGCCGCAGGTGTTGATGACGTAGATGTAACTGGACACCTCGATGGGCTCGCCAGTGAAAACCTCCTTTGGTGAGCCCGGTTCGAGAATTTCAAAGTCCAGAAGGGCCGGCTGGTCGCTCCGCAGCATCCTGCGGTTCGTGCTGTTGGAGTAGATGACATTAACCTTGTCACCGGTACGAATCTGTGGGGGACAAGGAAGGGTAGCCTTAGTGGGCAACTGGAAGCCCGGTACGCGGGGCTGGATTGTACGAGCATGCAACAGCCAAAGGGGGGAGGATGAGATGACTGCAGAACGCAGCGGGGGAGGGTGAGATGAACGCAGCAGACCGTGCGGCTCAGCTAGCCCCTCCCCCAGGCGCCCCAGCCCATAGCGGGCGATAAGGTGATGTTTGCCTGATACTTACGTTGAAGGTACCGTCCGTTCCGTCACCGATGATGTTGTCCCCAGACAAGACCTCAGTCCAAGCCGGCTCTTGCTGCGCCTCAACTTGTGGCGTAATATAAACGTAGTCAGTTTTGAGATGGATGCCGGTGCACGCGGCGTCTCTGCGAGTTCAGTGAGTTCGCCCGCGTCAGCCGGGCTACTGCTGCAACCAGCTCGTTTGCGAGCACATTGCCGGCCCGCACTTACTGCTTGTCTATGTACAGCCCAGAGAAGATGTCAAGGAGACCTGCGTTGCGCCCACGCGTTTGTCAGTTCCAAGCCAGCGACAGAAGGCGAAAGTTCGGCCATTTCAAACAACAGACGAGTCGGCACCGCCCCAACTCACCTGTTGTCACTGCAGGTTGCGCCCTGACTGCTGTAAGAACCCATAGGCCCGCGAGCAGACCAGCAGCCACGATGCGAGGAGCAATTGTCTGCCGCATTTTGGCGATGCTGCGCTAGCTTGCCCAGCGCTATGTGCTTTATAAGCGAGCCATCAATTGCTCATTGAATAAAACGTTGTGGCCAAAGGACCGCTGCGTTGTCGAGGTGCAAAAGCAAAGCAAGGCTCTGCTCCCTGGGCCCTGTAGGTTACCTTTAAAGTTCAATTATGAGCTAACTATTGTAGCTGCGATGGCATGGGGAAGCCCTTTCGTATAGCTGCAAGCGCTGGGGCGGACGCAATTGAATCGCGGACGCGCTTGGATCCGGGCTTTAGCGTCGTAACCGCAGTGCACGGCTGAAACGAGGTGTGGTCGCACGGAATTAATAGATGCAGCTACGCTCAGTAAATGCAGTAAGACCCAAGCTGCAGCGCCGTGGACACCGAATCGGAAGCTACACTTCGCCACAGCGGGCACGCTGGTCGCACTACTGTGACGTCATTGGTGCTCAACCGAGGGTTGTGTGCGTGTGCAAATCATTTGCTTGGGTTTCGTGTGCATGCGCCAAGCGGGTCAGGCCAACCGCTGGACGCACGCTCGTCGCCCCAAGTGCGGCCACGCGGGACATGTCCCTTGGAACCAAACCCGCCACGTTGCCGACACTGCGGCTCCATGCCCAGTGTCCCTGCATTCATAGAAGTGGTACCAGGTATGTCTGTCTTCTGTGAAATGTAGGGACTCGCCACCTTCCAAACACAAGCTTCGAGGCCTGAATGGGTCGCTGCCCTCGCCAACGCATGCAGCGTCCCCACAAGAGTCCACAAGCCGAACGAAGCGATGTGTTGAGGCTCGGGAGAGTGACCACCACCGCCTGTAGCATGATTCCAGCAAAAGCCCTTGACCTGTGAGCCAGGAAGAGAACATTGTGCATTGTCTAGGAGCGCCCCTGACGTTTACCTACCGACGGCAACAGCAGCGGCCACGGCGTTGGGTGTCGTGTGATGTCGTGTCTGTGGTTTGCCGCTGCTGCATACCCCCCCCCGGGGGTGGCTCTGCTGTGTGTGCTGTGCTGAGCGGTAGGTTGTTGCCGGTGCCTGTCGGGTGACTCAGTGCGTGTGACTCAGCGTGTCAAACCCGGTCCTGCATGGGAGCCGCCACAGGCCCAGCGGGGTTATGCCGGGCCAGCGAGTCCCTGACTCGCTGGTTGTGTTGCCAACAGCGTAAGCTAGCAGACTGTGTATCAGACTGTGTCAACCAACCCATCGCGAGCATTAGCCTTGTCCGTTCCTTCGCCTCCCTCACGCCTCCTATCGCCTCCTATCTCTCCGCCCGGGAGCGGTGTTGTGCAAGTTCGGCTGTGGCGTATGTCATGGGCCCGGTGGTGGCGGCGGCACGGGCGGCCCTGGGCCCAGCGGCAGTGGCGGCGCGCATGTTCGGAGCAGAGGGGGCGGGCAAGGCCACGTGGAGGAGGACAGCGCGGCGCCGCCTTCGAAGCGGCGCCGGCGCGGCGCAGGTTGAGACCTGCCGGTGTTGTCTGGTTAGCGACCTGTGGTGACGAGCATGCATGGCGTAGCGGGCAGTCGGCTGCAGCGGCAGGGGTGTTGAGAGGTTTTCCTTGCTGTCTGGTTGGCCTGCTGCCTGCTGCACTAGTGCTTGATAGCTGGGCGCGACTGGGCACATATGGCGGGCGGTGCCTGCACAAACCGACCCCGGCTATGTCCGGGAGATGAGGCTAGTATCGGAACCTTCGGCCTCAGACGGAGGACGTGGCGTGGGCTCAGCACACTTTTCCCTTGCGAGGGAGAGCCACCTTTTTGTCAGTTTTGTCCTAATGAAGATACCCCCCATACTGGACTACACCAGGCAAAAGACCCGGGCAAAAGACCACCGCGCAGGCCCAAGGAGGAGGTCATTATTGGCTGGGGCAACGCCACCAGTGGTCATGGCGGTTGCATCAGCAGGTTGGGGCGGGGTCCGCCAAACCGGGCACTGCTGGTGGACAAGTACGCGCACCTGGTGGTGGACAAGTACGCGCACCTGGTGGTTTACGTGGACGAGTTTTCCACAAACGACAGGCAAGTTGAGAGCAGACGGATTGGAATGAGTAGACAGGTGGTCGGGTGGACAGGATAGGGCTCATGTACAGGTAGCCGGGTAGCCAGCAAGGTACTACTGCCCCCTCCCTCGCCAGGTAGGTGTGTGCGAAGTGCGGACGGCGCTTGCTCGGCGACGGGCAGCGCTGCCTGCAGGCGGTCGTACCATGTGGGGGCTCACGTGCTCACCAAGTCCAAGTGTGCAACCACTGCGGGACGGTGTGGGTGAGTCCACTTTGCGGCCGGGCGGCTGGCTGGGTGATGGCTCAGTGGGGCTCAATGGGTGATGGCTGGCTGGGTGACGGCTCAGTGGGGCTCAGTGGGGCTCAGTCGTGGGCTCAGTGGGGCTCAGTGGGGATGACACGCGCGTGGACACAGCTCAGTGGGTGAGGGCTTAGTGGGGCTCAGTAGGGCTCAGCCGTGGGCTCAGTGGGGCTCACCTCCCAAGCTGAGTGGAGCAACCCCAGGCTGAGCCTGAGGTCAAGAACACTGGGTGGCGCCGGTAGCTGAGCGAGGTCTGACGGGGCCGCGGTTCCAACCGGCTGATCAGGTGCCGGGCGGGACTGGGGCAGCAGCAACGGATCTGTTTGGGTGATGGCTGGGTGACGGCTGGGTAACGCCTCAGTCGTGGGCTCAGTGGGACTCACTCACTCTACCCTCCCGACGGTGCAGGGACGTGACGTCAACTCCGCAACCAACTCGCCTGGCCGGCACCAGCCTTTCATACCAGTCTCGGCTCACCATTCACAGCAGCCAGTCAGCCTTCGTGTCAGCCCGGCCGCAGCTAGGCAGCCACCCGTTGTTTTCTGCGCCGGCCTCAACGTTTTGACAACCGCCATGCCGCACCCTCCTTTCTGCCGTTCTCTTTCCTCCTGTTCTCGCATGTACTCCTGGCTCACCGCGGATGATGCCTGGCTGCGTTCCAGGTGGGTCTCTTGGGGTTCGCGTTGTCACAACGCATCGCATCCTTCGCTTGGTAGTCTGCGGCCAGTCCACGCCAGCCCAGCCTCTGACAGCCGTATACACCAGCTGAGAGTCACAAGCTTTAGGACGCCGGAGTGGCGCAGCTTGGCGCGCGGTTATCTCGTCAAAGGTAACGTAGCAGTTGCGGTCGCTGCTCATGCTCACGCTTTTCGTTTTGCTTGTGCTAGCTTACTGGCTTCGGCTCTACAACTCATGTTCGCTTGTGCTGCGTTTTTTCAAGCACGTCGATGACCACGCGCGGCTGGTGGAGATGCTGCTGGGGCACAAGCGGCCTGCATCGCTGCAGACTGGCGGCGGCGGCGGCAGTGGTGGCGGCGGCAGCGGCGGCAGTGGCAGCGGCGGCAGCGGCGGCAGCGGCGGCGGTGGCGGCGGCGGCAGCAGCAGCGGGGGCGCGTGCGCGCATCTTGGTAGCGGAGGGGGCGGGAAAGGCCACGTGGAGGAGGAGAGCACAGCGCCGCCCAAGAAGCGGCGCAAGCGCGCAGGCTGAGGAGCCGGCTGGTGTCTATAGGTAGCGGTCCGCGGTGGGGCTGGCAGGGGCATGCGTAGCGGCATGACAAGTAGTGCGGCTGTTGACAACTGTGCTGCGTCTGGCTGCGGTTTGCCTCTGCTGTGGCATCGCAATCGCTAGGCACCTGGTTTGGCTAGGTGCCTGTGGAAACCGACCCCGGCTATGTCCGGGCGATGAGGTTTTTCGGCCTCAGACTGTGGAGGGGCTTAGCCCCTTTTCCCGTGACCGGGGAACATTTTTTAGTTTTGTCAGGCCACCCCAGGTGAGGACGTTCTGGGCCGCCAAAGTTGGGGGTTCGGTCGTCGTCCCTGGGGGTCCGCCGGGTTTCGGGAGCCCATCCTGGCCTGTCCTGGCGGATTCCGGGAAGCGCCCCACAAGCAGAACTAGGGGCCAAATATAGCACCGCGAGGCTCATATGTGCACGTTAAGACGTAATAAGCAGCAGAAAGCGTAAGAGGCCAATGTGCGCGTCCTGGATTGGACAGTTGGCACCTGTCCGCAACTCCGCACATTCAACACATGCGCACTGACATGGCGAGGCTCTCAAGCTCTGGTGCGCACGAATTGTCACGGCTGCCGATGCGCGCTGTTCATAAACCACATTACATGGCAGAGAGTTGAACAGGGGATGGGCTGGGTAGGGGGGATGTCCATAAACAGAATTCCGCGTGTGACCGAAGTCTCAGGACAAGACCGCCGATAGATGGCACAGAGCGATAGCGCTCATCAAGAGGAGTCGGTTGGCACCACTTTGGTATGAAAGGGAGGGGTTTTCAATCCCTTAACAAGAGGATTTGTCCGTGTGGGGGTCAGTCGTCCCCTCAAGGGGGGCAGGGGGGGATTCGGGGCAGGGGGTCTGGCATTTTGTTCCCCCCCTCCTTTTGCTAAGACAAGTAGATTCGGCACATCAGTAAGGTCCCCCTGACGTCCCATGTTGATGGTGTGTGCCATGCCTCTGCTACAAACGTGCGGCACGCGCCAATGGAGGTGCTGTTTGGTAGAGCGCGGCCTGCGGACCTGCACCGTGATAATGCCGATCGATACCGTAGTGGTGGCGGCGACGCAGGACCTGGCGGCGGCAGGGGCAGCAGCGGCCTTGGGCCAGCAGTGGCGGTGTGCGTAACGCAGGGGGCAGGCAAGGCCACGTGGAGGAGAGCGCGGCGCGTTCCAGGATGCGGCGCCAGCGTGCAAATTGAGACTTGCCGTTGTCTGGTTTGCGGTCTTCACTGGAGACCACAGCGTAGCATGTAATAAATAGTTGTCCTGTGCCTGCTGTGCTTATGCCTGACAGCGGGACGCGACTGGACACATGGCAGGCGCAAGGCGGTGCCTCTACAACGAACCCGAACCCGGCTATACAAGAAAGGTGACGGGGGCAGGTTGAGAGGTGAGCCCAATTTTCCTTGCCGACGGGAAGTACCGCACCGTAAGCGTTACAGAACGTTTTATATGTGCACCGTGTGCCGGTTACTGCGTGCCTGGTGGCTGTCAGTATGACAGCACCAATCCACCATAACCAAATTTACGGATTTGCTTCTTACATGGCTCAACCTGGTCTACTCGATTGAACCCGCCCCTCTGACTGGGACTCACACACTTGCCGGCGCACGTAGCCTCGCGCACACCCCGGTTTGAACGACAACAACAACGCACACCAACCTCTCATCAGCACACACACGCTCACCACTTCCACTTCACCATGCGACCATCTCTTTTTATGCTTTTGAATGTTAAAAATCTTCCCGGAATCACCAGGTGCCACAATACCCAGCACATCGTGCATGCACATGGGCCCAAACCAACGAGGGCCAGCCCATGCCACAAGCCCTGGTCAGGTGGAGATTGCTGGCTGTGCCAACTTCGCTGTCCTTGCGTCAAGGCAACCACCTCGAGCAAAACAGCACCTGCTGAGCCTGCAAAGCGGTCGTGACACCACGTTGTCAACCAACGACGCAACCGGACCATGCGTCCCCTCGCGCCCACAGTGCCATCAAAACGAATGAGTTAGAATCCGAATCACGGATATCCTTCCAATACATGCGCTGCCTGGGGCAGCTGCCCAGCACCGTGCTTCCGCCCGCTCTATCTTCTGTATACGCCAGCGCAACTAAGGCTACACGTTCACAGTGACATACAAGGCAAGAGGTTCCGGGAATGAACAAAATCTTGGCCGTCAGCGGCCACCAACGAGAAGTTTACGATAGCATCCGTGCTGTGCGCTGCTAGGACGCTGTGCTTTGCTGCATGCCGTGCCAACAGAATACACCTCTGCCACTTCACGGCTGGGTAACGCTGGATTGCAAAACATGCGCATGCACTACCTCAAACCACCGTCATATTATACAACAAGCTCACAAGGTAATACAGCTGCACACAAGGCAGCGTGCACACGGGGTTAAAGCATGACGTATTCATCAACTTCCGGCACGTCCGGCACAACCTCCCACTCAGCTGCAATCCGCTCATCCAGCTTGGTCTGAACGTGTGCGTCCACCGCACGCGTCAGTAGCGCGTTGAGAAGGATGGGTCCTCCGTTCTCAGAGGCGGACTGCGCCGCGGAGTCGCTTGCGCCTAGGCTTTGCGCACCGGTCGCCTGGGGCTCAGCGCGCCCCTCACCCGCGTCCGCCAGGGGCCCCCGGATGCGGCAGCCAGCCTGCGCTGCCAGCGCCACAGCCTCGCGTAGCCCAGAGTTGCGTGTCTGGCGTAGCTCCGCATTGGTCACCTCACGCCAGTATATCCTGAGCAACACACACGGGGGGTTGGTTCAGGCCAAGGCCATCTCAGGCCAGGGTCATTTCATGCCCGTTTGGCGCTCAGACCGACCGGGAATTCGGCGCATTCTATGCTCCTAGTGTAGGTTTGAATCCTTGGCAAGCGCGAGCTGCTTGGGGGGTACTTGCTATGCGATTCAAGACATGTCACTTTGATGCGTCGACAGCTTCGCACGTATACGTCAGTAGCTCAGTTGCCTTCTAGTCCGCACGGCAGCATCGAAAGCAATACGTTCAAGCTTATGCTCGAGCGTGGACCAACGCCAGTTCGCTAGCGAGGCTGAGTCGAACCCTAGTTGCTGACCCTCAAACTTACCGCGATGCAAACGTCTGCGCAGGAGACCTCGTCGACCGCGACTTCCGCGCCCGTCTCCGCGCGGCTTCCTGAGCGGGCCTTCCTGAGCGCCCGCGTGCCGCGAGGGGTAGCGATGCGCAATCCTCGGAGCCACACAGCCGCGGGTCCGGGCGCGTCTCAATAACCATGCGCACCATCTTTGAAGAGCTGAATGTGGCTCGAGTATGGAAAATTCACCGGCCTGGTGGAAGTCCACTGGTCGCTTCCAAGGCTGTTACCGAGCTCCGAGTCAACTGCTGATTATTGCAGCCTCTGGGTAATGCGGTATAGTGAGCGAGTATGGTGTCGAGCTTTGAATCACTGAAATGGGCATTCAGGGGCTGGAGGTAGGAATCAGGGCTTCGCGAGCACCGTCCGTTCGACTGACCGCGGATGTTGCGCTCGCTCTGAACCGCATCCCCTCTGCCGCGCCAGCGTCAGATAATGTACACACTTCTTTATTGCCAGGAAGAAGAGAGATCCTAAAACTCGTTAGAGCAGGGTTAGCCGACGTCCATCCCTTCACGCCATCCCCCCCAGTGCCACCCTCCCCCTCACCATACCCCTGCCCTCGGCTCTATGCAACCTCGTCAAGCCGCGCTGCCATACTCTGGCCCGATTGGCAAACACAACAGCTGTGCGTTACATGTATGGCTCTGCGCAACGCAGGCCGCGGCGCAGCTTGCAGCAGCCCTGACCGCATCACCCTTCGCATGGTCGCGCCCAGCATAACTGTTCACCTTACATCCTACACGCGCACGAACACAAACGCGCACGAACACAAACACGCACCCAAAGAGTCCACCGCACTGAGCTGGCCCCACAGACTGCCACCGCAAGCCACACGGCGCCTACGCTGGAGGTTACATCCCACGCTCCGACGCCGAGCTGAGGACCGCGTGGCCCTTGGGCGAGGGCCAAGGCGACGCACGGCTGCTGCTGCTCGCGTTCGAGGCGCTGCCGCCGCCGATTCCGTCCGAGCTGCCGCTGCTGCGCGTCAGCACGCCACCGCTGCTGCCCCCTAGCACAAACATGGGCGCGGAAGGCGGAAGCAGCAGCTGGGCCCGGGAGCGCGACGCCGCGCCTCCAGCTGCTGCGTGCTGCTGGGCCGCGGCGATGACGCGGGCGCGGATGGCGTCGATGGAGGAGCCGCTGAGGCTGCCCAGGCCCTTGAAGGCGATGGCCAGCAGCGCGTCCGCGTCAGTGCAGCGGCTGAGCCGGCCCTCCACCACCCGGCACAGCACGTCCATGCTGGTGCAGCTCTGGATGCTGCTGGTGCACATCTGTGAGGCGTATGGCGGGCAGGGAAGGCCGGGGCGTGAGAGGACGTATGCCTTGAGTGGTGCTAACGGTGTGCCCTATGCACAGGTCCGCAGGCCGACGACGGCCAGGCCTGCAGGCCCCGAGCGACTCCCCCCCAAAAAACCGCTGGCCGATCTTACCTTGATTATCGCGAGAGCCACGCGCAGCGCCACCTTAGGCCCTTCCACCACCACGCAGTCCCAGATGCGGAGCACCACCTGTGCAGTAGCGGCCGGTCATCAGCCGGGATCAGGCCGAGCGCATACAATACATAGTTCCAGCAGAATGGATTAGGGTAGCCTCAATCGGCCCCACAACAGCTCGTCCCCTAATCCAAGGGCAATACAACGCACCCTGCTACGGCACTACCAGCTGCAACGGCGCTATAAGGGACGGGAGGGACGGGAGGGGCGGCAGTCGCGGCACGCACCTGGTGCGGTAGCGTGCGCGCGAAGGCGGTGCTGAACCAGGAGCCGGCCAGCAGCTCCATCGGCTCCGGGCACAGCTTGGCCAGCAGCGCGGCCAGCGCCGGCTGCCGCTGCTCCAGCAGCTGCTGCAGCACGTGCACCTCCACGCGCGCGCCGGCGGGCACGTGGCCGCCGGCGTGGGGAAAGAAGCGCCGCTCCAGCAGCGCCACCAGCGTCCAGAAGGCGTGCTCCTCCCGCTCCCGGCCAAACACGGTCAGCAGCTGTGCGGCCACGCTGGCAAGCCCCTTCCAGTATCCCCCGTAGCTGAAGCCTTCCCGTTGCAGGTACGCGAAGATTACGCGGGACAGCGACTCCGCGCCCTTGGCGGTGGAAAAGAGACGGGTTTCGTCCTTGTGCAGAATCCGTGCCACGCGGATGTCGTCCTCCACCTGAATGATGACATCGTCGGTCAGGTCGGCCGTGCTGGCCGCCAGCGCATTGTAAGTGCCCGCTGGCGCATCGCTGGCGAGCTTGTGCGCGCCGGAGGCAACAAAATAGAAATCCGCCCGGAGGCCAGCGGGGACGCCAGCTTTCCGAACCTCCTCCTTGATTGCTGAAGTGATTGGTGTGGGATGCGATGGGTCAAAAGACTGCCAGCAGCGCGGCAGCTCCTTAGCCGGGGTCCTGCGTTCGGGGAAGGCAGACGGCCAGCTGAGCTAGTCCCAATTAAAACACCAGGTGCAGTACCGCACACGCTATATGCTAAAGAGTAGACGCCAAAGGCTTTCCGTTCCAGTGCGGCTGCGGACGCCAGAAGCTGCTACCACTGCCAGCCCGAACACGGCGCCACCCAGCGCACCGCTGGTGCCGCAGCTGCAGCCAGGCCCGCTAGAAGATACAGCGCTACTGAAGTGCCTGTGCCACCCGATGCGCATACGCAGAGCGCACTTAGGAGCTGGGCGCACCACCCCGCCTTTACCTTTTGGTGCTGGCCATCGCAAAGAGCGGCGTGGTGCCGAAGGTGAGACCAGGAAGACCGCGAGCAACGACGGCCATCGCACAGCCTGCGGCTGACGACGAAACTCGAGCGACGTTGGGAATTACTGCTTTCGTTCATTCAGCAATGTGCGAGTGGTGCAAATAGCAGAAAGTTGGTAGTCCAGAGTGCCTATGCGAAATACAGAGTGTTTGGAGTAGCGAGCTATGCGCGACTGTGGTGGATAGCGTCGAGTTCTTGAGTTCTTGAAGCGGTCGCCGCACCCATCTCTGCGGAATCTCGACGGCGCTGCCGCTTCATTGCCACACACCATGGCTACTTCTGTATAATATGCTTCAGAAATGCATTGATGAATCCAGGCACGCTAAGAGGTTTGTGGCAAAGATCGCCGACCCAAGGACCCAGCGGAAGGCCCTGACAGCAGTGACCTGCCTGCCCCAGCGAGTGGGCCCCGGGTAGATGTCGCGCGCGGCGCCCGGCCTCTCCCTTTCCCCGCTCCGGCTCCATCCCGAGTAAATAAGCCAACATGAAGGCGAGGCATAGCTATGCCGAGCCGCTGGACGTTTATCAACCGGGGGGACAGGGGGGAATCGCCGTTCAGGGACGCTGGCAGGTTGCTTCGGCCAGCGCCGGCCTGACGTTGTCAGGGACGGTGGCAGGTTCCTTCGGCCAGCGGGCTGCATGTGGTGTGCGTGTATGCCTGTGTTGCCACGCTGAAAGGCACGCGTGCCTTTGTGCCCCTGGGGAGCTCCTCGTGAGCCCGGATTCTAGACGCCGCGCGCACACCTCCAAATGCCTGGCTCCGTTCCAGGTGGGTGCATTTTGTGGGTTTCGCGTTGTCGCGGCGAATGGCAGCAGCATAGTTGCGAGCTGGAACGCGTCCGCCCCTGCAAGCGGCAGCAGTCTCCACGACACTCGGACTCCATTTGGCGTGCCGAATGCGGAGCAGCGTGGAGCGCGCACCGGTGTCTCGTCTCGAAGGTAACAAGTAACCGCATTGCCGCTGACACTAACTTCTTTCGTGCTGTTTATTGCTAGCCTGGAGCTCGCGACGGCGTCTTGCACTCTTGCATTCGCATTCACTAGCAAGCACTTCGTTGACCAGGCAGCTGTTACAGACCGTGCCAGCATTCACCCGTCATGTCTGAGTGCCTCCCGCATCCACTTGTCTGACCAGTTATAGCTGCTCGCACTCCCTGCCTTTTAAGCTCACACTTTCTCAATGCCGGCCAGCGCCAGCGTGCGATTTCAGCAAACCTTCCGCAGGCCACACTGGTACGTGCGGGGCGCGCTTCAGCTAGCGGATCTGCATGCCTGGTGCCATCGCCTGGCCGGGCGCCCAGAGCCTGATGAATGCGCGCCAGGAACCTGTTTGACCAGCCGCGCACTCGGCACTCACGCGTCGCCGTAGAGGAAGATTACAAGGCAGACGCATGGTTGGCAGATAAGAAGTAAAGCCGTACAGGGGCAGAGGCGCACCAGTCACGGCCAAGGCCGCTATTAGCCACAGCCAGGGACCCGCACGAAAGCACAAACGGACAAACAATACCCAAAACAAATTTGAAACAAATCCGGTTAGCAGCCCGCAGCCACAGGTTTCCCCGAACCCCGAAAACCACACACCCCGGAAAGCGGCCTACGCGGCCGCGGTCGCAGTGCCACAAGGCAAAGCAACCGGCACCAGGAAGGTTGCGGTTCAGGACTTGAGTGTGCATGGCGTATGGCCCGCATGATCCACAGTAATGGAGCTCTTGTCAACAGCGCTCGCCAATGCGCTGCAGAGCATTCTTCTGAGACACTCTCATCGCCCACCAGCAATCCGCAATCCGTTGCTCAAGCATCACTGCTGTCAAGGTTCTGCGCTTGGGATTTTAGAGGCTTCACCCCGCCAGCTGACGAAGGCACTGATCCAGGTGAATACTGGCTCTTGGATGGATGGATAACGCCATCACCAACTCGGCGCAATGCACCGGCCGCCACCCACATGCGTGTCCATATAGTAAAAGGTTCTGCTTGCAAGCATGCCTACACCATTGCAAAGCCTACAGCACACCTCAACAGGACGCATGTTTCACATGCATGCAAGGCTCAGGCTTGGCACAGCCCCTTTCGCCTGGGGGATGGCCCTGAAGACCGCGAAACCATCCAAGAATACATCAAACAACATCATCACAATTCCTTCTGCAGATGACCATTCTACATTCCATGCTTCAGGCGTCTTTGGAGTTGTCAGGAGAAGTCAAACTCACCTTTCTTGTCAGTGGTTCCGGCCCCGCGCAGCTTTGACAAGGACTTCGATCCGGGAGGTTTGCAGCAACACCGTCGTGGTCGGTTTTGTAATGTCGCATTCATGCGGTACGGAATTCATCTGCGGCAGCACTCGCTGCTGTCTCCGTGTTTGCACGATCAAATTGCCCCCGCTTGTAGTGTCTGAATTTTAGACAAATGCCCGCACGCATCACTTCTTGTCGCTGTTCTGTGCCGAGCCTCTATACACACCAGCAACCGTCAACAACAACAGCACCGCCCTACAACATACGCTCATCGCCATCATCCATCAGTACGTGCAGAAGTCCACTACGCTGCCCGCCCGCGCCCTTGCCAGCCACCGCCGCCGCCGCCGCCGCCGCGCCGCCCTCTGAGTAACGGAGCCCGGCTCAGGCATCCAGCGCAAACCCTCCAGACATGCAACCTTCGACAGCGTCAGGGTCCCAAGCCCTCCAGGCCGGCGCACCTTTGCCGCCGCCATCGCCGTGAGGCTCACCGGCCGCACCAGCGCCGCTGTACCCGCTGCCGCACCCGCTGCTGGAAGCTGCGATGGGAAAGTTCGCTTCCTTGATTGCTCCTAATACCGTATGCCCAAGCCCAGCCGAACGCCGCCGCCACCGCCGCTGCTGGTCGTTCCCACCGCGCCGCCGCCGCCATCGCCACCCGCGCTGCCGCCGCCCCCACCGTAAAGACACTACGCTGGCACCGGCTGCAGGTTCCCGCTGTACGGGCAGACATCGACAGGCGGCATCGCCCCTCTTAAGCCGAAGGCGGGATGGTTTGGAGCCGACGGCATGCACGTGCGCGGCGCCCATTCCGTTGATGATGCCCGAGGAAGCCCCGCGGGGCACGTTGCTTACGCCACTGTGGTCGGCGGAGGCACCGGCGGTGACGCCGCCGCCAGTCTCATGCAGCTGGTCCCAGGCTGCTGCCACCGCGGGCGAGCAGGGGTGCCTGCGCAGGGACCGCCGCTGACGCGGCGGCACCACCGACACGGCTGGGTTCGGTGGTGCCGGGGTGCACCGCTGCCGCGGCCGACCATAAGGTGTTGGAGGAGGGGTAGGAGGCGCTGTGGCCGCGGCGCAGCGCCAGCCCTGTGGGCTGCAGCTGCAGCTGCCTGCCGACCGCCGCAGACGGCGCGTGGCCGCCGGCAGCGTTACTCCGCGTGTGTGGCGCGTTGGCAGCGGCGGCGGCGGCGGAGGCAGCAGCGGCGGCTCCGCAGCCTCTGAGCATCGCACAAGCGATTTATATGTGGTCATGCTCATGTAGGCGCCCGTCAGCGACAATGAAGGCGGCGCGACAAAGGGGCTGTTGCAGCCACACGTGTCCTCGGCTGCCGTGCCCGTGGCTGCCGCCGTGGCTGTTGCCGCTGCGGCAGCGATGGCGTCATCACCGCCCAGCGCGGCTGTGCTGCCACGAGGCTGCGCTGGCGGCTGTGCCTGCGCATGCGTGTGCGTGGGCGTCTGCGCGCGCGCCTGGGCCTGGGTGTGCGTGGGTGTGACGCCGAGCCAGCCGCCGGCCAGGAGGTGACCGGCGTCTATCGACAGGCCAGCGCAGGAGTTGGCGCCCACCCACTCAGCCTGGCTGCCGCCCACAACACGCAGGCCTGTAAGTGCGGATGCGCATGTGACTCTGAGGGTGTGTGCAGACGATGCGACAAGACACCGTGCGCGCAGCATGTGCTTGTGCGTGTGTGTGTATGTGTTGACAAGCACAAGAGAAGGAAACACGCGGGGCGCAGTGTGTGCGCCTGCGTGCGCGCGCGTGCGTGCACAGGCCATGGCAAGCCAGTGCGCTCAGCCGCTCGGCGACACGCGCGGGTTCCCACTTCCAAGGGGCGCGGCTGCAGGCCTGCGGTTCCCATCCAACCCCCATGTCTTTTTGAAAATGATGGAAACAACTCCCGTTCTCCATGGACGGCTAACCCCGTCCGTCTTGGTTTCTTTGGAATAAACTTACCCCCCCCCCGCAAACACACACACACACCTCGGGGTAGGCTCCCAGGATGTGTGCGGTCATGCGGCCCTCATTGCCCAGCTCCAGGGCCACGTGCAGCCGCGTCAGCACCAGCAGCCCACCGGCCGCAGGATCACCCGGTCTCAGGCCCAGGCCGAGGCCTCGGGGCCCCAGGTAGTGACTGCGTGGCCGATGGCGGTGGTGTGCGCGGCGTGGGCGGGCGGCTGCTGTGCCGGAGGGGCGGGTGCAGGGGCAGCAGACGGTGTCAGAGGCAGCAAACAGGAGCAGGGGCAGTGAGCGCGCCCGGAGGGTTTGTGTTTGGCGCGCAAGGGCTCGGGCGGGGTCTTGCAGGCGCAGAGACGCAGGCCACCGGAGCAACCCGTTCTCAAGTCCCAGCCCTTCCTCAAGCCCATCAGCCGCAAGCTCCTACCGCGTACTCAGACGGCGACAAGCCGAACGGGTGGGGCAGGCTGTCGGATGCGGCATCTCAGCCGTCCTCCTGCTGGTGCACCGTCTTCGCGGACCCTCTCGCAGCATCCTCCGCTGATTTATAGACGTTTGTCATGTCATGAGCGACACCAGCAGTATCTATACTACTTCCCGCAGAAGATTGTCGAAACGCCTGCCTTTCCGGTGTTGAAGTAATCCTAGTCGCGCAGCCGATTCCCTGTGCCTATTGTCATTTAACCTAACAACAGTTTCATTTAACCTTCCAGCGGTCACGCTCAGTATGGAGCACGGCCAGGGGCTCGGTGGATCCTGGGCGAAGCAGGGATTTTGCTAATTAGGCAGACGTCGTTTCCCCAAGTCCTGCCAGTGCAACCTTTGATACGCATTTGCCAACGTAGCTAAGTCTATCTCGGCTACGCACGTTTGAAAGTTCGCCCGAGTCGCAGCTGTCAACCCTCGCAAAGAAGAGCAGAGACATGTTGTTGCTCTACCCCACAACCTAAATTCTGTAAACTTCATTCCTGGCCAGGCTGGCGCATTTGGTGCCTGGTCAGTGCAAGAAATGACTCGGACGAAAGGCGCGTCTCAAGCGGCGCGACCGCACGCGGCTGTCTCAAAGGACGAGAATGAGCCAATGAAGAAGGTGTGTGCTCAGACCGTGCAGGCTAAGGGAGTCAATTTGTGCTCAGAAACCCATTGCTTGTGTTCCTGCGCTTGGGCGGTTTGCAGGCCGCCGTCGGCAACAATCAACCTGCTGGCAAGCGGTCGCGGGAGGTGCTATCGCTGCTGAACACGGCAGTCCTGTTGAACAGCGGCACGGAAGTGGGCGGAAGGTCGCGGGGTCGCGCGTCTGTCGCTGAAGCAAGGCCGGAGCAGGACCAGCGGCAGCCTGCAGGGCGAGGCAAGAAGGGCCTGTCAGCACCGCCGGCGCCAGCGCTGCCGTTTGCCGCTTCCCAGCAGCAGGAGCCGGTGGTGCCAGGCGACAAGCGTGCGACTGCGGTGACGAGGACGGACAAGACGCGTTTTGTAGCCGCAGATGCAGGGGCAGAAACAGCGCCTGCCGCCGAGCCAGCGAAGGCGGTGGCGGACAAGCGCGGTGCACCGGAGCACGCGGCCGGCACGCACCAGCCCGGCGCTAAGAAGCGCAAGGTCAGCCGCAGCTCTGACAGCGGCCAAGACGATGCTGAGGCGCCCCAGCCTCAAGCCCAGGCAGCCAAGCCAAAGCAAAAGGGCTCTGGCAACGCATCCGCCGCTGCTGCAGCAGCTGCTGCTGAAGCCGCTGGCACCAGCGTAGTCCCAGTGGAGGCCGGCGCTGAGAAGAAGCGCAAGTCCAAGAGCAGCGGTGACGGCAAGGCTGCCCTCGAGCAAGATGCCGGCGGGGCTTCTCGCCCCGGCCAGCCGTCAGCTGGTGGGCGGTCGTCCAACGACGGCTCGTCTGCGCCAGCGACAAATTCAGGCGCAAGCCGGGCGGCGGCAGGGGCCGGGGCCGGGAAGCAGCAGGCCACGAACAAGCAGGCAGAGAAGGCGGCCAGCAAGGCGGCAGGCATTGCAGCGGCGGCCGCTGCTGCCGCACCGCCTGCAGATGTGCCCCTGGCGGATGCACCTGCCAAGGACGCGAGCGTGGCAGGACCGTCAGGTTCGGTGGCGGCTGGCATCCCGGCAGCCCAGCTGGTGCCCCAGGCTGAGGACGGCGCGGGCGCCAAGCGGACAAGGAAGCAGGCCGCAGCGGCCGCGGCAGCCCTGCAGCCGGCAGTGATGGAGGCCCCACCGCCGGTGCCGCAGGCAACCGCAGCGCCACACGCTCAGCCTGCAGCCGCGCTTGCCCCAGCACCCGCGCCTGCTCCCGCCCCTGCGCCCATGCCTGCCCCTGCACCCGCGGGCACCGCCGCAGCGGCCCCCGTCCGCCGTGCGATTGCCGCAGCTGGCGAGGGTACACCTAGTGCGACCACCACGACTGCCGGCGGGGCAGGGGTGGCTCGGCAACTGCCTGTGACGGGAACGACGCCTGTCAAGATTGTGACGATGCCCATGCCGCGCATGGACGAAGTGGGGCAGCGGGAGCGCAGCGCGGTGGTGGAGCTGCAGGTGCGTCTTCGCAGGGGCTGTTGTGCATATGCCGCCATTGAAGTACCAGCCGCTCATTTGGCTGAGTCGTATCACATGCGTGCTTGGCGTGCGATGCAGCGCCAACTGGTGGAGCTGCGCGGTATGTACGACGAGCTCAAGGTGCGGGTCACGGGTGCGGGTGCACATCGGGACTTTGCTCACACACTGTGAACCTCTGGCGCGCTGGCTTCTGACGTGGGCCCAATTCACCACTCCTGCTGCTTGGGCGTGGGGCTTCCACCGGGTCATGGCCCCAAATTCATCGCTGCTGCCTTAGCGTGCCCGCCGCCTCTGCCGCGACTCTGCAGTCGACCAAGATCCACGAGCTGGAGAAGGTCCTGGCGGAGCAGGTCCAGTATACGGAGGAGCAGGTGGGTGTCGCTCTCGCCGTTTGAGCGACCCCAGGACCCCGCCAGCACCAGCGCACGGCCGGCGCTCAGAGACCTGGCCTTACATGGTGAGACCCTTGGCCATATTGCAACCGAGCAGTGCTTGTTACTGCGTCCACAGGTCCGCCACGCGGAGCAAAAGGCCAAGCTGTGGCAGGCGGCGGCGGAGCACGCGGAGCAGAAGGCCAAGGCCGCCGGCAGCGAAGAGGTTGCCAGCCGCATTGCCAGCCTGGAGGTAGGGGCACACGGGGAAGCGCCTTGGCGGAATGTGCTTATGCTCAACACCACTTACACCAGGATGCCATGTTGCGCCATCGCGACGCTTGCTCGCCTTCGGGCTTCTCCTTCACGTCGTAAATAGTCACAAGGGCGCGTGCTAGGAGTGTATCTGAGCTTGTGTGCCGGTTGGTGACGGTATCGGTGTGGCCTTGCCCCTATTCGTTACCTGCAGGCCCAGGCACAGCAGCTGCTGGCTGAGAAGGGCGAGCTGCTGCTCCGAGTGGCGCAGCAGGAGCGCGAGCTGGCGCAGACGCAGCAGGCGCTGCACGACATGCGCGCGGAGCTGATGCTGGCGGGCCAGGGGCAACAGCAGCAGCAGCATGAGGGGGGCGAGGCGCAGGTACTGCAGCTGACCGGCGCCGGAGACGGCGCGGCCGGGGCGGCGGGCGCAGCGGCACGCGGCGGTGACGCAATGGAGGTTGATGACGCGGGTGGCAACGGACGCGTGGCACAAGGCCCGTCACCGCGGCAGGTGCACGGTGCCGGGGCGACACCTGCCGACGCGAACGGGGCGGCGGCCGGGCGCAGCGTGCAGTTCCCTTCCATCACGCCCGGCCCCGGCGTGCTCTTCCCCACGCCCGGCACCCAGCTGGTGCGCATGCGGGTGAGGCAGTACACACGCCACCCGGCTCGCTGCTTTCCGTCCCAGTTCACCTATTACAACCGTGGAGCGCATGTGCCACGTTATCTTATCCTCAAGCGCAAATTGACTTCATTCCTTAACTTTTTGTTGTTATCGTAGGGCTTTCTTGGCAGCGGCATCGGAGGCCAGTCCAGCGGCGAGACGCCCAGCGCCACCGGCCCGGGCGTCAGCACCGAGTGCCTGCGCGTCGTCAACATGCTGCCCTCGCTGCGTGCCGTGTCGACGGAGGACGGCGGCTCGGCGCCGCTGTCGGGCGCGGCCACTGGCGGCACCGGCCTCAACACGCACTGCCAGCGCGTCGTCAACATGCTCCCGCAGCTCAGGTAAGGCGTTCACGTAGGCCCCAAAAACGTGACTGAGCATGAGCGCTGCTAGCTGCGCAGACCGATTCCCCAGCTGTGTGATATACACTTGTAAAACATGTCCATGCATGTGCTTTTGCATGCAGGGCGCCCACACCGAGCATCCAGTCCCGGCTGGCGTCCGGGGCGGTGCCACTGGCGCTGCAGTCGGAGGCGGCCGCCGCGGCGGCGGCAGAGGGCGCCACGCCCGGCCCCTCTGGTGCGACCGGTGCTGAGCAGCCGGCCGCCGGCAACAAGAGCAGGTGAGGCCAGCTGGACAGGACACCAACACTCCTTGCTGCGCTAATACCTGCTTGCCCTTACCGTTCCTCGGCGCCTGGATCTAGCCGCGCATGCCGCTGCTGACCTTATCACCGCGTGCAACCCGCCCTCACCTGTATGGCTGCAGGCGTTCCAACGGAAGTCCCATCGACGGCATCTGCGGAGCCGACCAGCGCAAGGCCGGCGCCCAGCCCGCCGCCACCAGCGCCGCCACCGCTGCTGCCGACATGTCGTTTGCGCACGCCATGCGCGCGCCGGAGGCGTTCCACATGCCCGCGCGTCAGCAGGTGACTTGCTTGAGGGGCGCTGGGACGGGGCGGGCCCACGGTACAAAGCGACACTCAGTAGTCAGTCCCAGCAACGCACACGGAGGTTCTGTGCAATCCACTTGACTCATTAGCAGTTGATCAGCTGCCCGTCCGTTTGTTGATGGCTTTTCGTGCATGATATGTCCCGACATGCTGCCCCCACCCTCGTGCCGCAGGACCAGTACAGCTTTGTGGACCTGAACCCTGCGTCGGCCCGCAAGGGCCCGCCGCCCACTGAGGGCCCCCTGGTGGGTTGCTGAGCAGCACCAAGCCCCAAGCTCCGTGTGCCTCGTCCGGCAGCGTTGCTTGCCTGGCTGACAGATCCCGACAAGCCACAAATGGTAATGACGGTTTCTCCTCACACCCTTGCAGGCCGCCCAGGTTGCGCTTGCTGCGGCAACTGCTCTGCCACGCTCACCCGTGGCGGCGGCGCTCGCCCGCAGCCCCCTGCTGCCGCGGGCGTCGCCCGCGGCCCGGCTCCTCCTGTCGCCCTCTGGACGCGTATCCATCCAGGTGCGTAGCACCCCGCCGCAAGCCCGACTCCATGCGGGTACCGTGTGCCACACAGCCCGAGGAGTTTGCAATCTGAACGTTGTTGTGGTGCTCTGCCCGGCAGGCACCTGGCCTTGCGGGCTTCAGCCCTCGGGCTGCGGCTGCTGCCGCCATTGCTGCTGCCAGGGCGGCGCTCGCGCTCGACTCTGGCAACAACAGCAACCAGGGCAGCTGCTCCGGCCTGGTCGCCCGCGCGGCGGCGCAGCAGGAATGCGCGCAGGAGCCGGAGGCTGCAACCGGTGATGGATCGGTGCGTTCTTAGACCTCTGCCAAGCCGAGCGCCGAGCTGCTTTGCACACAGCATGCACTGTGCCGTGTCTCACTTGTCAACGTTGCCGACCCAGACCTACCTATTCCCAGCTAACCTGACTCCTGCACCCTCATGTTGGGGTCTGGGGATGTGCCGCACAGTCACGGAACGTTGCCCCCCTTGTCCTGTTCCATCGCACTCGGCTATCCTGACTGTCTGCGGCGCTGCCTGGGTGCGCTGCAGGCCACCGCCGCTCAGGGCGGCACCGGCACGCCCATGTCCGCGCGCAAGCTGCCGGCGGCTTCTGCGGCGGCGGCAGGGCCCGGCGCCGACCAGGCGGCGGCGCCCGTTGAGCTGCCGGCGGCCCTGTCGCCTGCCGCCAATGCCGGCCAGCCAACAGCCCAAGCCCAAGCGGAGCTGGCGATGCCAGGGTAAGCGCCCGGAAGCCCGCGCACAGCCCGTGTGTAAAAAACAACTCATGACGAGCAGCTTGCTGATTGCCGGTCATCTGAAGCAGCATGGGCGCATGGGTGGAGCTGGAGCTGTTCATAAATAGCGGTACGGTACAATTCATGTGCTACCGGTGCTTTCACTCCTTCGCAGGTCGCCCTCGCCGCGCACCGCCAAGCTGATCATGTACGAGCGCATGCTTGACTGGCACGTTGACACGGTGTCGCTGCGCCCGGAGGCATGCCGCCTCACGCACCTGGGCTGCGGCATGTCCTTCGAGCTGCGCGAGGTGGGCGCGCAGGCGAACGCAGGGGCGCGCGCACGGACGGGTGCTGTGGGGCACTGTGGGACTGGCAGAATGCGTGTCGCTTGCACGTGACCGGCAGACCGGCAGGCACCTTCCGCGTGTGCGCAAGCGCAGCCGGCGTGGGCAGGCAGTGGGCTCCGCCCTAGGATCAGCTGGAGCCCTGCTTATCCAACCCGCCTACATCTTGTTGCTGCAGACGGAGCTGGATGAGGAGGAGCTGGCGGACCTGGCGGAGCAGTCCGACGCTGTCATCCTGCCCGGCACCAAGTTCTTCCAGTACACTCTGCTGCAGCCGGGCTCGGCAGGGGACTGCCTGCCCGAGCACCTGAAGGTGCGAGGAGGATGGGAACGACAGGACACAGCGGGCCCACGGGAGAGGGTTGGGATGGTAGAGAGAAACTCTGTACCCTCATTGGGCCCGGGGCAAGAATGCCTCACGCCTTAGCCCGGGCGAATGGAATTTAGCGCATGTTGCGGCCACACAGCGTGCGTGCTGCCGCTGGCACAGCTGCATTCTGTGCTTGCTGACAACCTCAATCCGTATCCCCTCACTCCCGTTTTCGTTGGCTTTGGTTTAGTTTGGGCTGGTATTTACAACCCCCACACACTCTCTCTCTCTCTCTCTTGCTATCTGGCGTGGCGATCCACCTGCAGGATGAGATCAAGATTCCTGCGGACCAGCGCCGCCCCCTTCTGCACGAGCTCGACAAGGCCATCAAGGCGCACCTGGCGAACCAGCAGCCCGTAGCCTAGCCGCATTATGTCTGGCACTGTGGCGTAGCTGCGCTTGGAAGCATGACAACCGGAGATGTGGAAGCGGGGCTGGGTGTCTGTGTGTACGGTGCTGTGACACTCTTCGGCATCCGTGCTGCCGTAGGGAAAGGCCCGTGCCAGCCTGCAAGGGTTGCGTTGCGTGGCCGTGAAAGAGAAGGAACGGCGATGAGATGTACCGACGCGCTCGTGGACTGTCGCTGACATTACGTGCTGACATAGTGACGTGCGCCTGGCAATAATGCGATGGGACGTTTGCCATATAGCAAGACATCTATCCAGTAGATTCGTGGCACGCCTATACCCTGCTTATACCGATCAGACTTGTGCTGACCGTTCTGTGCTGGCCGGGTACTGCTACTGTTGTGTGACTCCGAACAGGCTACCCTAGCGCCACCGCTCTTCCTAATGAGCTGAGTTGCACGTGATGACCGAACATAAGCAGGCCCATCAGGGCCTGGGCACATTGTGATAATCACAACAGCTCACATTGCTGTGTAAGAATGGGCGGCCATGGAAATGCGGTAGACTGCTCTTTCACCTTTGACTGATTGCCTTTCACCAGCTGCCATGCATTTGATGGCCATGGCCAAGCCTTACCAGGGATGCGTATGCTTCACTACTTGCGTCGTGCAGCCGCATTGCTAATTTAAGGGTTGAAAATTGAACAGCCCCCGTTCCAGCGCCTAGCCGTGCTTCCCATCACTCAAGACCACGTTCAACAATCGTCAACATCCCACTAGCCTCGCCGCCCGCCACACCACTCGCCTGCAACGCTTCCCAGCACCGAACAAGACACCCACCCAGCACACCATGATGCGTGTAACTATGTCAAAACCGTATCCACTTTGCCACAATGCTTCCCAGATTCCACCACGATCGCTGTACATCAGCCTTGCTCCACACACACTACTGCTCCGACCGCAGCCGCAGCACGCCTGCCGGCCCCGGCAGCGCCACGTACCGCTTGTACGGCGTGCGGTCCTGCCGCTTCATGGGGGACGCCTGCCACCGCCCCATGGGTGGCCACGACTCCTCGTCGTACACAGCGGGCGGCTCCTCCTCCTCCGGCGCCTCCGCCGCTTCTTCCCCTATCGCCTCCGCCTCCGCCTCGGCCTCAGCTTCGAGGGCTTCTTCATACTGCTCCAGTGATTCCGGCTCCAAGTGCTGTTGGTCATGGTCGCCGTCGTACCCCTGCTCCTCGTAGCCCTGCTGCGGCCCCTCTGAGTACTGCTCCTGGCCGTCGTGCGCCGCCTGCTGGGTGCGCTGCTGCCCGCCGCTGGCCTGCTGCTCCTCCAAGAGGTCGCCGCGCACTCCATTTGCTGCCGGCTGGAAACCCGGCCCAACGCCACCACTACCAGCTCGCAACCCGCCAGAAATTCTGGACAGGGGCTCTTGCGACCAAGTAGCCGCTGCACCCAAGCCCTCGACTGCAACCTCATAATGTCCGAATGCTGGCAGGCTGTCGTCTTCTTGCGCCCCTGCCGCCAACGCCGGCCAAGCCTGGTGCTCCTGCTCCTGAGGAGCCTGCGCCGACTGTGCACGCGGCCCGGGCGGGCCGGCCCGGAGCGTGGCGGCATCCGCCAGCGAGACCTCCGTGCCTGTGACGCTGGGGCGCCGGCTGCTGCCGCCGCTGGCTGTGCTGCTGTCGCCAAATGTGACCTCGATGGGGCCCTCGCCGTCGGCCGCGCCAGCCCAGAGCGAGCCCAGAAGCCGCGGCTCCAACGCTGTCTGAAGCTGACGCTCGCCTGGCCCCCTGAAGCCCTCGCCCTGGGACGATTCCAATGCCGCAGCCCCCATCACCTCCGTCTCCTCATCGCTGCCCTCCCGCACAGCCTCGAGGCCGAGCCTGACAGCGCTGGCACCGCCGCCCCAGCCCCGCCCCGACCCTTGCAGCTCCATTGCCTCCCATGCAGCCGCGATACCCACACCAGCACCTGCCCCGCCCTCGCTCTGCGCGCCCGTGCGAAGCGCCGCCTCGGCTCGTGACGAGGGCGGCGTGACACCGCCACCCATGGAAGCGGAGCGCAAGCGCCGGTCCAGGCTGCCGCCGCCGCCCGCCCCGTCGTCCCACGGCCAGCCGCCGCTGCCAGGGCCTGCAGCGCCACTGCCGGAGGGCGTCAGGAATCGCTCCGTCAGCCACTCCAGGTCGGACTCGAGTACCTGACACAACTCGGACACAGGCAGGCCGTGCAGCTGCGGGCGCTGCATGCTGGGTGGGGTGCTGCCGGCGGAGGCGCGGCTGCCGCTCGCGCCCGCGCCCGTGCCGGCACTTGCGCCGCCGCCTGCGGATGCGGGTGCAGACCGGCCGCCAGAGCCGCCCGAGCTGACCCGGACAGAGGGCACGCCTCCACCCGCGCTGCCGGCTGTGGCTGTGGCCGCGGCAGCGGCCGCTGAGGGTAGCGGCGTCGTGCTGCCGCTTGCAGAGGCGCCGACCGTACCTGGCGCGCCCACATCCGCCGGGCTTTGCGAGCCCTGCCGCGGGGACAAGCGCAGGCCCTGCCCCGGTGAGGGTGCCGGCGGCGGCAGCCGCGGCAGCGGCAACCGGCTGCGGCCTCCGCTGCCCAAGTCGCCGGCAACTGCACCGGCGCTCGCTGCCACCCCCGACCACAGCGCCCCAGTCACCTCAGCAGGCCTATAGTGCTGCTGCAGGTCAGGTCCACCGGCCGCAGGCGAGGACGCGCCGCTGTCACTGCCGAGCGCCGCGCCCTCTCCGCCCGCCCGCGCTGCCGTGCTTGCAGCCGCCAGCGCCCGCCAGGCATGCAGCGCGGGCGCGAGGTAGCGGTGGCGGCTGAGCAGGTCGGCGGCTTCCCGCAGCGCCGTCTCCTCCGCCAGCTCCACTAGCGCCTGCTGCTGCAGCGCCGCCTGCGCCTGCATCACCTGCACATGCGCCGGCCAATTGCAACAGCGCAATCTTGTTAGGTCAGGCTAGACCTGGCCGAATAGGATGAGGGCAGGTCAGGCCAGGCTGAGTCGGTTGAGGTCCGGCCAGGTCAGGTCAGGTCAGGCCAGGACATGTCGGCCCAAAGGCGATCGGTGCCAGGACCCAGCGAAGTGGTTGCAGTCACACACCGCTACTGGCGTCGCCTCAAAGGTGGCACTGGCGTGTCATGCCATGCCACATACACACTCAGCACCTTCGCGCACCACGCACCTGCATGCCCCGGTCAGCCAGCGCCAGCCAGCACCGGAAGCAGTGCCGCAGGCGCAGCAGCCGGTGCACGTCGCGACCGTAGTCGTCCTCCCAGGCCTCCTGCACCCGCGCCTCAGCAGACGGCATGGGCGACAGAGGCGGAGGTTGGGGCTGCCTGGGCTGCACGTGCTGTGGGCGCGCAGCGGCAGCGGCAGCAGCAACAGGCAAAGGAGACCCATACGCCGGGGCACCAAGGGGCTGCTGCCGCCAGGGTTGTGCCGGTGCCGGTGTCCGCTGTGCGTACGGGAGCGGCAGCGCCTGTCGCGGCGTCCAGGCGCCGGGCTGCCCTGGGTGCGGGTGCTGCGGGTGCACGTGCGGCAGCGTCTGCGGCGCGCTGCCTTGCGCCACCTCCATCGCCGCGTGTTCCGCCACCGCCGCTGCGATGTCGCGCCACGCCTCCAGGCAGGCGCGTGCGGTGGCGGCCGCCCGGTGGCTCAGCAGCACCCGCACCGAGGCCTGGCGCGCCCAGTACGTCACCCAGCCACGCATCGCGCGCTGCAGCAGCACGCGGGCGGCGTGGGAGCGCGCCCGGTGCTCGGCGCCGCGCAGGGCAAGGGCCGAGGATGACGCCACAGCCCGCCAACCAGCAAGCGCTGTCGCTGCGAGCCGGGCGCGGCGCTTGCGGCCGAGTGCGGCGGCGGTGGCGACGCGCCGCGTCTGCGTGAGGGCAGACACAGCAAGTTGTTATGTGTCCTCCCGGTCCTGACTGCTACGCAAAGCGAACTGGTGACCTACAGCAAGCAGCGGGGCTGCGGCACTTGTCTACAGTACAGCACTCCAGTCGTTGTACAGTATCGTACTCCAGTCGTCGTACCTGCTGTGCCAGCGCCACGTCGTGCCAGGCGCCGAACACTTGCACCATCGCCCGCGTCTGCCGCCCGCTCGCCAGGTACCTGGACGCGCATGCACCACACACCCGCGCATGCACCACATACCATCAGTCTCAGCTCGCCAGGCGAGGAGGCAAACAACAAGCAGAGCACCGCCACACAGCGTCGCCCGCCCATGTGATGTTCGCGCCGCGCGGTCGCCTTTTGCGCTTGCATCCGTCAGGGTCACATGTACGACGGCAACACCGCGCCTACCTGAACAGCCGCCGCAGCGCCACCTGGTGCTTCCAGCCCCCGAACGCCCTGGCCGCCAGCTGCATCAGCCCCGGCGAGGCAGCCAGCCGCAAGGGCGGCCGCGCCGCCGCTGTCGCCGGCGCCGCCGACTGCACCTCGCCCCACGCCACGCCACGACCGGCCGTCGCCGCCGCCTCTCCCGCCCCTGCCCACGGCGCTCCTGCTGACCGCGGTGACGGTGATGGCGACTGCGACTGCGTGTGCAACCTCTCCAGGAACGCGCTGACGGCCTCTGTCGCTGGCGACGGCAGCGGCGCCTCGCTAGCCTCTCCAGACTGCGGTTGCTGCTGGCGCCGGGTCCTGCTGCTGCTGGTAGCCGCCGCCTCCCGGGACCGCCCACCAGCGGACCAGCGAGGCGAGAAGGCTCCCAGCAGCGCATCCGAGTCCCCGGGCGCGTGCAACGCCTGGCTACCATCCGCTCCCACACACCCTCCCGCAGCCAATATCGCTCCAGCGCCGCCAGGCACGCCGGTCGCCCAGCGCCCGGGCTCGCCCGCCGCCGGCGCAGCCGGCGCAACGGCGCCAGAGCCGGGCGGCTGCGGTGAGGTGAGGTGCGCCAGGGCCATGCGAGCTCGTTCTGGCCATCGCGCCACCTGCTGCGCGTCATCCAGCAGCCGCGCCGCGATGGCGCTGGCGGCGGCGTCAAAGGCGGTGTAGCGCACTCGCGCGTCCAGCTCGAGCTCGGGGCGAGGGCTGCGGCCCGGGCTGGGGTCTGGGCGGGGGCTGCGGCCAGCCCCAGCCCCAGCCCCAGCCCCAGCCCCAGCCCCAGCCCCAGCCCCAGCCCCAGCCCCAGCCCCAGCAGCCAGCGGCTGCAGCAGTGCCGCCGGCTGCGGCTGCGGTCCTGCTGGCGGCCACGCGGCCGCTTGCTGCTGCTGCTGTTGCTGCGGGTCCTGCTGCTGCCGATCGTTCTGCGGCTGTCGCTGCTGCGGTCGCAGCAGGGCGCCCGAGGAAGTGGATGATTCGGACAGCCCGTCAATCCACTCCGGGGGTATGGGTACGGCCAGCGGGGCCGACTGCCACAACACGAGCTCGGGCCCCTGGGAAGCCGGAGCCAAGTCCGTTAGAGCCTGCTGGGAGGGCAGGTACGGCTGCTGCAGGCCCTTGGCGCCGCCGTCGGCAGCAAGCGCACTGACAGCCGCATGCTGGCCGGGCCGCTGCAGGCCCCACACCTGCTGCTGCTGTTGCTGTTGCTGCGGTAGCGGCTGGTGGTGGTATTGCAGCTGCGGCGGCTGCGGCTGCCAGGCCTGCTGTGGCCTCAGCGGAAGCTGCTGCGGTTGCTCTTGCTGGTGTTGCCGCGAGTGCTGGTGTGGCTGTAGCACGGTGGGCTGCAGGGCCTGCGCCAGCTGCTGCTGAGGGTAGGTCGGCTGCATGGCGTGCAGGTCCAGCGACGCAAGGGAACCCGGCGACCCGAACTCCCCGGCCGACGGCACAATCACAGCACTTCGGCGGGCTGCAAGCGGGGAGGAGCCGGGCACCTGGTGCTGTGATTGGTACGACAGAGCCCGTGCCACGCCGCCGCCACGATTCTCCTGCTGCTCAAGCGCTCCTGCTGCCACCCACGGCGCAGCGCCGTCGCCTCGAGCCAGTCCCCTGGCCGCTGCCCGCGGGCTGCACTGCACCGGGCTAGACTGCTGCTGTGCATGCTGCTCCCGCTGAGCCCGAGGCGGCGAGGCGTGGGGAGGCTGCTCAGCGGCCGCGTAGCCGGCTTGGGGCTGTGCCGCCTGCCGCTGCTTCTGCTTCTGCTGCAGCTGCTGCAGGTGTGTGACAGGGATGGCGACTGGGCGGTGGGCGTGCGCTGGCCGCAGCTGCGTCACACCTCGGGAGCTGGCCGTCGTTCTGCCGCCGGTAGCAGCGCTTTGGGATGATGTGGCGGCGCCGGGCTTGCCATGCCGCCCCAGGGCTGCCAGCAGAGCGCCCACCGGACTAGGAGTGCCTGCTGCGGCCGAGCTCTCGCCCTCATCCCCTGGCAGGTGCGGAGGGTGCTGCAGCTGGTGCGGTGAGGCTGCAGCTGGCGGCAGCGGTGTTAGCGGCAGGCCATTTTCCGCCACCGTAGCCGAGGAAGCAGCGCGGGGGTCGTAGGAGTCCGTCAGCAGCCAGGGCGCCAGCCGCGGCGCGCTTGCTGCCCGCGGTGGCGGCGCTTGCCCCTGCCCCCGCCCCTGCTGTTGCGGCCGCCACTGCTCTGTGGCCTGTGGCGCCCGAACTGCTGCTGAAGACGCTGTCCTTGGCGCGGCCGCGGCCACCGACAACGCCCCATAATCACGTTGCTGCTGCTGGCGGCGCAACTGTTTAGGTTGCAGCTGTTGGTGCTGCTGGTGCTGCAGCTGCAGCTGCTGGTGGCGTCGGTGCTCCTCCTCCGTGTAGCCCGCGGCGGACAGCGACAGGGCGCTGCGGACAAGCTGCTCCAGCGGCCCCAGCGACGGCGGCGTGGCAGCGCCGCTGCCGCTGCCGGTGCCGGCACCCTCCGCGGAGGCGGTGGGCCCTCCGCCGCAGGCAGGCACGCCGGCCAGCTGCGGCGCCGGCGTTTGCAGCGCTCCTGCAGATTACCGTAGCATCGGCACACATTGTCAGGCAGGGAGGTTGGGCCGGCTGGTCAGTCGGTGGGTTGGCCCGCAGCCCGCAGTGTCTGGTGTTGTATGTGAGGCTCTGCCCGGCAGCAGGGCGCCAGGCTCCGGTGCGGACGGCGTGAGCGTCCGCGTGGCCGGCCCGGCAAGGTGGCGGAAGGTGGTCCTGAGGGTTTGCAATTGGTACACGTGCGCCTGCACCTGTGCCTACCTGTAGTTGCGTAAGGGGTCAGCGACGCGAACGGCGGTCGGGAGGGGCCGCCAACCGCGGCGGCGGACCTGCTGGCCGCGGCCGGCGCGGGCAGAATGGACGACCGAGCCGGGTTCCACAGACCGGGAGTTGCAGCGGACGAGGCAGCAGCGAGCACGTGGGAGTGGTACAGGCCCCACGGCGTCTGCAGCGTGGCTGGGTGGCCGCCGGGGGGGCTAAGGGAGCTGCTGCGGGGCCCCGCGCCAGGCTTGTGGCCGCTGCTGGTGCCAGGGCTTACACTGCGGCCAGGCGAGACGGAGCTGGACTGCTGCTGGGGCGGCTTGCGCTGGTAGGGGGCGCTGGATGCTCGGTGTGCCCTGTGCGCCGCGGCTGCCTTGCTGAGAGACGCACCAGGCGGCAGCCAGGAGGGGGCCTGCTGCGGCGGTGGCGCCGGGCGAGGGCGCGGACGCAGCCCTGCTAGGAGCTTGTAGTGTACAGAAGCGGCATACTGCTGGGCCAGAGGCGATACAGACCTCGGTTGCTGTGCTGGAAAGAGCACGCCACGCTGTGCTGGGAACGGGTCCTTCCCGCGGAGGAATATAGGCGAAATCGACCGCGGCTCCATGGTTAGGGGCACCGCGATCGTCAGCTCTGCTGTAATGTGTTACTGCGACATACTGATTGTGCGGCACCCAGCAATTTGCGCTGCTGGAGAAGCAGAAGCAAGCAAAGTCCACGTCGAACAAAGTCCTTATGGCGCGAACATACAGTGCCGCAGCGTTGAGGCTAGTATGTTTTCCCTACAATACCAGCGACTGTAACCTTATACCGCTTCAGTTCAATAGTTTTGCGACGAGCTGCGCTGAGCCCAATTGAAATTGTCATAAACATGAAGCGTAAGGCCAACCCTGAATTCACAGCAAAATATGTGGCTGCTGCTTATGCTATTACGTCACAAAGCCGTGTGCGGAAAGCTGGGCCGAATCCATGATGAGACACAGATCCAAACAATTTCAAGACGCGCTTACTATTATAAGACTATCCTGGCTTATCCGCCGAAATACTAAAGTATCATTAGGCCAACAGCTGCGCCTGAAAGCAAATGCGCGAGTAGCGGTTGGAAACCAAAGTCGAGCTACACTCGGCAGACTAGGACCCCGGCACCGAAAGCTGTACATGGCTACATAGCTGTAGAAATGGCACTGTCATCAGCATGGGCGCTAGCCGGCCTGTTCCTGGTGCGCCATCGTGCCAGTCACCCTCCGTTGCGTGGCCACCTCTCCACCTCTGCTGGTGCATGCTAAGGAACTGCGCTCGATGCATGAAAGTTGCCTCGGCCGCAAGGCGCATGTGCCAGGGGCCCATGCAAAGCCTGCCACACGATCGACTGTGCCCACTTGTATAGCCCATACTGCCCCCCGCCCCCAACGACAGGCCATGTTCGTCTTCTTTGGCTACAGTCTCCGGAAGCGCTGGCAGCTGCGCAAAATACCAGGTGACATACCAGCGCCGTGCTCGTGTGCATACACACACTCAAGGCAACCAGCCGCTGTTTTGTAGCAACCCAGACAGCACTACCGCGCTCACCTACCTTATCGATTCTCCTGTTCCCAGGCGCACTGGGCTGGCCCTTCCTGGGCTCCATCCCTGAGTTCTCCATCTACGGCTACGAGTACGTGCTCGGCCTGTCGGCCAAGTTGGGCAACGTGCTCATTGTGAGTTGCTTTGCCGCGATGGGGGCTGTGCGCGTTAGTTGACAGTGTCATGTTTGTTGAGGCAGACACTACCTGCGTGCACATTCTGGGATGCTGCGTGTTTGCGCACGTGTGACATGCTGCACGTTGCGGCATGCAGGTGGGGCCGAAGAGGCACGGCAAAGCCGGTGGCGGCCACGGCACTTGCTCATGTTGCCATTTAGGAAGCGAGCTCGCGCCTGCCAGGCCTGCCGTATGGCAGTCATTAGCGGTCCTCGCACGCACACACGCACACACGCACACACAGGCGGTCAAACCGTCTCAAAAACGACTTTTTTACCGCAGGCGTGGCTGGGCGTGGAGCCGCTCATCATCATCTGCGACCCCGCGCTGATACGGTGCGTGAGCGTGTGCGGGGCAGGGGTGGCGGCGACCAGGCGGTGCAGGCGGTGTAGGCGGTAGGACATCGGTTGTTACAAGCCTTCTTACGTCGTGCTTTCGGCGCGCGTTACACAAATGAGGCACTCGGAAGATGTACCAATAATCCGTGGTGTATTCCGCAGCAATCAAAGCAGCCCCAGCCCTCTTCTGACCTATCGCCGTCGTGGCACTGACACGCAGGAAGTACGCTTACAAATGCGTCAGCAAGCCCCCCAGCATGAGCGAGTACGGACACGTGCTGACCGGTTTTAACTATGACGTGGACCAGGCGTCCGCATTCGTGGCGTCGTGAGTCTCCAAGGGATTGTGTAAAGGGGATTCTGATCGGAGGGCTTTGAGCTGAGGAAGTGCGATAATTGGGGCGGCGCTGTGGCGGCTGTGCGAATGGCAGTACCAAGGGCCGCTGGGGTCCTGCCAGGGCGGGTCGCGGCCACTTAACAAATCAGGGTTGCGCTGGGCGGGCGCTGGGGTCCTCGCTTGCATAGTGACGGTACCCATCCGTACGACATATTATGGAGCCCAGTCATACGGCATGGTATGGCCCTTGCGTGCGTGCAGGGGCGAGGTGTGGCGGCGCGGGCGCCGTGTATTCGAGGCCTCGGTTATCAATGGCGTCAGGTAACAAGCCCCTCCGCCAGGCTGTCACTGTAGTATCAAAGGTTTCCTGGGATTCCTGGTAGCTTCTTGGTGGGTGGATGGGTGGTAAATGCGAAGGGTCTGTGTGTGTGACATCGGTACTGACATCCCAAGGCTCCAGCCCCATCTCCACTGGCCCATCCCTCTGCCTCCTCTCCCACGTGTCCCGCCCCGCCAGCCTGGCCGCCCACCTGCCCGCCATCAACCGCTGCGCCAACCGCTTCGTGGCGCAACTGGCACAGCGCGTGGCGGCGCCCGCCGCTGCCCATAGCGGCAAAACCCTGGGGGAGGAAGGCATTGACATGTTCTCCATTGTTGGCGGCTACACGATGGCGGTGACGGGCGAGGTGGCGTACGGGTGAGCGGGCGGGTGCGTGGCTGGCGGTGGATGGCAGCTGAGATACGTCCTTGTGCTTACCATCCGCTCGTGTTTGACCCCGTCGGCATCTGGCCACCGGCCATGCTATCGCGTACTGCAGCAATCGCACATGCTAGCTTGTTGCCTGTAAAGCGACACCGTATCGCCATTCTCTTTCTGCGATACTCTTGACCGCCCACGCACAGAGTCGACTTGGGCACTGCGGATGACGACATTGCCGTGGCCCGCAACGTATCAATTCTGGAGGATGCCGGATCCAAGTCCGGATCCGGACTCGGAGATGGCGGCAGCGCTAGCGTCGGCGGCATGAGCATCGGGCGGCAGCTGGTGGCGGCGGCCCTGGCTAGCTTCCGCTGCCTGCAGGTATCATAGTGCCGTACGGCGGCGACGACCGGAATAGCCTGGGCGCAAGCCTTCCGGTCCCGTGCGTTAGGAGAGCACAAAGGGAGAGGGTCGACGCTGTGCATGCGAACGCGCAAGCAAAGCGGCTCCCGTGTGTATTTGGGTGGCTGGAGTCCGTCGCGCCCTGTTTCAGTTTGAAGCACATGCTCTGGGGCATGTGTGCAGCCAAGCCATGTGCCTGCTGTGACTCGCGGTGTTCGCCCTTTCTGGCAGGTGGAGCACTCGACGCTGTACCTGCCGCTCGGGGTGAGTGGGGCCGCATGGTTTATGCTAGGGCACACGCTTAACGTCTATGCAGCACCGCGCTGAGGGTGGGAAACAGCGAGACTTACGTTCGCATCGTGGGGCCTCGTTACGAATGGTTGGCTGAGCATCGGAGTTGGACCTGGTCGGTAATGGATGTTTCTCCAAACAGTGCACTATCCCTTCCTTCACTTCATGGCTTACCCAGGTGATGTTTCCCTGGGCTCGGCCGCTGGTGCGCTGGCTGGCAACGCACTTTCCAGACCGCGCGCAGCGAGAGCACATGGCGGCGCGGACCCAGATTGCAAACATTAGCCGGCTACTGATGGAGCGGTGGGCGACCAGCAAGAAGGCGGCGGCTGCGGCGGCAGGGACAGGGACGGGGACGGGAACGGCAATCACTGCAGACTCTAAGGCAGGTACCGCCAGCGCGCCGCCTGCTGAGGCGGCGCGAGCTGACGGCGCTGCGGCTGCAGGCAAGGGCGCCGAAGAGGCGATCAAGGAGGTGGGCGGCGGCATCAGCTCCAGCAGCTTCATGGCCGCCATGATGGAGGGCCGGCGGGGGGCGCCGCAGGAGGAGCGGCTGAGCGATGTCGAGGTAAGCAGCCAGGGCAGCGAGGCTGGCATTGCAGCCTGCCTGCTTGCCTGCGGCTTTGCGCTGTGGGCCTGCGGCACTTTGCCGCGCACGTGTCCGTCCGTATGCACCTCAGTGTCATACCTTACCGCTGCCGCTGGTGTGGAAATGCGTGCGCTGCTGTGCAATGTCATTGTGCCCCGCTGCATGTTATCATTGCGCAGGTAATCGCGCAGAGCTTCACGTTTGTGATGGCGGGCTTTGAGACCACGGCGCTCACACTGTCGCTGGTGACGTTCATGCTAGCCACCCACCCCGAGGTAAGGGATATCGCGAATGCGTAACGGGCTCATCGGGGAATCAGGCGATAGCAACAAACGCCGCACATGTATGAGCACGTGCAGAGTGCGGACCCATGCGCGATTTGGTATTTACGGTTGTCGCTCATTCCGGACGCACGTGCGCGCATGGCCACACGCATGCCCTTGCAGGCGGCGGCGCGGCTGACGGCGGAGGTGGACGGGCTGGGGCCCGGCGAGCTCACGCATGAGGTCCTGGCGGAGGTGAGGATGTCCAACCCGCGCTGGCGGGCAGAGGAGCATGCACAGCGGGCGTAGAGCGCTGTGAAGAAAGTACGGCGGCATACGTCGGGCACCAAAAGCAAAGTGTGGGCCGTGCCGGCTGTGCTGTGTCAACATGACGCCAGCAACGTTTGCGTGGCCGTTATACTCTTGCACGTGCGTGATGGCATGTGCAGAAGCTGCCGTACACCGAGGCTGTGATCAAGGAGACGCTGCGGCTGCACCCGCCCATCCCCTACTTCATCCGGGAGGCACGTGAGGACCTGGACCTGGGCAACGGCATGGTGGCGCCAAAGTGAGTAACACGTGGTACGGCAGTACGGCATGCATGGTGCGCGTCGTATCAATGATACGGCATCGCGTGGCATGGCGCTGCGTGGACGCGGACCCGTCAGAACCACCCAGTCGATCGGCGGGTGGTGGCGGGGACCATCCCCCAGCACTCTCTTACGCCCGTCTTCAAATGCACCAAGCACCCCGAAGCCGCCCCCACCTGCCCCATGCGGCCATGACCTGCTCACCAACTTGACACTTCCCCGCGCTCGGCACCCCTCGCTCGTGCTGCTTGCCACGCGCGCGCAGGGGCAGCTACCTCACCATGTACATGCACGCGGTGCACCTGAACCCCGACGTGTGGCCGCACCCGGAGCGCTTCCTGCCCCAGCGCTTCCTGCCCGAGGGCAGCGCCGCCTTCGGCCCCGCCGACCCAGGGGCCTGGGCGCCCTTCGGCATCGGCGCGCGCATGTGCGTAGGCCACAAGCTGGCAATGATGGTGAGCGGGTGATGGGCGCGTGCAGGGAGCGGTCGGAAAAGGGAGGCAGGCTGGGAAGTAAGCTGGGGGCAGCTGTGGCGTTGGCATCATCATACTTAAGCCTCTCACTCCCGCTCCCTCGCGGCCGTGAGCACCGTCAACGGTAGTTCACTCCGTGCACCATCCCGAATGTTCCTGAACAAACTGTGTTAACCGAATGCAGATGGCCAAGACGCTGCTGGTGCGCATGTACCAGCGCTTCCGCATTGAGCTGCACCCAAGGCAGCCGCTGCCTCTCAAAATGAAGACCGGCCTGTCGCGAGTGCCGGTTGACGGCGTGTGGGTGACGCTGACGGAGCGGTAGCCGGCGGCGGCGGTGGTGTCCTGAGGCAAGGCAGCATGGCACGACACTGTCGCTGCGTGCCGGGCGGCAGGGACTGGGATGTGTTGTACCGTTGTACGGGCAGGAGCAGAGGTTGGCAGGGGGCCTGCACAGAGACGGCGCTGGGCAGGTGGCATGCGCGCATGGGCTCAAGCGCTACTGCGGGGGGAGGTGCCGGGAAGACCCACACGATGGCATGTGCGAGCGCAGCACCATGGGAGCATCATGCCGCCGTACGCCAATGGATTCGTGGAAGCATTTTGTGGTGTTGCAAGAGTATGCACCGAAAGTTACATTGTAACGCACAAATGCTTTGCACACAACGGGGTTAGCGACGATCGACCAGCAGCACCGATGTGGAATGTCGCCGAGTTGGGGTTGGCCCTCGTGCCCGTGGTAGTGCTGGCTTCTGTGCTGGTGAGCGAGCCCGCATCCAGCCGCGCACCAATCTCATTATTTAACATAAGCTCGCAATCCGGCAGGCATTTGTCTGGTTGGCGTATAATTTGCCAGAGCGATGGAGGTTGAGGCGCATCCCAGGTGACTGGAGCGATACCCCGATGCAATGATGTTTTACGGAGGATTGTATGTTTTACAATCTGTAACACCCGGGATTGCGGCAACCCTAACTGAGCTTTGTGTGCCATCCTCTGCAGGGCCGGTTGGCTTGCCGTTCCTCGGAAACATTCTTTCCTTCTCGACGTATGGACACGACTACTTTGCGATGATGGAGAAGTACGGGCGCGTGTACAAGGCAAGTCATCCGGGCGTGAAGAGCTCTGCAGTGCGAGGGCGGAGGGTGGGGCCGCGGGATGCGATGCGCCTGGTACTTGAGTGTGGGATGACGACAAATCTTGTACAGGGCATGGGAGGGTACATATGGTGGGCGCTGTCGGGTTTCGGGTGGCGGCGTATGCGCGGTGGCATGGCGGGGCTACGACCCAAACCCCCAGTGCGCTGAACTGCAGCGGCGATGGAATGCGTGTGTTGGCAACCATTTCTAGGCCACTGCGCTAGCTTCAAGCAATTATACCAAAATACAACGTCTTACACGCAGATCTGGTTCGGCGTAAACCCCTGGATTGTAGTCTCCGACCCCGCACTTCTCAGGTGGGCGGGTTTCACGTCCAGGTGTCTGGTGGCGGGCGCTTGGCAGTGCACGTCCAGCCGCCCACCATATCGCCACGCGCGTTGCGAAGGAGGCACTCGGCATGTCACATACGACCTCATCTCTTTCTGCTGGCATTCTTGACGCGCCGGTGTATGCTGCTGCGGTGCAGCCCACCTCTGTAAGGCCGCCGCGCCCTGCTGCCTACCTGCAACCGCCCCCGCCCCAGCTACCCCTGCGCCCCCCCCCCCTTGTGCAGGAAGCTGGCATACAAGTGTGTGGGCAAGCCCGCCAGCATGAGCGAGTACGGCCACGTGCTGACTGGCGAAAACTACGAGATCGAGCAGGCCAACGCGTTCGTCGCCTCGTGAGTGCTCGCGATGGCTTCTCGTCGTCACAACTACCGTACTGAATGCCATGATGCCATCTCGGCTGGCTGGCCTGCGGACGGCACTGGCGTTTAAAAAGCGCTTACCAGCTATGGCACGGTGCGGCCCGTGCGTGCGTGCAGGGGCGAGGTGTGGCGACGCGGGCGGCGCGTGTTCGAGGCCTCAGTAATCCATCCAACCAGGTAAAGTTCCACAGCGAAAGGGAGACGGCGCTTGGGACTCGGATTACGTTACAGTCACACGCTAAGCTCGCTGCGTGCACACTGGCTCTACCCTCAAACGCCTCTGTCCGTACCTCCGTCCCCCATCCCCATGCCCGCATCTCGTCGGGTTTGGGCACATCGCCATTGCACACCGCACCCACCGGTACCCTCTCCTTCGCACGCTTCTGCCTCCTCCCCCGCCCTCGGTGCCCCGCCCCGCCAGCCTGGCCGCCCACCTGCCCGCCATCAACCGCTGCGCCAACCGCTTCGTAACGCGGCTCGCGCAGCGCGTGGCGGCGCCCGCCGCCGAGCCGGGCGCCGGCGGCAAGGACGACGGCCATAGCGGTGGCACTGGCAATGATGGTGGTGGAGCGGGGTTTGACTTCTTCGCGGAGGTTGGCTCTTACACAATGGCGGTGGTGGGCGAGGTGGCGTACGGGTGAGTTGGCGGCTGTGGCTCATGGTGCCCTGAGTAGCATGCATGCGCGCCGCGGAAGGGTCGTGTCACTTTAATGTTTGGGGCGCGTTGACGTAACCTTGCTTTGTGCTGCCCCGCCCCGCCCGAGCGCAAGCACTGCTGTGCCAAAGAGGTTGATTGCATCATGAGCATCTATTCGCAATGTATGCTTCATGTACGGTACGTACGTGTGACAGGGCCATGCGGTACGCCGTATGTCACGTGTGTCGCGCAGGATGGACTTCGGCACCATCGAGGAGGGCGGCGGCGCCAGCGGCGCCGGCAGGGCGGCGGCGAGCAACAGCGCCTCCGCGGACGGGAGCAGCAGCAGTAGCAGTAGCAGTAGCAGTATCGGGCAGCAGCTGCAAGACGCGGCCATGACCAGCTTCCGGTGCCTACAGGTGGGAATGAGGGGCGAGGGCGGCGGGGCGGGGCGGGGCGGGGCGGGGCGGGGCGGGGCGGGGCGGGGCGGGGCGGGGCGGGGCGGGGCGGGGCGGGGCGGGGCGGGGCGGGGCGGGGCGGGGCGGGAAGCGGAGCGGAGCTGGCGTTTGGCGGAGAGGGAAAGCCGCCAAGGAAAGCCAGCGATGATGTCTTGGTGCCCCACCATGTGCCGCCTGCCATGCCGCCTGCCCCTGCCGCATGTACACACGCAGGTGGAGAACGCGACCAAGTACCTCCCACTGCGGGTGAGCGCCTTAACGGCCGGCGCCTATCTCGGCAGGGGCCGACGGCTCCTTGTTGCGCGGAAGGCACATCTCTCGCCTCAGCCGCTGCAGCTCCTCTCCTCTCGCGCAGTCACAACCCTACCAAGCCCACACGCCTGGCCTGAGCTGCCCTACCGCTGGCTCCATTCCATAGACCGCCGCTAAGGCCCCTGTTCGACGCCTGTCCCCGCTTACCCAGGTGATGTTTCCCTGGGCTCGGCCGCTGGTGCGCTGGCTGGCAACGCACTTCCCAGACCGCGCGCAGCGAGAGCACATGGCGGCGCGAACCCAGATCGCAAACATTAGCCGGCTACTGATGGAGCGGTGGGCGGCCAGCAAAAAGGCAGCGGCTGCAGCGGCAGGGACAGGTGGTGGTGCAGGCAATGCTGCCGGTGCCGGCGGCGACAGGGCGGGTGGGTTCAAGGAGGTGGGCGGCGGCATCAGCTCCAGCAGCTTCATGGCCGCCATGATGGAGGGCCGGCGGGGGGCGCCGCAGGAGGAGCGGCTGAGCGATGTCGAGGTAAGCAGCCAGGGCAGCGAGCCCTGCCTGCCTGCTTGCTGCGGCTTTGCGCTGTGGGCCTGCGGCTCTTTGCCGCGCACGTGTCGGTCTGCATACCAGGACCGGGTGCGACCAGCTCATATGCGCACTCCCCGTCGCCTGTGCCGGCCAACGCCCATGGTGTCGCCCATGGTGTGCCGTTTGTTTTCATGTGTTCCCATGTGTGTTGTGTCAACGTGTGTGGGGCTGTTCATACAACAGGTGATTGCCCAGAGCTTCCTCTTTGTGCTGGCGGGTTTCGAGACCTCCGCCGATACATTGGCACTCACGTGCTACCTGCTGGCCACCCACCCCGAAGTGAGCTTGTCGCAGATACCTAAATTTGTTTTGCCCATTGAAATCCTGCCTGGGATGTATGTTTGACACAACAGCTCTGGCACCTGCCTAAGGCATGATCTTGTACGCCGATGGGACCTGTTATACTCCTGGCCGCACTCCAATCACGCACCCGGTGGGCAGGCGGCGGCGCGGCTGGTGGCGGAGGTGGACGCGGTGGGCGGTCGCGAGCTCACCGCGGAGCTGCTGGCGGAGGTGCGGGCGGGGGCGGGGGCAGGGGGCAGGGGCGTGGCGGGGGCAAGGCGCGCGCACACGTGCATGCGTGTGTCAGTGTGCGCTGGGAAGCACAAGGGAGAAAACACGCAGGACTGTGTGTGCGGTGTGTGTGTGTGTGTGTGTCTGCCTGTCTCCCTGCAGGGCCTGCCGTACACAGAGGCGGTGATCAAGGAGGCGATGCGGCTGTACCCGCCGGTGCCGTACCTGCTGCGGCAGGCGCGGGAGGACCTGGATCTTGGAAAAGGCATGGTGGCGCCAAAGTGAGTAATACGGCAGTACGGCATGCATGGGGCGTGGTGTGGCGTGGCGTAGCGTGGCACGGGGAATGGGTTTGCTGCTAGGCCCCGACGTGGCGCTGCGTGGAGTGGGCAGCAGCGGGGCGCGAGCGAGACACAGTCAGGGCAGAGCGTGCGGCGGGCCGGCGGCGAGGCCACCTGGTTGGCCGTGTGTCGTCCAAGCTTCCGTGGCAATAGTCCGCTCCTGCGGGATTACTTATGCGGTTTAACCTAACCTAATCTCCAGTACTCTTTGTTTGTCGCGACAGGCACTCGTACGTGGTTCTGTACGTCCACTCCATGCACCTGAACCCCGACGTGTGGCCGCACCCGGAGCGCTTCCTGCCCCAGCGCTTCCTGCCCGAGGGCAGCGCCGCCTTCGGCCCCGCCGACCCAGGGGCCTGGGCGCCCTTCGGCATCGGCGCGCGCATGTGCGTGGGCCACAAGCTTGCAATGATGGTGAGCGGATGATGGGCGCGTGCAGGGAGCGGTCGGAAAAGGGAGGCAGGCTGGGAAATAAGCTGGGGGCAGCAGGGTGTGAAACATTATCCCTCTCAAACCGATGGCGCACCGGAACGTATCACCTACCGTGCACGCCACGCACTTTGCCTAAGCTCCCAACTCCTGCCGTTCTCCCACGGCGGCACGGCCGCGGGAACGCACGCGTGTAACTGCAACGTGTCACGGACAATCGCAGATGGCCAAGACGCTGCTGGTGCGCATGTATCAGCGCTATCGAGTGGCGCTGCACCCCAGCCAGCCGCTGCCGCTGCGCATGAAAGCCGGGCTGTCGCGAGTGCCGCTGGACGGCATCTGGCTGACGCTGACGGAGCGAGAGGCGGCGGCGGCGGCGGTGGCTGTGCCGTGAGCACACGGTGGTATAAGCTGCGAGACGAAATGAGGTGGCCGAGAGACGTTTAGAGGCGGTGGAGCTACCTGGTCTGCTGATGTGTGCTGGCGTGGACGGTCGAGAGCCCTTGGCATGGGGATCGGGGGAGGGGATGGGCGCCACCTGCCCCATACAGCGCTTTTCGGCAGTAAGGATTGCGCGCGCAGGCAACTGTGCGCGCTCGTAGTCTTTGCACTTGGTCCAAACGTTTGCTGAATGGCGAAAACGTTGGCAACTGGACAGGCGTGCGAGTGGTCGCGTCTTACGCAAGGCCTCATCCAACAAATAGCCGGCTATCTCCATCCTAATGAGATCCAATCAGCGGTGTACTGGAGATGGACTTTGAGCTCGAGGATGCAGCGGCGTTTGAGGAGACGTACATGCCGCGTAGGCCTGAGCCAGAGGGCGTGCCGTGTTGTGTAGCAGCATCTACTGAGCCGCTACCCACCAACGCTCGGGCGTATGGATCTGACATCTTCTGTACCGACTTTGATAGATAGCGTCTAACATTTGGTATCGAGGTATCGGGGACAGCTGACAGGCACTGACTGGCGAGCGGTGCTAGCTCACGTGGCGTCGTCTGCATTGACCGTGCCGAAGTACGAGGGGCAGTTGAACTGGCTGGCGGCAAAGCGGCTGGAGGCGGCGGCGCAGGCGGAGGCGGCGGCGCAGGCGGGCGCGGTGGTGGCGGCGCGGGCGGAGGCGGAGGAGCTGGCGAGGATGGCGAAGCGGCTGCGGCGGTATGGGCCAACCCAGCTGTCTGAGTCGGACCTGGTAGGGTTGGCGGCCGGGTCAGAGGAGGACGGGAGTTAAGAATAGGCTGCTGGTTTGGAGAAGGAGGACTGACTGCAAAGGGGTGCATGGGACTTTAAATAGGGGAGGATGGGCAGTGGACAGGGTAGTGTTCAGAAGAAGGTTTCTAACGTTCGTGCTGGCTGGGTCCTGGCTGGTGCCTCCAAACATCTTTTACTCGTGTTGCAACAGGCTGTGATATTTGCTGTTTGACCAGTGATTGGATTGTCGGTGAAGAAAAGCACCCAGCAGCCCGAGCTGTCGGGGCTGTGTTAGGCCCTGGAGTGGGGCTGGAGCAATGCCCATGCACATGGTCGCAAAGGCTGAGCAGCGGCTGTGACATGACGCGGCTGGGTTACACGCCTTGTGCTGCGGTAAGGCGTGCGCGCGCAAGGGCTGCAACGTGCGTGCCAATCGAGTGAACTGATCAACTGGCGCATTCCAAGCTGCATGCGGTGGTGCAGGGTTCACTGCAACTGTACAACTCACCGTCACGACGGCAAGCAATGAAGCGTCTGAGTGGGGCCGGAAATGCCTACCGTTACCTGAGATGTTCCAGACTACTTTCAGTGATAGCGTATCTAGCCGCCCCTCGGCCCACGCTGCTCCCACCCGCTACTCTGCTGGCTCAGGCGAGCGCACATGCGGAGTGCTCACGCCAGCAGTAATACGCCTAGGTCCGCATGATGCTGTTACATGTGCAACGCGGAACGCGCAACCAGACTGAGCAAGCCATGAAAAGTGCATGCCCTCTAGGCAAATCTATTACATTCAAGCACAAGTCTCATTGGTACCGCCACGCACAGCAACCGTCTCTGATGAAGGCCGTTTGACCAATAACTGCCAAACTGATTTCCGCGCTGCACCCAATCACCCGCCTTCGCGTCCGCCGCCACCCGCTCATCCTGCTGCAGGCAACCTGCACGCCCGCCCCCGGCCTTGCAAGTCAGGGCGCCGTGCACGCCGCTGCAGCCTAGGCACACCGCGGGAAACTTCACCGCACCGGCTGGCCCACCGGTGCTATGGCTCGCTTCCCTTCGCCCACTCCGCCACCAGACCCTCCGCCTCCGCCTGCGCCGCCGCCACCGCGCCCGCCTGCCCCGCCGCCTCCGCCTGCGCAGCCGCCTCCAGCCGCTTAGCCACCACCCAGTTCCACTGCGCGCGTGAGTACGTCAAATACGGGGGGTACACCGGCTTGGCACACACAAACGACGCCACACCCTGCAATACCGTCCGCCATTCGGTGTCTGTCAGAGCGCCCTCAGCCGGCTGGCGCCCCTCGCTCTCATCCTGCGCCACCGACTGCGCACCGTGCCCCTCCTGCCGCTGCCGCAGCCACCAGCGCAGTGCCCCAAAGGTGCTACCCGAGCCGCCGCGTGCCGCATCGCACAATGCATCGGCCGCCGGCAGGGTTGGGCCCTGACGGAACCCGTTCATCACCAGCAGCTGCGTGAGCCAGTCCGCCGCCGCCAGGTTGCCGGACAGCGCCGTCCGCCACACCACGCCGGTGTCTTGGATCGCGAGAAGCAGCTGGTCCACGTCCTGGGCATGCCAAGGGGGCGTGAGGGTGACACGCGAGCGCGTTGAAGCCTAGCCAAATCAGAACACCTGGCGCGTAAAAGAAACCGCTCAAGCGCTCACACAGCTCCAAGCTCCTAAACAGCGTGCGCGGCCCGAGATCCGCTGTAGCTTGGCTGACCTACCCTTCGCACGGACACGGGCATGCCCCCCCAGCGTGCCATGTTCCTTCCATGCCCCCCAGCGTGCCATGTTCCTTCCATGCCCCCAGCGGCCATGCTCCTTCCATGCCCCCAGCTTGCCATGTTCCTTCCATGCCCCCAGCTGCCATGTTCCTTCCATGGCCCCAGCTGCCGTGCTCCTTCCATGCCCCCAGCTGCCATGTTCCTTCCAGGCAAAGCGCCACACCACGCGGTAGTCCCACCCTGCCGCCCATACCACACCTGCTGGGCGCCGCGACGCGCCTCGCCCCAGTGTCCCCGCACCACCGTCACCGCCCACTCCAGCGCCTCCATGCTGCCGTGATCCGCCACCGTCTCCAGGTGAATGGGCGCGCCGTGCCGCTCGTGCAGCTGCTGAAGCGTGGTCAGGTCCGCGCCCGTGTACGCCAAGCCGTTAAACACGGCTTCCAAGTCGTCTACGGAGGGCTGCAGCGGCTGCGCGAGGAGCCAGCTCACCGCCGCCGCTTTGCCGTATAGAGCCGCATCCCGCGTGTGTCGCCCTGAGAACGTGTAGCCCCGGTTTTGCAGCGCGGCGAGTATCGGCACGTGCCCAGACGTCGCAGCAATGTGCGCTAACTCGTCGCTCACTACCGCGCCTGCTGCGCCCTGCTCCGCCAGCAGCCACGTAAGCGCGGCAGCGTCATTCATATGGGCAGCCCACGCCGCCAGGTCACTTAGAGGCGGCAGCGGCACGTTGCGCGCGCGCAGGGCCTGCAGCCGCTGCAGCCAGTCCGGCAGCCGGCCGGCGCCACAGATCCGCATATCGGCATGAATGAAGTCAATGTCATCTGGGTCGGCGTGTCCGAACGGCGGCTGCTGCCGCAGGATCCAGTCCAGCTTCTGCTCCCAGTCTGGCGTGTGGCTGACGGCGGCGGTGAGCACCAGCATCAGTTTTGTGTTAAGGTCAGGCTGCGTACCGCCAAAGACACGGCTGTAAGCCCGCTGCAGGGCCTCCAGCGGGCAGCCCTGCGCCACCTGCTCCAGCATGCTGCACGTCGCCCTTGTGGGACTGGGCTCCAGGCGCGGCAGCAGTTGATCCAGTAGCTGCACGTGCCCGCCCGCGCCGGCCGCGCCCGTCAGGAATGGCACGGCTATTGGGTGAGCCAGCTTTAATGGCCCTGCCGCAACCGCGCCCGGAGCTCTGCCGAGTCCCTGCGCCTCCGCCGTCTGCAGCCAGGCGAGGATGTGCGCGTGGCCGCCACGGCAGGCCGCGACCGGCGTTGAAAAATCCCAATGCCCGTGCTTCTGCAGTAAATGCATCGGAGGGTATCGAAGCAGCTTAGACTCCCGCCGAGCCTGACGTAGCCAGCGCAGCAGCTCCAGGTGACCGGCCTCCGCCGCGACGTCCTCCAGGCGCGCCATGCAGTCGCAGCCCTCCCGGATCAGCAGCGTCTCGCATGCAGACACGCTGCCGCCGAGCGCGGCAGCCACGGCCACCTCCGACGTCAGGCTGCAGCCGCACTGCGCCAGCGCGACCTCAAGGCTCGCAGCACAGCCCGAGTTCGCGGCCAGGCACAGCAGCCGGCACCGCTGTTGCAAGCTGAGGGCGCGCCAGGGCTGCGGTCGGCCCCAGTGCGCCACAAACGCAGCCGAGGGCCAGGACTGGGAAGCCACATACGCAGGTCGTTCATCATCAGACCACGAAGGCGCTGGAGTGACTGGCTGCGAGAGCTGAATGCAGTTGTGCGCCTTCAGGCACTGCGCTGTCTCGTGGTTCAGCAACCTGAGGCTAGTTGCAACCTCGTTAGGATGGAGATAGCTAGCTATTTTGTGAATGAGGCCTTCTGTTAGGCGCGACCACTCGCACACATGTCCAGTTGCCAACATGTTCGCCAGTAAGACTACTTGAACGCTTGAAACAATTCAATGAACTGTGATGACTACAAAAGCGCGCACGGTTGCCTGCGCGCGCAATCCTTACTGCCAAATTCCCGCGCAGCAGCCATTTCAAATACTTCCTGAAAGCAAGTCTTTATGTATGTGTTGCTGATGTCGCTGATTATCACAGGTCGAGTCAGGCTTAGGTTTAGCTAGGCGGGGAACTTCGGGCCTTGGATCCAAGTAACGCAGCTCCGTCCTCATGTCCTTCCCTTGTCTGCGCACAGTGTGAGCCCGCCTTTTGTATGAACAATCGCACATAGCGCCGTCCGTCCCCCTAGTCCTCTCATGTATTTATGGTCTTAGACCACCAGGAGTAGGCTCGCCCCTTCTCACGCACGAACAGCTCCTAACAGCTCCAGCGTCATATGCCCCGTCCTTTACCGCGTCGCGCACCACCGCCAACCCTCACCAATCCACACCACCACATGGACAGCGCACGCGAGTTGCCATCACCACTACACCTCCCCTGACAACACCAGGCCAACTGGTTTCAACCCCGCCGCGTGACGGTCATCCAAACGCCGTCCGCAGGTCCGTACGTGAGCCCCGTCTTCAGCTTGAGCGGCAGCGGCTGCTTGGGGTGCAGCGCGAAGCTGAAGCGTTGGCACAGCGAAACCAGCGTGGCCTTGGAGGCCTGCTCGGGATTACAACAAGTAATGCTAGTGAGGATCGGGTTAGAGAGCTGGTGGGTGGATGGGAGGGGGGAAGTTGGGGGCTGCACGCACGAGACGGAAGCCGCAGGAGCGAGGGGAAGGTGCGTGCTGCACAGGACCTACCAGGCTACCACACCAGGGCACAGCCGCCGCAGCATAAGGGCACAGGGCAAGGCCGCGCGCGCACGCGCACGCACGCAATCGTGTCCTCTCTCCCAACGCAAGCGCGCAGCCCTCGCTTTCCCTCACCCGCATCACCCGCATCGCCCGCATCACCCGCATCACCACCACCACATGCCGTGTGTACATCGCGTGTTTAAGAAGCACACGGAGAACATCGTGTGTTGCGGCTGCAGACTCACCATCATTGCCAGCTTGTGGCCCACGCACATGCGCGTCCCCATGCCGAAGGGCGCCCACACGTGCGGGTTGTTGCCACCAGCCGTGGGCCACAGGCTGCTGCTGCCGCCGCCTCCAGCGCTGCCCTCGGGCAGGAAGCGCTCGGGCCTGAACGCCTCAGGCTCGGGCCAAATGTCGGGGTCGTGCATCACAGCGTGCGTTGCCATGCAGAGTGTAGAGCCCCTGTGCGGTGCCGGAGGTGGAAGGGCGGGGTGGGGTTACATGCATGATGAGATAAGAAGAAGCTGGGTGGGGTGGGCCGAGGCAAGCGTTGTGGGCACGAGCGCGCGTTCGTGTGCGTGCAAGTACATGCGCTAGAAGACCACGAGCGGCGGGCCTCAAATCCTTGCATACCAGTGCGTGTACCTGCTACGTGTGCCTGTGAACACGCGTGTTTGCGCGCGCATTGCACACCTTGTGTGTGCATGTGTCCAGGTGTGGTTGTACCGTATTTGTGCGGTAGCCCTCAAGCCCCGCCACCTACTCAGCCGCCCAGCCTCCGCCCCCACACCACGCACCACCATCACACACCACGCACCTAGGCACTACCCTGCCTGCGCCCAGGTCGACGTCCTCGGTGGCCTCCCGCACCAGGAACGTGATGCCCGGGTGCAGCCGCAGCGTCTCCTTGATCACAGCCTCGGTGTAAGGCAGCTTCTGCACATGCCATCACGCACGTGCAAGGGGGGAAGGGCACGGGGTTGTGCGCGCATGTGTGTGTCTGTGTATCTGTGTGTGTGTGTGTGTGTGTGTGTGTGTGTGTGTGTGTGTGTGTGTGTGTGTGTGTGTGTGCGCGCGCGCGTGGGTATACAGGGGTGGAGGTTACATGCCCGAGCCCACAGAAGAAGTCTCTCCATCATTACAATACAATAAGGCAGGCAGGCTCCAGGGCGCAAGAGCCTCACAGACAGCGTGCGCCAGGAGGATGCCGTGCCTCCCGCTTACGAACCAATGCGGCACACACACACACACACAAACACACACACACACACACACACACACACACACACACACACACATCGCATACACTGTCCTACGCGTAATGTTTTCCTTGTGCTCTTTAACACACACACACACACACACTCTGTTCCTATCCGTGTAGCCCACACTGTACGCGACGCCACGCACGCCCCCACGGTGCCCCAGTGCCCCCGTGTCCCGCCCCCGCCCCCACCTCCGTGTCCCGCCCCCGCCCCCCCCACCTCCGCCAGCAGCTCCGCAGTGAGCTCGCGGCCGCCGCCTAGCACGGCATCCACCTCCGCCGCCAGCCTCGCCGCCGCCTGCGCAAGCGTGTGGCAAAAGCGCAAAGGGAAGGGCGGGTTGGCGCTAAGCGCGCGAGTGCGCAAGCAAAGCGGGCCGCGGTCGCCTGCCGTGTCCGATGTATGTGCGCATGTGTGTGCATTTGTGTGCATATGCGTGCACGCATGCATGAGTAGGGTATGTTGGGGCTCGTTCGCTGGCGTAGTGCGCATATAACGCCTGGTTTGCCTCCAGCACGGCCTCACAGCGCTGTTGGCGTACCGTACACAACCTGGTGATGCAGCTGGGGTGACACCGCACGCGCCCGCATCTTGTTCCCAAAGCCCGCGAGACTCTACCTGCCCACCTGCCCACCTGCCTACCTGCCCACCTGCCTAGCCCCGCCCCGCCCCGCCCCGCGGCCGCCGCTGCTCACCTCGGGGTGTGTGGCCAGCAGGAACAGCGCCAACGAGGTGGCGGCGCTGGTGGTCTCGTAGCCCGCGGCCAGGAAGGTGAAGCCCTGGCCGATCACCTGTGCGCGTATGCGTATGCGTTTGCGTTTGCGTGTGTTTGTAATTGTTTACAGGGGTAATGGGTTGAGCTGCACATGTGAGCAAGGACCAAGTAAGGACCACGACCCGGGCAGTGCGTGGCGAGTGTTGTGTTCATGTCTATGTGGGTGTGTGCTTGGGGCGTGGTGCGTCCCCCGCGTGTGCAGTGTGCGGACGCAGCATAGCGGCCTTGGGCGGCCTGTGTGGCTGTTGTCACCTTCCATACACACACACACACACACATACACACACACACACACGGGTGCGCGCCCACCAGACTAGACGCCCCACTGTTCGAGTATGGCGACTGCATTTCGACTGCGTACCTCAATGTCGCTCAGTCGGTCCTCCACCGCGCCCCGCCGGCCCTCCATCATGGCAGCCATGAAGCTGCTGGAGCTGATGCCGCCGCCCACCTCCTTGAACCCGCCCGCCCTGTCGCCGCCGTCAGCGCCGCCGGCACCACCGCTTGCGGCCGCCGCCACTGCGGCCGCCTTGTTGGCCTGCCACTGCTCCATCAACAGCCGGCTCACCTCCGCTACCTGCGCATGCATGCGCGTAGGTGATGGACACACAGCAACAACAACGCCGGGCCAGTCCCGACCAGTACCAGGCAGCTAGGCAGGCGATGCAAGGGACCCAACGGCACGGCACGTGTGGCATACCGTATATCTAGAGACACGTGCCGAATGTTCCATGGCTGGCATGCCGCCGCGCCGTGACGTGGCACACACACACACACACACACACACACACACTCTTTGCGCTATGTCGTCCTTGTGCTCTTTAACACTCACACACACACACACACACAACACACACAACACACACACACACACACACACACACACACACACACACACAACACACACACACACACACAGCCCGGCCACCCTCCCCCCCCACACCTTCCCACCCCACACACATGCGTGCCGCCGCACCTTGGAGCGCGCGCGCATGGCCTTGGTCTGCTTGGCGTCAGGCATATGGTGCGCCGCCCACAGCCACAGCGGCTCCAGGGCGGGGAACATGAGCTGCACGGGGCGGCGGCAGCAGCGACAACGGTGGCGGCAGCGGCAGCAGCAGCGGCAACGGTGACGGCAGCGGACGGTCACATGCAGCGCACACGCAGGCCAGCAGTGTACCCTGCAACACTGTGCTCTGGGCTTGACCCATTCAATCCGAAGCGTGTGCCGTACACGCACACACACACACACACACACAAACACACACACACACACACACACACGCCCCCTCTCCCCCCCTCACCTGCAGCGGCAGGTAGGCTGTGGCGTTCTCCATTCGCATGGTCTCGAACAGGTCCCTCAGCGCCGCCACCAGCTCTCCGGCCACGCCGCTGCTGTTGCTCGCGCTGCTGTCGGCACCCTCCTCACAGCCGAAATCAACTCTGCTCGCGAGGGGCAGCATCGCACATAAAACATTCACGCACGGCGGCAGTGGCGACGGCAGCAAGTGATGAGGGGGCAGTCGCGGCCAGCGCCGCTGCAAGCAGCAGCCGGCGGCCCGGTGGCCCCCTCACTGACATGCGTGCTTCACGACACACGCACACACACATACACACACATACACACACACGCACACACACACGCAGGTCCCATACACAATCACAAAAAGCACCCTTGCCCCTGTGCTTTCTTATAACACACACGCACGCACACAGTGTGTCCGCCCACGCACACCTTGCCGCGCCGCCTCACCCGTACGCGATCTGCCCCATGGCCGCCAGCATCAGGTCCCCCAGCGCCGCCGCCACGTCCAGCGGCTGGGCGCTGCCGGCGTGGCGGTCCAGCCGCGCCGTGAAGCGGCCCAGGCAGCGCAGCATGGCGGGCACGTGCGCCGCCAGGCTGGGGGGCAGACAGGCAGGAGCGGGGGAGGGTGAGGGTGAGGCGGGCAGACAGGCAAGAGCGGCAGGGGGAGGGGGAGGCGGAGGCAGCGCGGGGGAGGCAGGCAGGCAGGTGGAAAGGAGGGAAGGAGGGAAGGGGGAACGGGTGAAAGGCAGGGGGGGGGGCGGTGTGGACCGGTAATTTCACACGCGCGCGCCACGGGAGTATGAGGAAAAAGGGGATCAAGTGACTTCCTTGTCGGGACCGCACACACCTGGCGGGGTGGATGATGGACGCCTCGAACACACGCCGGGTGCGGCGCCACGCCTCGCCCCTGCACCGCACCACACAGGCAGGCAGGCAGCAGTCGGGGCACAGGGGCCGAGGGCGAAGGGGTGTCAGGCCAGAGTGTCACGAGGTCCATGTACCCCACACCGACACCAGCCAGGAGCCTGTGAAACCAATCCCAACATCTTCCTGCACCTGCTCTTACCTCCACCTCTGCCCCTCTTCCCTCCTCCCGCCTACCCCTCTCCCCCAGCCCCCCCCTTGGGTTCTGGAATGAACTGCCCCCCCCCCGCACACGCATGTCACTCACTCCGCCAGCACCACACCGGCCCGGTCGATGGCCCGGTTCTCGCCCGTCATGACGTGGAAGTAGGAGGCGAAGTTGGCGGGCCGGGCGGGCCAGCGGAACGAGTGGCGCCTGCGCGAGAGCGAGGGGGTCCAGGGAAGAGGCCGGGAGGGGGTTACATTCATGACGCCGAGAGGGGGGAGGCGTAGGGGCGGTGGCGGCGTGGAGATTGGGGTGGGGGTGCGTTGAAGGTTAGGGGTTGAAAACTTGGGTGCACGGGTGGCGGTGTAAAGGCGGGGGTTGCAAACGCGATTGTGCTGCTTGCAGGCAGTGAGGCGGGAAGGCGGCGTGGGGAGTTTAGGTGGTGAACGTTTGGAGGCGCGAGGCAACCGTGGATGCAAGCGAGGAGACGTGGAGGCGGCGAGGCCGGTGCGGCAGCGGGGGTGGGTGGCCCCCACCTGTGACCCCCACCTGTGACCCCCACCTGCGGCCCCCACCTGTGGCCCAGCCCCACCTGATGAGCTCGGGGTCGTTGATGAGGACCCAGGGCCGAGTGCCGAACCACACCTGGGGCGGCAGGCGCGTGCGTTTACCAAGAGTTACATGAGCACGTGTAAGGAAGGCACCACCGTGTGCGTCCGGCCGTGCAGATGAGCATGTGGGAACCTTCACCCTGCCCTGACGTGCGCAGCCCACCCCACCCCTCCCCACCAGCCAGGCCCCCCTGCCTCCCACCTTGCACACGGGGCCGTACTTGACCGCGGAGGATGTGAGGAAGGCTGTGGTGTCCATGGCGGCGATCTGTATGCAGCACGTGAAGGTCAGATTGCTTCTATCCCACCGTGCACTCGTGCCGTGCACTCCACGAGAGCCTATCTCACCGTGCCCCCCACGACCCCCACACGCACACGTCCATGAGTCGAGGCTTTCCCCTGTGCCCCGCCCCTCCTGGACCCTTATCTCGCACCTGAGGCAAGTTGCCCAGGAAGGGCAGGCCAAAGGGACCTGCGGGCAGTCGCCAAAAAGGGTGTGGGCGGCCAGGGGTGTCACGGCACTTGGGATGACGTTTACTTCGTCTGCTGCTCGTGTCCGTCCAGTCCCCGGATTTTGGCGTACAGATTGCCATCAGGTGATTTATATAAACAAGCAACCGGCCGCTTTCAAGGGGAAGAGAGCTGCCTGGTCGCGGTGCATGCGAATCAACCTGGGAACTTGCGGAAAGCATAGCGCCTCAACGGGTACCAGCCCAGCCATGTAATCTGTAAATGGAGCATCAATGTTTAGGGTAGTCATTTCAACCGGCCTTTGCAGTTAGCAAGCAGGTGTTCGCGCTCTCTTCGCCTTCATTGTCAGCCGCTGAGCCGCTACGTGTTGACGCTTACCACGAGCGTGCAGATAAGCCAGACCGCTCCAAGCGGCGTCTGGATGAACGCGAGCAGAGCGCCGAGGCCCGGCATCGCGGCTGTAGTTCCTGGGCCGTAGATATTGAGTTGTCTAACAAACTATGCAAGTGCCAGGTTAGTCAGACAGTGCAAGAACGGAGGCGCGAGACGCGGCAGATCAACGACTGCTTAACCCCGTACTTACACTGCTTCGATGTGGTGATCGGTGCCCGCGTTTTGGTGTGTCTCTCTCCTTACAAGAGGTTACAAGAGCTCACTTGCTGCCACAAAGCCATTCCTTGTGGTGCATGGGGATAGCGGCGCGGCCGCGTACTTTGCTTTCATTCACTCCCGCCCGTTCACTCACGCACCCCTGCTCCCGCGGGCACAGCCGCTTCCCCGCGCCGCCCCGACCGCCGAATGAAGGGCCGAAGAACGCCCCTGCCCATTGCCATAGACGTAGGGTCTCTGGGTGAAACTGCGGTCCCCACATCCTAGGCTCCTAACTCCAAGACCTGCTGCTGCGCGCTAACCGTATCCATGCTGATAACATGCCAACACACAGCAGCCCAAGCCGCACGCCTGTGTGCACCACAACAAAAAGACGACAACAGCTCGCAGCTCGCAGCTCGCCCCCACTGGCCCCCTGCTGTGTGCCGCCGCCAGCCCCATCGGTTCCAACGCGGCCGCCGCCGCCCAACCTCAGACTGCATAGAATCACGGATGAATTGCATGACATCGCGCGTTCGCACATACCATACACACTTCGACACGCAACATACCGTATGTGCGTCGTCATACAAAACAGTACTTACAACCCTTTGCAAACAGCCCCACGAACCCACATCACACCAGCAGCCCAGGCCCCAGCCCAAGCTCCTTCACCACCGTGGCCTTGCCTCACTCAGGGTCCCCGCCGCCGCCGCTGGTGCCCGCGCCGCCCTCCGCCAAGTCGCCCTCGCCCTTCACCAGCGCCGACGCCGCCAGGCCGCCCAGACGCGGCATCAGCGGCCGACTGGGCATGCGCGGAGCCGCCTGCGCCACCACCGCCGCCGCCGCGCCCAGCGACACAGCCGAGCCCTCCGCCCGCGCCGGCGGCGCCGCGCCCTCCGCACCCCCGTGCTCCCCTGCCGCCGACACCGACGACGCCGCCACCGACGCCACCGATACCGACCCCAGGCTGGCGGCGGCGGCGCCGCCGCCACCGCCGCCGCGGCTGCCCTCGGCGGCTAGCGCCTTCAGCGGCTGGTCCTCGGGGCTCCGGGCCGGCGGCGGCGGCACGCCACGCGACCGCGGCGGCGTGTGCGCCCCCGCCCCCGCCCCCGCCCCCGCCCCCGCCTCTGCCTCCGCAGCGGCTGCCGCCGCCGCCGCCGCGGCGTAGCCTGGGCCCGGCGCCTCCGCCTCTGGGTCCTCCTCCCCGAACGCCGCCATCGGTGGTTGGCGACTGGCCGCGGACTTAGCCTTGCCGCCGCTGCTGCTGCTGTTGCTTGAGGAGGGAGCGACGGGTGGGCGGCCGGCGCTGGCGCTGACGGCGCGGCGCTTGTCTGGGGAGCTGCCGCCACTGCCGCCACTGCCACCCGCACCGCCGCCGCCACTGCCGCCCGCAGCACCGCCGCCGCCGCTACTGCCGTTCAGCCCGGCGGCCTGGCGGCCCGCAGGCGCGGCCGCGGTCGCCGGCCGCTGCTGCTGCTGCGGGTGCTGCTGCTGCTGTTGCGGGGGGTGCTGTACATGATGCTGCTGCTGCTGCTGCGCCGCCTCCGCCTCCTCTGCCTCTTCCGCACGGTGTGGCTCGCGCAGTGGCTGGTGCCGCGACCCGTGGTGCTGCTGCTGGCTGTGCGGGTGCGGGTGCGAGAGCGGCACGTGCTCCGGCTCGGCCGCGGCGTCGTCGTCCGGGGCCTCGGGCGGCGGCCGCGACAGCGGCGGCAGCTCGTGAGCGCTGGAGTGCGACCGCGGGTGTGCCGCGTGCTTGCCGTGTGAATGAGGCGCCGCCGCCGCCTCCACCACCGCCACCTCCGCGGCAGCAGCAGGAGGCGTCTCGACGGCGCCGCCGCCACTCGTGTCCGCCATTCGGACTTTGCCCTTTGCGCCCTTGAGCGCAGAGGGGTGCGCCGCCGCAGCCGCCGCCGCCGGCGGCGGCGCGCTGGCGGCGCCGCCCACTGCCGGCGACTGCGGCGACAGCGGCGGCAGGTGCGGTGAGCCCGGCACGCCGCCCACCAGCCCCACGGCGGCTGCGGCGCTCAGCGCCGCCGCCGTCTCCACATCCACACTGCCGCTCCAGCGCACGCCGCCGCTGGCTACCTGCTGCGGCGCAAGGTGCGCGAAAGCGCTGGCGCCGCCTCTGCCGGCGCCGCCGCCACCGCCGCCGCCACCGCCGCCGCCGCCGCCCGCCGCCCTCATCCGCGCCATCTCCGCCGCCAGCTCCTGCACCCGCTCCGCCAGTGCCGACATGGCGGCGGCGCTGGTGTTGAGGCCGGTGCGCACCATAACAGACAGCTTGTCGGTCTTGTCCAGGATCTCCTGTGTGTGTTAAAGAGCACAAGGAAAACATTACGCGTAGGACTGTGTGTGTGTGTGTGTGTGTGTGTGTGTGCGCGTGTGTGTGTGACATGGAGTTTGGACACAAGCACCGTGAGTTCTGAGCGGTTGTGTTCACATTGCACACGGGCATTGCACACGGGCATTGCACACGGGCATTGCACACGGGCATTGCAGCAGTCTTTCTGTTTCGGCGACGCTGCCGGGGCAGCTGCATGCGTGTCCCAGCTCCGCATGTTTCAACCTCCCACAGTCCCTCCCACATCCAGACCCGTCTCCGCCACCCAGGCTCTGCCGTGTGTCTCGGGTTGCTGTTGTCTCCTCCCTCTGTGTACCTGTGCCCATATTACCCCGTCCCGTCCCGCTCTCCCTAGCGCCTACAGGCTCCGGATGCCCTCTCCTGCGTGAGGGCACCCGGATTGGCAGGGCTGTGGGGAGCCGTCCGCGGCCCGCACCCTGCCTCTCTCCCCTAACCACCCCCCTCCCCCTGTCCCTGTGCCCCCTGGCCCTCGTGTGGCCCCATGCCGATGCGTGCTTGCCTCTATTTAATTGCCCGCTGCCTGTTTTTCCCCTCTCTCTTGCCACCCAGGCTCATGCACATAGAATACGGTTGCCTTTTCCGCTCGCGCGCCTTTCCGCTCACACCGTTTGCCTTTTCCCTTTTTGCACATGCGAACGTCCCGCCCTGGCGCTGGTCTCCTCCTCGGCGCCCGGGCTCCCTTGATGTCTTCTAGGTGGGTATTCGACGTGTGCCTAGTCTGCATTGCTAGATAGAACGTGCGTGCGTGTGTTTGAGCCTGGGTGGCAATTTCGAAGGCGGCTACCGTCAGCACCGCCCACACGCGCAAGACCGAAGAGCTCATCGCCTTCTTTCTACCGGTTTGCGGGATGTTTTGCTGGGAACCTGGGAACTCGGTGCTTTTCGGGAATGGGGACCATTGTCGCGTGCCACTCCGTTGTCAAGCATCGCCCACGCTCTCCTCCTCGCTCTATTGCATTGGGTTTGGTTTAGTATGGGCTGGTATCTACAACCCTCCCCCTCTCCCTCCCCCTCCCCAACCACCGCCGCCGCCGCACCTGCGCCGCCGCCGCCGCCTCGTTGCCCTCCGCCAGCTCGTCGTCGTCCCACTCGTCGTCGTCGTCCTCCAAGTCCGCCATCTGCTCCTGAAGCAGCTCGGCCGAGGTGGACCGCGGGTCGGCGGCCAGGCCCCAGTCCTGTGTGTGTGTGTGTGTGGGGGGGGGGGGGGTTGGGGGGGGGGGCGGGTGAAGAGGAGTTGCAAAGATGGTTAAGAAAGCAGCACACTCCGCCTCGGACGTCGGCACTATATTGTTCGCGATTCTTAATCGCCCCTTTCTCCACACGAACGGCGCCCCACGCCCCCGCCTGGCCTCCGCTCCGCCCTCCCTCGCTTACCTCCAGGTGTGCCTTGAACTTGGAGGCGGCCAGGGCCTTGAGTATGTCGCGGCGGCTCATGTAGCGCTCGTTCTTGAGGGCGCGGATCTTGGCTAGAGCGTGTCGCCAGTGCACCTGGGCCCGGTGCCTGGGCGGGTGTGTGGAGGGTGTGTGGGTGCGGGTGTGAGGAGGGTGTGTGGAGGGTGGGTGTGGGTGTGGGTTTTACACACACACACACACGCAAAACACGCACCTGGCCTGCATCTCCTGCTCGTGCTGCAGCCGCGCCGCCGTCGCCGCCGCCGCGCCCGCCGCCCGCCCGATTGTGCCCAGGAAGCTGAAGCGGTCCTGCGCACTGCCGGCGGCGGCGGGCGGCAGTCGCGAGCTCGTGTCGCCGCCGCCGCCGCCATCGCCACGGCTCGGCTGCGCCCGCGGTGCAGCCGCCACCGCCGCCGCCGCCGCCGCGCCGCCGGCAGGCGGGCCGAAGCTGTGCAGGGGCTCGTGCGTGGCGGCGGCGGCGGCGGCGGCGGCGCCGCCGCCGCCGGCGGGAGACGGCGCCACGTTGAGTGCGGTGTGGGCGGCGGCCAGGGCGGCGGGGGCCCGGGCCATGGAGTGGTCGGGTGTGGCGGCGGCGGAGGGCGGCGGCGAGGCGGGCGAGATGCGGCGGCGGCGGCGCTGCGCGCGCACGGCGTCCACCAGGGGCTTGAGCAGGATGTTGTGGACGCTGAAGGACACCTGTGTGTGTGCATTGTGTGTTGGGAGTGTGTGTGGATTGTGTTGGAATTGTGTGTGCATGTGTGTGGCTGTGCCATGTGTTGCGAATCTTGCGATTATTATGCCATGTGTGGGCCGGAGAGGGAGTGGACAGAGGACAGAGCAGGATGGAGGCACATGCAAGAGTGAGGGTGGGAGTGGCAGTGGGACACCTGGTGCTCACCACAGCCGATCGCTCCCTCCCCCTCCTCCCCCTCCCCCTCCCCCTGCTCGCCTTGGCCGCCCACAGGTACAGCCCGCTCCACAGTGCCAGCCCCGCCACCATGACGCCCAGGTACAGCGCCAGCCCCAGCAGGCTCAGACCAAAGGTGAGCACTGAGAACACGCCGGCCTTGAGCAGACCGAACTCGGCCTGGGTCGGGAGGTGGGGGGAGGTGGGGGGAGGTGGGGGGAGGATGGAGGGGCGATGGGGGTGGTGGATGGAGGGTGGGGAGGGGGGAGGGGGGTTATATCGGCTTCTGCATTCTCGCGTGGTTGTGTAAGAAGTGAAGACAGTGGCACAGCAGGGTTGGCGGTGGGGGATGGGGGATGGGGGGATGAGTGAAAGGTGGTGGGGGTTAGGTGCGGGCAGTTGCGGGATTGTGCGGAGTGGAGGAGACGAGGTGCATGCGTGCACATGCAAACAACAAACAACGCACGCACGCAATTGATACCGTTGGGCGTCGCACCGCATCGCAAGCACGAGCCCGGCATGTTTCCTTCCTTGTGCCCTCTCTCTCTTTGTCCCTCTGTTGCCCCACCCACCTGCTGCGCGTCCGCCTGCAGCCGCTTCTTGAACTTCTGGTACTGGGCGGCGCTGTCCAGGCCTGCGCGGGAACGGGGTGCGGAGGATGTGCGTGCGTGCGTTCGGCAGTTTGTTTGGCATGGCACGACACGTCCACCAACGAGGTCAGCAACTAGGCGCGGGCGCTGCCAGCTCCCACGAATGGCGCGCGCAATAGATTGCAACACACTGCCCCCATGCACTGCCCCCTGCGACGCGTGTTCCTAGTAACACCACCCACCCCACCTCAACCCCACCCCACCCCACCCCACCCCACCCCGCTCCCACCAGTCAGCCTGCCAGTTGCAGCGGCGCTGTCCAGACCGCTGCGACTGCTGCGCTTCTCCAGAGGCTTGCCGCCCGCCGCCCTGCCGCCGCCGCCGCCGCCGCCGCCGCCGCTCGCCTCGCCGTCGCTGGCGTCCGAGGCGGCACCCGACCGCGACTGGGCCGGGGAGCGCGTGCCCTGTGTGGTGATGGGTTCCATGCATGAATAATTAAAGTGGGCCGGGGTTGAAACCAACGGGGATGAAGCTAGTCTTGCCCTAATCGCGGCTTGCGAAGCTTCAACAGGAGAAAGGGACAAGGGATGGAGGTCTCAGCCAGTGTTCAGTGTTCACCCATCCCAAGCTCCCCTCCTATCTCATTCGTACAGGCGCACAAACATGTATTCCTCCATCCGTGCCCTGCACCTTCGCACCCCGTGCTACTTCCCGGAAATGCTGAGATCCCCCCCCAGCCCTCCCCTCTCCCCTCCCCCCACACCCACGCACGTTCCCCTTGCGCTTCGCACCCCGCAAGCACCCGCACCTTCTTCTTAGCGGCTGCCTTGCCCCCTCCGGAGGGGCCCTTCGCCCCTCCCGCCGCCGGCGCCACCTTCCTGACCAGCCCCGCCGCCGCCGCCTTGGGCCCCACCATGGCCGCCGTCAGCAGGCGTGAGCCGGGGGCGCCCGCCGCCGCGCCGCGCGCCTGCTGCTTGGCGGCGGTTTTGGCGAGGCGGTTGTAACGCTTGCTGGCGTACTGCCAGACGCCAAAGGGGGTGTACAGCAGGAACAGCAGCCAGGTGGCGGCTGCGAGGGGATGAGGGGCGAGGGCGTGGAGGCAAGGGGAGGGGAATGGGAAAAGTGCGGTTCATCCCAACCACACAAACAACCTTGACCTCGCTCCCTCCCTTCCCTCCCCTCTTCCGTCTTCGGTGCCCTTTTCCACCCCTTGACCTCCTCTCCTGTACTCGCGCTGTCACTGCGGATGGCAGAAACAACCCTCTTCCCCCCGCTTCCCCCACCCTTTAGTTTGGGCTGGTATTTACAACCCCCCCCGCCCTCCCCACCTGTGATGATGGGGTAGAGTGTGGCCAGGAACACCAGGTACGGCAGCTCGTCGACACCCGTGGGGCGGTCGCTGCCGTCGTCGGGAAGCACCACACCGTCCAGAGGCAGCAGGCCCAGCCTGGTGGGCCACTGGGGGGGAGGGGGGAAGGGGTTGCGGGGGGTGCAAAGATGGTTGGTGATGATGAGCCCAGAAGACGCGGAGTTGTAGCCAGGCACAGGGGGGGCGTGCGTGTTGGGTGTGTGGGTAGGTGCGGGAGGTGAAAGTTAACTGGGAGGAGCCAGGAAGAGGCGCAACGGAGGGGCAGGGTGGCAGGAGTGGGCGGATGCCGGGAGGAGTGGGAGGAGGGCGGGGGGCGCACGCCCGACGCCGGCCGCTTCCCCCCCACAGCATTAGGCCTCGACGACAACCCGCGATCACCCCAGCGCCCCGCCCTCAACGCCCTAGCCCCGACCCCCATCCCAGACACACACACACACACACACACACACATACACACACAAACACACACACACACACACACACACATACAAAAACACACGCAACACACACACCTTGGATGTGCCGCTGATCTTGGCCCGGCGGCCGGACGGCATGCCTGCCACCCGCAGCCCCACTTGCAGCAGCGAGAAGGGCGAGCACACCAGGTTGCGCGACACCTGTGAAGAGCGGGCGGGCGCGAGCGGGTAGTAGCCATTCATGCGAACGGTTTGTATGAAACATGGAACACTCGAGGGAGGGCGGGGGCAGGGGGGGGACACACAAGGCCAATAGCATAGCGACGCCGGCCAATCGCGACAAACCCTACACATGTACACAAACACACACGCGCGCAGTCATGCGTGCTTCCTTCCTTGCGCTCTCTGACACACAAACACATGCACCCATGCGTTCCCACCTGTGTCTGGTAGTAGTTGACGATCTGCGCCTTTTTGAACTTGGTCTCCGCCTCCACCTCCTCCGGCCTGCGTGTGGGGAATGCGGCCAATGCGGCGGGATATGGGTGCTACTCAGCAGGGTCACCAGGGGTTATATGTAACAGAAGGTTTATATAATAGGCTCCGCGCCACACCCGCCGACATCCGCCACACCCGCCGGCACAAACAGCCGACACAAGCAGCAAACCCTCTCGCCCAGTGCATCCTGACGCAACCAAATCTCGACGACATACCAAGCTGACCAACCACCCCACTGATACCAAGCTAACCAACACTGCCAACCACCTAACCACCTAACCGCTCGGTGCCTCACCTGTATCTGTTGGTGATGATGGCCACCAGCAGGTTGAGCAGCAGGATTGCGGAGATGACCAGGAAGATGACGGACATGATGATGCCGTACAGCCGCTGCGGGGGGGGGGGGTACAATTAATAATGATTCTCTGTGTGTGTGTGTGTGTGTGTGTGTGTGTGTGTGTGTGTGTGTGTACGTGTATGTGTGTGCGTGTGCGTGTGTATCCCTCCCCTCCCCTCTCCCGGCGCCGGCGTCGGCACACACCAGTCAACCCCCCCCCATAACAGCTCCCTCCCCCGCTCTCCCCTTAGCCCCCCCCCTTCCCCCTAGCCCCTCCTTCCCTAACCCCCTGCCCACCTGTGCTGGCGGCAGTCCGTCGTATATGGTGAGGTCGAAGTTGCCGAGCATGGATGAGAACAGCGACAGCATGGAGGCCGCGAAGTTGCCGTACGTGTCGGGCAGCTGAGGGCGACGGCGCAGGGAGAGGGGAGGGGAGGGATAAGACATCGTGTGTGTTTGTGTTGGACTTGATGATAAGGAAACGAGAGCCGCGTGTATGTATGTGTGCGTGCGTGTGTGTGCGTGTGTGTGCATGCGTGCGCGCGTGTGCGCGTGTGTGGGGTGTACTTGGAACAACAGGGCTGTGCGCTATCTGTGTGGTTGGCGCGTCGAGCAGAAGGGCCCGTCCACAAGGCGGCATGCGATGGAAAAGTTTCCGACGCGGGCAGCGCTCCAGGCAACACAGCCAGCACACTGACACGACCCCCACTCCACCAGCTGCCCATATATCCCCCCCCGGAAACGCACACGCACACACACTCACCGAGTCTTGGAACACCGCGCTCATCATGGTGCTGAAGCCAGTCAGAATGATCAGCTGCGGGGGCGGTGGCGGGGCGGGGTGGGGAGGGTTACATTGGGGGCAGTGGCGGGGCGGGGTGGGGAGGGGTCGGGAAGGAGAGGGTTCAAGGTAACGGTCGGAATGGAGCAGTGCGGGTTACGAGAAGGGCTGGCACGCGGTGCTCCTGGCCTTCACCTGCGCACCCCACATAAACGAAACATTTATCAGGCCAACGCCTCACGCCTCGCGGCCCAAACCCTGGCCCTGCTGCCCTGGCCCTGGTCCTGGTCCTAAGGTGGGTGGAACTTGTGTATAGGCAGTATAGCGCAATGCTTTGCTCCCCTAGAAAGTTTCTTGGCCGAGCCCGGGTGGCATCCAGCCATCCACGCACGATTGCCCACCGGCACTACACTCAACCCTTCCTCCAACCCCCCTGCGCTGGTTCTGGGTCTTGTTTGTTTTGGGGCGAGAACAAACTACTGCTGCTCCACGACGCCTCGGCCCACATCCCATAAGTATTATCGCTTGCAACTAACACCTCTGCCTGTGCTCCGCTCGTTTTCGTTGGTTTTGGTTTAGTTTGGGCTGGTATTTACGCCCCACCCCACCCCATCCCACACCCACAGCCACACCCCTACCCCCGCCCCACCCCGCCCCACCCCAACCCCACACACCCCCATCCCCTCCCCCCACCCACCATGGGGAACAGGAAGGCCACCAGCTCCTCCACCATGCGCGCCACGGTGTTGAGCAGCGGCCCCAGGGTGGGGTACACCGGCACCGCCATGCCCAGAGCGCGCACCCACACGAACAGCGCCATGGTGGCCAGGCATATGTGCAGCGCGTCCGAGGTCTCGAAGGCGGGCAGCCCGGGCGCCTCGAAGTCCTGCGTGAGCGGGTGAGCGTGTGTAAGCGTGTGTGTATGTGTGAAAAGTGTGTGGGTGGGGGGCGATGTGTGTAAGAGCACAAAGAATGTGTGTGTGCGCGCGCGCGCGTGCGTGCGTGTGCGTGTGTGTGTGTGTGTGTGTGTGTGTGTGTGTGTGTGTGTGTGTGTGCGTGTGTGTGTGTGTGTGTGCGTGTGTGCGTGTGTGTGTGTGTGTGTGTGCGCGCGTGTGCGTGTGTGTGTGTGTGTGTGTGTGTGTGCGTGTGTGCGTGTGTGCGTGTGCGTGTGTTTGCTTCAGACGCACACAGCGACCGTGTTGTGCCGGTGCCCCGTGCGCGCGCAAGGCAAGTTGGAGATTTGCTACAGCAGAGCAAGAGAAGCATCCTTAACTTCTGCATAAACCCATAAGGTCTACCCCACCCGCACCCCGCCCCCGCCCAGTGTCCGCACCTGCGCAATCTTGAGTGTCGTCAGCAGCAGCAGACAGGCGTTCACCAGGAAACTGAGCGCGTTCCAGGGGTCCATCACGTACCTGCGGCAGTAGCAGTAGCAGCAGCAGGCAGTAGCAGGCAGAGGACAATGAGGCAGATGTTACAGGCGGCCGCGGCAGCATTACACCCATACCGGTACCACACACCCGCACGCATGTAGCGAAAACACCCCTCCCCTCCCCTCCCCTCAATCCCCTCCCCACCCCTTATCATGCAACTCCGGGTCTCTGGTGCCAACTCGGGGCACGG